>NW_028270143.1:16971636-17285866 GCF_037043375.1 Chiloscyllium plagiosum
GCATAGCGCTAACTAAGTGGCTCTTGCAGAGAGCCAGCACAGGCGCACTGGCCCTGTAACCACTCTACAACAAATGTCCCTGAAGATTAAACCTAATACTTTATCCTAACAGAGAGTGTTGACCATGTGAATGAAATAAAAGAATAAGACTTTATAAATTTGATTTTGAAGTGAGGAATAGCAAGCGTGTTCATTATAAGATAATTAAAGACTTTTATGCTAAACTGAATGTGAAGCTAGAAAAAATCAGGACAGTTTCTCCTGTTTCCATACTAAAATTGCCCTCCATGCTAAACCTCTCTGAATTGCCTTCTCTCCCTCCATCCACTTCCTGACCTACAGCTTGCCACGCTCTCCCTCTCATTGTGACTGGTAAATCAGCTTTGGGACTGCAAGTGGCACCTGACTCAGTATTCAAATGTGCCAATGTCTTACTGCCCTTCCCACGCTACACATACAGTATATGTCGAGCACGATTGAATTTCTCAGCCATAAACTGGAAAACCAGAGTGAGTGTTCTTATGATGCCTTGCATTGCAAAACCAAAGCTTAGGTAACTAGTAATTACTTTATCAATTCAAAATTATGTTATGACTATTTGCTTCCCATCTGATCTGTCAAGAAGGGCTATGCACCATAATTGTATTATGTTTCCAATAGGCAAAGTCATTTAAATGATTTGGTTTTATCTATATATATAATTGAGTGGAGCTTTGAATGGTTTGCAAATTGAACAGGCAGGTGCCAGTGAAAGGGGAAGTATTTCAAGGGGAGAAGCAGAGAAGGGCAAGGAGATCAATCGAATTAGGATTTAGAGGAAGGATACAATGTTGACTATATCTTTCTGACTGAGTGAATGCCAATGGGTGGAAAGATTTCTGTGTGCCAGAAGGACAATTGAATGGCACCAATATTAGAAGGTTGTTTTCGAATCGGTGTACAGTGACTCTCGAAAGATCCACTGTGCAGCAATATTGATGCTATTTCCCAAAAGCTCGAAATTCTAAACCAATTTCTCTTCGATGCTGGCAGTATTCTAAGGTTTTTTGTGATTAAAGACAAGCTCACTTGACCAATTGTTGTATTCAAATTTTCCTTTGTTGGCTAATTGCAATTATGTCTATACTATTACAAATTATCATGCTAGCTGTTTGAATTTAACTCATTATGATTCATTTTAGGCTGTAGTATATTTTCAATTTCTAGGATTGAATTTGTGGCCCAGGAGACAGAAATAGTTAAAATAACTGGAGTAATGTACACTCAATTAGAACCTATCCATCCATGAGCGAATGATTAAACAATAAAAATGATTAAAAAAAACATTTGCATGTGTTTGATTAGGGTTATACATTTGTCACAAAGATAACAGTGATCATGGGAACCACACAATGTCACCTTCATGCAGTACCCCTGTGATCTTATCATTAAACTTTGCAGAACAGGGAAGGAGTCAATGAAATTGCAAAACAACTTAAGACACAAGAAATAACCTGAAATAGCAAACTTTACATTGTCAAGTCAACAGGGCAGTTTTCCAGAGTCTCGTAAGTTTCTGTGGGGCCACTCCAAAACGTTACTGAGCCAAAACAGCACATTTGTGCTTGCAGCTTTTCTTTGTTGAGTAGGGAAGAAGTGTCATATTAATCTACACTAAAGGATCTGGCCATGTTGGAAATTCAGTGGTATCCATGCAGACAATGAGACAATTCTGCCACATATCTCACCACAACCCACACCACTCAGACCTTTATAAGGTTCCTGCCCTACGCACCCTGTTTTCCTCTTTAACTAACCACAGTTTCAGGCAAAGTACCTGATATAAGTTGAGTAAAATAAGTTTTTAAAAATAAATTCTCTGTATTATATTCTCGGTATAACTGACTGTAAGGATCAAACAACAGAATTTCAAATTTTAAGATTTTATTATAAGAAACAAATTCAAAACTTACATGACAAAACATTATTTTTTGCAGCCCCCACCCCACCTCTACCCCCTCCATAAATCACCCTTCCACATTTAACTTTTGAAAAATCTATACTTCTCAGCCACTTACAAACATAGTCACGCAATCTCCTGCTACGCATTCCTCTTAACCACCCAACACACTAGACTCTCACCAATTTGACACTAAACCGCATATCCACCTGGCATCCTCCTCTCTCACCCACTTGACAACTTACCTGATCTCGCACCTGGCACCCTACCTCCACCCACCTGCCACTGTAACCCCCACCTACCTGCCACTCTACAACTTCACCTCTGTGCCACCCTACCATCCATCTATCTGATATTCTAGCTTTCTCAGTCCCTCACCTTATATAACTTACAAAAGCTTTGGATTGTTGGAATAAACTGAATGCTCCATCTGGGAATTTTGAACATAGAACTCCTCTCACGGTAAATGGGCAACTTTTTTTTGTCTGATAATAAAAGCAAGATACTATGGATGCTGTAAATCTAAAATACACACAAAAAATATGCAAATCATTAACTGTGTTTCACTCTCCACAGAAGCTTCCAGACCTGATGAGCTTCTCGACTTTCATAGTTTCCTTGAATCTTGGTCAGAGATAGAGATTTCTGAAATTCTGATCAAATTGTGTCACAAGTTGAATTTTTGTAATAATACAGAACTTTGGTTATTATAAAGAAATCTAGTTTGGTGTATTATTTGAAAACACACCACATGCTATTCTACTTCTGCACTATATCTTCACAAATGGTGTAACACAGTGGCTCAGTGATTAGCAATGCTGCCTCACAGTGCTAGGGACGTGAGTTCACTTCCAGCCTTGGGTGACTATCTGTCTAAGGTTTGTACATTCTCCCCGTGTCTGTGTAGGTTTCCTCCGGGTGCTCCAGTTTTCTCCCACAATCCAAAGATGTGCAGGTTAGGTGAATTGGCCATGCTAAATTGTCCATAGTGTTAGGTGCATTAGTCAGGAGTAAATGTCAGGTCGGGGTATGGGTCTGGGTGGGTTAATCTTTGGAGGGTCGGTGTGGACTTGTTGGGCTGAAGGGCCTATTTCCATACTGTAGATAATCTAATCTAAACCATATTGCATTGTTCCCTTTCAATTTTTTACTTAGATATTCAGAATTAAAATTTAAGTCAATTGATATTTAATAACAGTCTAACTTTTCCTTTATTTAACATTATGTTACAAAAATCACACATAGGCATCAAATATTACATAGCTCTTAATTTTATTTAATACCTAGAATTATTAATTGTAAGTCCATTAACTGGATCTTGAGATATGGTTCATTATTCATTAATTTAAAGAAGAGTTAAGTACATAGGGTTAAATAATTAGCTATATTCCACAAAGGACCATAGAAGACAATTGCTTTTATAGCTTGAGGGTTCCCATTCTGCAAGTGACAGGGAAGGTGACGCAAGCCTTCACTGACTATCACAGTTGGTAGGGGAATTGAATCCGGGCTTTTGGTGTCATTCTGCATCATTACCCAGCAAGGTAGATATCTAACTAGAAGGTTCACCAAAGATAATAAAATAATTTATGGAATTCTGTGAAAATATCAGTTATGAAATGCTAGTTGCCAGCCTTGATTACTGAATGCAAATAGATACGTTGCAATCCTTCTTGAATTTTATCTTGTGGAAACAACGAAATTTTGTAAACATTTTCCTCAGGAAATTGTGTTGCTGGGGTAGGTTTGAAAACAGATGGATTATGCATGATTTGTGGACACCGCAAACTTGCTAGGCCAGAGATTTTCCCTCAATCCATTCTTCCCATACTTTCTATCAAAAGTTCTGATATTATGGAATAAATTACCATGAGAGTTCAGTGTATTTGCACTCTCTCTCTCTCTCTCTCTCTCTATCTCTCTCTCTTGACACATTGAGGAGGGTATCATTTGAAATATGTTTAATATTAACTTTTGTTTATTCCAGCCAAGAAAATATGCACATACGATTTTCTACTCCTGGTCACCTTTCTTTGACAAATTGACTTCAAATGATATTCTATTGTCAGTCAATTTTCATGTAATCAGTGAAAATGACAAGCTCCAAATCCATATTGAATCCAAGCTGACATGTCACAGAAGAGCAGGATCTGGAAACATATGTCAACAACCCTGAAGATTGCATCGTGGAAAATTTGAATTTTTCCTTCACAAAGGCAGCATGATGCAGCTGCCTGAGCTCTGTTAAGACATTCAGATAACTTTTTAAAAGACCCATGTCTGCTTGGCCTTTGTACAGACAGCGATCAAATCTAGCAATGGGAGCTTCAAACACATGATAGGTGACTTATTTGTGTAAATGCCTGTTTCTTGTCATGGGCATTTCACACCAATTTAGTGGCTGATTGTTTTGCTTGGTGACGCATGCCTGGCCATAATGGTAAATGTGAAATTACCATGGTCCTTCCGGACCATCAAGTTGCTGTTTCATTAGAGAGAGAAGATTGGTGGTGGTTTAACCTGAGGGTCATCATAACTCAATCTAAGAGAGAGAGATTAAGAAGGAGAGGCCTTCATGGTAACCTCAGTTGGTGCTGAATTGAACCAACACTGTTGGCATCCCTCCTCATTGCAGACCAGCCTCCCAGCCAACTGAGATAAAGCAAGCATCAATAATTGACATGAATCTCCTGATTGGGATAGGGGAGTGGAGTATCTGAATTGTTGGCCGCATGTACTAAGTTATTTTCTGCTGTGTTAATGTGAGTAGTTCACAATGTTTTCTTCTGAAAAAGATTTGAGTAGCTGAAGATTTTGTTCCACCTTGTCAATGGCTGCCTAACTCTTGAATGTTCACTTGAACAAATATAAAAATATATTTTTGTTTCAAATGGTGGATTAGCTGAAAAGTATCAGGCAGCTTTTACTGCCAACTATATCCAATCATAGTGCATGTGTTTTTTAAAATCTTTCAGATGCAAACCTTCGACGTCTTAATATCAAAATTCTGGTCTGTGTTCAATTCTACTTTCTTGGAACGTAATTATGGAGCATTATTTTACTATAATGTATCTCATATTTCCCTAAGATGTAGCAATTACTTACATTTTGGTGGGATAATAGTATATTAATGAATTTTTCTGCTTACACTGTAACAATGAAATTTTAATAAGATATGGTTAACTGTGTACCTGACCTTTTGTGCGTTGTGTTCCTTAGTGTATTACAGAGCATGATCATGTTGTTAATTGTGGCTCTCCACAGAAATGCTCTAATGTATTACAATACTTAATGTATGAATGCAAAGTGCAGAAGGTGCACTCATAAAATCTCAAAAATCAAGCTCTCTTAATGTGGAACAAACAAGTTTCCGGGAATTTCCAGTGTCCAAAGTTAAATAAGTTTCTGGTAAATTTTCTTTTGTTCAAATGCCTGAATAGCTGAGCATTTCTTCAACTTAAGAAGCTGAAAGGTATTATGGGTTAATGGTTATATGTCTGGCTTAATCCTCCCCTGCATGTATAATATCAACCTCTTTGCATAAATAATAGCAAATAATGATGTGAAATAAATAATTGATTATATATTAATGTGAGTGAAATAGATTCCATAACCACCACCTTTATCAAAATGTAAGTGAGAAAGGCAGTCAGGGACTGAAAAGTTAGAGCTGGCACAAGAATCGACATCCAGTTAGCTGCAAAAGAAATTACGAGCAGGAGTCATACTCTATTTTTACTTTGAATTAAATATTCTTTGCATCTGGCTGATGCAGCGCACTTTGTGAACCAATAATACTCTCAGTGCACCGATCCACTTGCAGTGGGGTCAAAGACTTACGCACTCAAATTGCTTGTATAGATCAAAAGAAGGTGAGTGAAAACATTCTGTGGCACTTGGAACTCTCTATTCTGGTGAACACTTAGGTCGGGTTTTTTGATTCTGACCCAGTAGCATAAAGTTCGAAAAACTCCGAATTCAGCAAACCTGACTTGGAAGAAAATGCCCCCACCGTGTTCCAATTTTCATTCTAGCTGTGAATGTGTGTCAGATTGGCCATGTCTGGAAAGAGGTGGACTGCCTAGAATGCCTGCCTTACAAAATAAAAGCAATAGAATTCCCTTAAACCTACACTCTGTCACTACTCACACACTAACCATGCTCAGTCCATGCAAACGCAGGTCATCGCATGACCCCCACTGACACTGTCCCTCCCAGTAACCCCTCAAACCCTCCTAAGACTTCCACACACCCTATAGACACTCATACATCTTTGCTAATCTATGCCATTCACTGATCACATGATTCTTTATAAAGTTAATACCAACATAGTGTCAAATCATAACAAACCATGCTCATCACTCTTTGCCAATTCCATCTTCCTTGCTAAAGTACCTATTATCCACCTTGGACAGTCCTCAGCAGCCATGCTGAGATAATAACATTAAATAAAGTTAAAAGTGTCTACAATAGCTTTGCTGTTTTAAAAGAAAATCAGATTAAAAAGAAATACTCACTACATTTAAATTCTTTCAATATGGAAACAAACACATGATCAAAATGTTTAATCCCTTAAACACATTTGTATGGACAGCTCCACATCAAAGACTTAGATTGTCAATCAAACTGTGACTTTAGAAGCCCCTCTATGATAATTCTAGGTTGTTGAATCAGTTATGCAGCACAGATCGTGTTATGATAATATTTAAACTTATGTCAACAGACGCCTTAGTGAAATTGCAAAGAAACTGCAGTGTTCTTTTTCAAAAAAATGTAAGAGCTTGGGGATTTCAATGCCCTTGAAAATTGTAGCATTCCACTAAGTCCATTTATGCACATTCATGTTTGTTTTCATCAACCCCAAACAGTATACGACTTCTCTCATCATAGCATAAGACCTTTCTGAAAGACATTTTTATATTTCTCCCAAAAAGGCACGTGGACCTATCAGAAAAGGTCCCCTAACCTTGGCAAATGCACACTTCACCTCTCCAATTAGCATAATTAGACGTGTGCTTGTCCAAAGTCTACAAATTGTGTTTTTACACATTCAACTAACAAAACAACCGGGTGCTCTGGTTTCCTCCCACAGTCCAAAAATGTGCAGGTTAGGTGAATTGGCCACGCTAAATTGCATGTAGTGTTAGGTGAAGGGGTAAATGTAGGGAAATGGGTCTGGGTGGGTGAGCTTCGGCGGGTCGGTATGGACTTGTTGGGCCGAAGGGCCTGTTTCCACACTGTAAGTAATCTAATCTAATCTAGAAAAACTTGCATTTGTTTGAAGATAACAACACTTTTCCATATTTAGATACCTTTCCGGTCCATGGATGACCAAACTATAACTTGTCCCTTGTGAAAATGCTTACCTGGCTTGGAAATAGAGGGTTCGGTTATAAAAATGGACTGGAAAAGCTGGGACGTTTCTCACTGGAGCGTAGAAGATTGAGGGGTGACCTTATAGAGGTTTATAAAATAATGTGCGGCATAGATAAGATGAATAGCAAGAGTCTTTTTCCCTTGAGTGGGAGACTTCAAAACAAGAGAGCATATTAATTAGGTGAGAGGAGAAAACTTTAAAGAGAACATGAATGACAACCTTTTTACACAAGAGTGTGGTTTGTGTGTGGAATGAACTGTCAGAGGAAGCGGTGGGTGCAGTAAAGTCACAACAATGAAAATACGTTTGGATAAGTACATGAATAGGAAAGGTTTCGAGGGATAATTGGCCAAACGCAGGTTAGTGGGACTAGTTTAATTTAGGAACATGGTCTGCATGGTCTACTTGAATCAAAGGGTCTGTTTCTACGCTGTATGACTATGACTCTATAACTTCCAAATTGGACTGACCACCAATTTTTTTTTAAACCAGAGAACCCCTTCTATACTTGTGAAAATTCAGGCCAAGGAGCAAAGGAAACGGTGAAGTGAGAAGAAGGAGCAAGCAAATGTTGGAAAGTGCCAACATAATCATCCATTTCTTGGAATTTATGAAAATTAACTGTTGAAATGAAATACTCAGATTTACCAGTTTCTTGACCAACTTTGTCTACCATTCTATCTACTTTTGACAACTTTGCAGCAAAAATACTTACCTCCCTTAATGTTAACATTATCAAAATGTGGTCGACATGTCACATTACCTTAAGGTTCTACTCTGTGCAAAGAAAAGTTTGGTGTAACTACCATTTTTGACATGCCGACTACATTTTTGATGATGTTAACATTAAGGGAGGGAACTTTACCTGTAAAGTTCTCACTGAAGTAAAATATGCTAAAAGTGACTAGAGTTCTGAAAGTACTTCAGTGGTTGTGAAGCATTGAGCTTGAGAAAGACACACAACATTAAGGTAAGTTTTATGTTTTATACATCATATAGCTATAAAATAATATGGTCAAGGTACCTACAGTTGAAAATGGGTAATAAGCCGGTGGGGGGAGATTTGATTTTTCATACATGTGTAAAATGGAAGATAACTATTTAGTTACCTACTTTACATCTCTCTCAAGTTAAGAAAATTAAAATGGGAGACCTGAAAGCCCTGCAGCTGAATCAGTATTAGCAGTTTTCCAATTCTACACCAAATTACCTAAATGGTAATTAAAAGAGGTAAAGAATCACCATTATGTAATAGGAATCCTGCAAAGAAAACATAAGCAAATCCATCTTGAAAACATCAGCAGCTCAATTTCTAAGAGAAACATCATTATGTTGCAGTTTAAATCAATAATTTAGGACACTTGATAGAGACTACAAGCTGTTGATAAATATCTACAAACCTAAACAAAAACACAAATTGCTGGAAAAGCTCAGCAGGTCTGGCAGTATCTGTGAAGAGAAATCAGAGTTAACATTTCGGGGCTGGGGACTCTTCCTCAGAACTGTGTTTGTACATATTTTGTACTTTTGTATGTTCAAATGAAATATACTATTCCCACTGACAGAAACATTGAGAATAAATAATTGTCAAAAATGCTGTGGAGATATGAGGAAAAACCTTTCCGCACAGCAAGTGGTTAAAATCTGGAATGTTATTTCTGAGACAGTTTTAGAAGCAGGTTCATTTGAGGCATTAAAGATGGAATTACATTATTATCTGAAAAGGAGGAATGTGCTGGGTTGCTGGGATAATGCAGGGGAATGTCACTAGCTGGCACAGAAAGGGCAGGCCATGTGACTTCACTTAGTGCCATAACAATTCTGTGTTAGCATAGTTCAGCATATTTGAGTATCACTTACCAACTGACACTTCCACCACAATTACTGATTATCTGAAGGACAGCCTGTACTCTGTAAAACTTGTGAACATGAAGTTTCAGATCAAGCAAAGCATGGGGAGGAAAAGAATTGGCCTTTGGCTTATAGGCTTGCTTAAGTAAACAACTTCAAAGTATTAGCTGTGGTGGAGCCTCAATTTACCTCATTCTTAATCCAAAAATCCAAGTATCAGGAGAAAAAATAAAACCCATACTTTAGTTTCGATCTGATTGTCATTTAAAGAGGTGTGTCCATCCAAAAGCTAATCTCAGTGGGAGAATATTTTAAGCTCTCCCTCTGCTTTTACTGGAAAATATGCCATAAGCCATTGTGCACAGCAATAGTGAAAGAAAATCCCTTAAGAACAATATTCATTGAGAAGCACTTTGCAATGTACATCAGGAGAAAGAAAATTAAATCAAGATGTTTGAGTAAATTAGGGTGTGTTATATGCTTGAACAACATCTGAACCTACGAAATGTTTGAAAGTCCACTAGTGGATGAGCAACATGTTCAAGGATGAGAGGGGATTTTACTGAGACATATAAGATTACTAAAGGATTGGACACTGTAGAGGCAGAAAGCATATTTCTGCTGATGCGTGAGTCCAGAACCAGAGGGCACTATTTAAAAATAAGGGGTAGGCCATTTAGAACAGAGTTGAGGCGAAACTTCTTCGCCCAGAGAGTCTGGATATATGGAATGCTCTGCCCCAGAAGGCAGTGGAGGCCAAGTCTCTGGATACTTTCAAGAAAGAGATGGATAGAGCTCTTAAAGGTAGTGGAATCAAGGATTATGGGGATAAGGCAGGAACACGATACTGATTGTGGATGATCAGCCATGATCATAATGAATGGTGATGCTGGCTCAAATGGCCGAAGGACCTACTCCTGCACCTATAGAGGATAGCTTTAAAGTGAATCAAGATCTGTTGCAAATATTGTGACACCAAGAGCCTTTCTTGTCATTGCCACATCATGGAAAGTAAGGAAGAACAAGAATTCTTCAAATGTCCAAAGTAGGAGTGAACATCAATTGTATTGGAATTGTTTATCTTTTGAATTTTAAATAAAACTTAGAAAGAGGATAAGGAATTGGACTGAAACAAAATTAGTTTTGTATTGAAGTAATGACATCCTCTAGAAGTTGAAAATCATAGGTTTTATTGAAATTTGTGGCCTCTTTTGTCAGTCGAAAAAAAATTATGTTATTCCTTTGGTTCTTAGTGAAAAGGATAAATGACATCTTTGTTATGCAATATTCTGTCCCAGATAAATAATTCTTAGATGCTGATTCTGAGGAATCTACCTCATTACCATTATGAAAGGTAATCATTAAGACGTTTGGAATTATATAGAAATTAAATGAAACTTCTTTTTAATTTCAGTCTGTGGATCTTTTCTTTGATCGTAACTGATGACTTGGCATGGTTCATATGCAAGCAATGTGGCAGTTACCTTGCCACCACATATGGAAGGGCTGAACAATAAGCCCTCTTGTTGCCAGAAAATAATCAGACCTACCTTAATTAATGTATTACTTCGCTGTCAAATGTTATGATTATTGGTCATAGGAGTATTATAAGTCCAGCCACACCTTAAACAGAATTCTGGCTCCCAAAGGGAAACATGCTGATAACAAAAGTTTCAAAATGTTAAAGTACGAGCCATTTAGTGATTAAGCTGCATATATTACAATTTATTTTCACTGCATTGAGTTCCTAGATTTTGTCCTGTGTGATGCTGAGAGTCAAAACTTTAAATTTTTGAAGTCATTAAAATAAAACCTTCCAAAATTATCTGCTTTACCTCAATTGTACCTTTTGAAATACTTATAAGTCAAGTGCAACAATCTGCTTGCTGTAGTGTGGTATTTTTTCAACATCCATGAAAATATAATAAGTGAAAAGTATGAAGATAGTGATATATCAATCTAGATTGCCTCCAGACCCTCAATGAGGGCCAAGTGTGTTTCTAATGTTGTCGAGAGCACTGTGAAAGTATGTTAAGCTTAGAAACTGCTACCTCATTGACTGCTGAAGAATCAGCAACAAATATATTTGTTTGGTAATTTGTTTTTATCCATGATAATTATTTTCAAGCAGCTTTAACTTTTAATAAAATCAAGTGCGATATGAAATTATGTCTTTCCAATGCTCATCCAAATATCATGAATGTAGGTCAGGGATCATGAATCTTCTCAATTTCAACTATTAGTAAATGGCTTCCCAAATAGAGGAGAGTATTTTAATAGCAATGTATTAAACGATTGTTGGAGTTAAACTTGGACCCAGTTTGAACGTGCCCTCTTAAAGTATATTCCTTAGCTTTTTGTCTTGCATTTTCAATTTTATTGGTAAAACTGTAACTTCTGCAGTTTTCTAATGCTGAGTAATACATAGATAGATAAGATATATAGATAAGTAATACATAGATGAGTTATACATCGATAAGATCCAAAATGGACATGGGCTATTCACCCTACAATGAAATAAAGCCTAAACTGTCAACCTGTAGCAGAATATAAAGCTGGAGTTGTCTTGTTGAAATATTTTGTTTTAAGTCAAGTATCAGCAAATCAATAATTTTATATTTTTAGCTTGATATATTAATTATATCTTGAATTTAAAACACCTATTTATCCACAAGGTCAAGTTAAGATCTGGAAACAAAACTGAATCTGAAATGTGCTAAATTATGTTTTCTGTTCAACTAGACATCTTCTGCCAAGCAAGAAATTTTCAGAAGACATTAAAATAATGAATGTTCAGCAAAAAAAAACTCAAGGGTTATATATTTTGCCATCAGATGTCCTTTGTTACTGCCTAATATTAGTATATGGAAATAATCAGGTGGCACGGTGGCTCAGAGGTTAGCACTGCTGCCTCACAGCGCCATGGACCTGGGTTCAATTCCCACCTTGGGAAACTGTCTGTGTGGAGTTTGTACATTCTCCCCGTGTCTGCATGGGTTTCCTCCAGGTGCTCCAGTTTCCTCCCACAGTCCGAAGATGTGCAGGTCAGGTAAATTGGCCATGCTAAATTGCCCGTAGTGTTAGGTAAGGGGTAAATGTAGGGGAATCGGTCTGGGTGGGTTGCTCTTCACAGGGTCAGTGTGGACTTGTTGGGCCGAAGGGCCTGTTTCCACACTGTAGGAAATCTAATCTAAAAAATTGCAGGTTACCACATGAAGAACACACCTTCCTTGGCTATCAAGCCTTAGTTTGAGGCTCAAAAACCCAAAGTCTCTGGCTCAGAGACAGATGTGCTATCCACTGTGCCACAAGACCACAATTTCTTTTGTGTAGTGGTTTTGAAATTATGTTTTGCTCAACATCAAACGGATGACTAACTAAATGAATAAACTTTTCAACATGGCATAAAAAGAAATATTTCAAACTGTTAAAAATATCCCCTGAATGTAAGAAACTTCTCCAATCACTTTGTTCAAATAATATATCTAACTTATCCGTAATATTGATTTCCAACTCCAAATCTCATTTATTTCACACCATAAATTTTCAGGCAGATGTTTTCATTGTAAGGTCTGCCCTTTTAAACTTTGGAGCAACATAATATTTCAGTTGGCAAGGGTCAGCAGTGCTCAGTGTACATCATCACTAACTTATTAGATCTTGGGGCAATTAGCTTAACACAAACAGAACAGACAAGACTAGCATTGAGCCACAGAAATCAGAAGAAAATAGCCTGTGGCACTTTGTTATTTTAGACTAGCATCAAAGCTAAACCATTCGCATTGGCAGGAAAAAGACATGCATTGTTTTTGTGTAATATGTAATACAGTAGGAGGCTATACGGCATTATTTTTCCACTGATTACTTTCATGCTAGCACTGTTATAATAACACAGGGGAAAGAACTTTTCACCTGGGCACTATTTGCAATATGCTGCTTGGCTAGCTAAGGATTAAAATCCATTCAAATCCATCCCAGACATGGAAATCAAGCCACTGCTTGTGAAAGAAAGGTAGATTCCTGTCATTAAAATTGAAATGTGCTTCGTAGTATGAGTTAAGGAGGAAGGAAAAAAAATGAAGAAATAACTATTATCCTGGATATGCTGTATCACGTGTTGAATAAACAGGGATAGAGTCTATCGGCCAGTAAGTTCTTGGGATATGATATTGTAAGATAGCATTACAATATTGCTTCATAACTCAAACAAATCAGGGAGTAGATAAGATCTGAGATCATAAAAGGATGTTCAAATGTCTGTGCCCTGTTTTCTTATGTTTGCACCATATTACAACTGGTCACATTCCTCTGAAGCAGACAATTTCAGCTATGGTCTGAAATATAACATTTACAAGAAATTAACCAAGTACTCAGTCTGAATGAAATTAATATATATATGTATTTAGTCCAATGTGTCCTAATTTAAAGAAATTTTGAAAGCCAATATTTAATGCATGCAAGTATTACCTGTACATTCTTGGTGCTACAACACAAAATTAAGTGGGAGAATGAAGTATGAGGAAGATGCAAGGCACTTCAGGGGATTTGCAGAGGCTAAGTGAATGGGCTAAAATGGACTACAACATGGAGAAATGTGAGATTATCCACTTTATTAGGAAATCTGAAATAGTATGACATTGGTAAGTGTTGAACTTCAAGGGACTTGAGTATTCTTGTTTATTGTTTTTGACAGACGGTGAGTTTTAAAACAAATCTCTCTTCCAATTTTCACCATCTGGCCGTAAACAAATTGTGGTTTTCTTATTTTCCCTTTATTTTTAACTATGGGGTTTATCTTGTGCAGTCAGTCTGTTAATGGGTGCATTACATTGCAAGTACCACAACAACATTGTGGTAAAGCGAAACAAGAAGCAGGGTTCATTTCACATACTGTTAGGTGAAATGTTTGCAACATAAGCACATGTACAAACATACAAGGACATATAGAATTAGAACAGATAGAGATTATTTAATTAGTTAAAAATGCAGTTGAGTTCAATATTGTGGAAGTCATGTGATAAGCTTCCTGCAGAGGAGAAAAAGGCTTATGTTGCTGATAGCTAACAGTGTATGGACCAAGAGTTGAATGGTGAGGTGAGAAATTGGCTAATGTATAGTGAGAGTCAATTTACAGCCATTTGTATAAATTATCATGTAATTTTTCTCTAATCTCACTGTATTAATATGCAATTTCCCATTCTCTCACCCACCTGGATAGAAATGAGGTGGCGGTAATTCTCAACATGAATGTTAGAGCAGGAAGCTGGCAACTCATTCTCACTGTTTGTTCCTCTGTCTCTCTCTATCTTGGACTAACACCTCAGAGCATTGTCCCTGTGCAACGACTGCACATACCTCCCATCCATAGACATTGGCATTCGACATTCACTAGCTGTTCTGGACACTCAAGGCACATCTCCACTTACAGTAGTTCTGCACTTCAAAGCTGCAGTTTGCTCACTGCACCTTTCATTGGAATGCTGCTGCAGGACACGTTGTGTGCAGGGACAACAGGCAAAGTGTTGGTTGGGATGCAACCATTAAAGAGTTCTGGGAATGAAGTTAAATATCGGTACAGAAAAAACTTTCATTAATAGAATAAAGGACCCTACTGGTAAAGGTAGGGATAGAAAAGAGGTTACTATTCACAGGGAGTGCTACCATCAGAGAAAATGCACACCATGAAGCATCAAAGTCAAAAGTTAGCAAATCAACTTTTGTCAAAATCGCACTGTCTGGGACAACACAGCAGACCAGGTATAAATTGTTAAATGAGAAAACATTTATGAGACAGAATCTGGCAGAGAAAGAAAATTAGAAGTACTTGAAAACTTTGGCAAGAATTGGGAAATAATTATTTTCAATCGTGGATTATGTGATAAGATTTTCTGAGGCTGCAGCTACAAAAGATTATTTGAAAAAATTTGAACAAAGACGTATCTTGTGCGTTGTGCCACAAAAAAAAATTGGAAAGCACCCATTTCACTCAGGAAGAAAAAGGACAGCTCCAGCTAATCTATAGAAGGTGTAAACCTCCATTTTGCTGATTGAAGATAGAAAACCACCATTTTGATTGTAAAAGAGGAGCAGAAAGTAGTATAGAGATACAGTGTTGCTATTTAACCAAATTAAAGATTCATTACTAAGAAAATAATACATCTTTACAGCATTTAAAGAGTTGGATATGCATTAAAACAAGTGAATTAAGAGATATTGTAAATTTACAATCTTACCTTATTAAGATTGGAATAGATTTAGATTCCCTACAGTGTGGAAACAGGCCCTTCGGCCCAACAAGTCCACACCGACCCTCTGAAGAGTAACCCACCCAGACCCATTTCCCTTTGACTAACGCACCTAACCTATGGGCAACTTAGCATGGCCAATTCACCTAACCTGTACACCTTTGGACTGTGGGAGGAAACCGGAGCACCCAGAGGAAACCCGCGCAGATACAGGGGAGAATGTGCAAACTCCACGCAGACAGTCGCCCAAGGCTGGAATCGAACCTGGGACCCTGGTGCTGTGAGGCAGCAGTGCTAACCACTGAGCCACCATGCCACCCTAAAATAGAATAGAACAGAAATTTATTGACGATGGTGGTAGAGTAGGAATGCTGGCCTGGGGCTTGTTCCCTCCTGTCGAATTTCTTTCTCTTTTTTCTTTGTTTTTACTTTTGCTTGTTTGCCTTTTTTTTCTTTGTTTTCTTATCTTTTAAGCCTGGAAAGTCACAGGTGAAGGAGGAGGCTTCTGATAGCAGCAGCATCACATGAGCACGAACTGAACACAGCTCCGCCCCAGCCTGGGGTCTTGCAACAAGCGGATAACAGATACTGGGCTGACTCCCCTGGCCTGGACCTGCAGGCTAGGCCAAGGCTCTGGTTCTGCTGCTAGGTCTGGGCACCTGAAGGAGGAGAAAGGCAGTCTCAGCCTGTGTGGCCGTCCTATGCCAGTGTGGCATGGAGGTCTCATCACCATGTAGATAATTTCTTTAGGATTTGGCGTCCAGGTATTCTAGCAGCTCAGCAGGATGTCTTGTCCAGGAGAGGCAGTCTTGGCCTGGCATGTTGGTCTTCTTTAGTAGGGACTTCTAGCTTAGTATCCAGTCACCCAGCATGGCTGTCTCATCCTGGCTGTCCCTTCAGGGTATTCCATAAATCAGCTGCATTGTTTCTAAATTAGCTTTCCCTGACCCCAGGTGCTATTGTCCTAATTTGTCTAACTTTATCTTAATTTTACTTGTTTTTTATTTTTATGTTTGACTTCCACCATTGATGTAGACACTGTGGTGGGACAACTTTTCACTGTACTTTTCATGTAAAAGTACACGTGACAAATATTTCACATTTGGAAAAAATAACAGGAGAAATAATACTATGACAACAGAACACAAATTAGACATGTTGAAGAAAACTCTTCATAAGATATAGTATTGCTTCCAAGTTAAGTACTAAGTTTCAAGTTGAGCAAATAAATGCACTATTGTATTTAATAGATCTTGCAGCTGATGATGCGATAAATCACCGAAGTATAAAAGAAGAAACAGATTCTTTTGAAGAAGTTTTAACCAATGTTAGCAACTGTTTTAATCTGAGACCAAATAAAATCCTTTGAAATGAAACAAAAAAGTTCAGCATCTAGAGGGAATTATAGTTAATTTTATTAAGGACCTCTACAGAATAGTAGAGAAATGTGACTATACGGATTTGAAATCAGAATTGGTACTGGAATTATCAATGGGTCTAAGAGCAACCTTACCATAGAAGGCCAACAGAACCTATCCACTTTATAAGGTACAAACGAGTCAATGAAAACAGTAGCCAATAAGCAAATTCTAAGAGTCAGTGTCTGTGCTGTGAAACATCAAAGCTTCACTTGCACAAGTAGTGCGTAGATACAACAAAATAATGCTATTACATCTGCCAACTATTGGACAATTCCTTAAGATGCAGAGGTAAGACAGTTTCAGAATAGCAGAAGGCCAAATGTTTGCTTATACAATGTTGCAACGTGGCAGAAACACCTCCTTAAGAAAAGGTACCCACATTAATCAATGTACCATCATTAGAAAAGGTATGCAAGTCAATCCAAGGAGACATTTCTGATAGACCTAATTCAAATTTGACACAAAGTATATATGGCAATGGCTATCTATTAGTTTTAAATTTGACACTGCGGTGAGTCACAGTGCTATCAGATCAAATGCCATGTTTAAAAACAATGCTGCAGCTTACAGAGATGAGACCCTTTATTCCAATTGGAATAACTCTAGAACAAAAGCATGGTACAAGTAACACTGCAGCACAAAGAGTATAAGAGAATTAAAAATATATACCTAATTGCAAACAGTAATTCTCATTTTTGAGTCTCGTTGCATGACTTGATCTCAACATCCTTAACGTAGGACCAAGTGTTCAACTAGTTCCAAGAGGACAACTTGTTCAGATTTATTGAACTAGTAGAAGATCCCATCAGGCTTCCTCGGCTCATGATGGAATCCGTAAAGAAGAAAGAATTGAAATTACCTACGTTTCCATCACAGAGTTGTTTCATAGTCAATAGGAAATACCTACAGGAATTGTAGAAATGTTTTCTATTCATAAAATCACTGAAGAAAATGCTGAGAATAGACAAAACAGCAAAGAAGAAGAGAAGAAACAAATACTGAGAACAAGAACGAACAGTTTAACTCACTTGAGCTCATTGATGAATCTATAACTGAGGTTTTCTAGACAAATGCTGAACAACCTGACAAAGCAAATTTGACTTTGTTTCTGGATTATGAACAACTTCAAGAACAATAGTTTAATTCCTTCAGAGTTGAATTATCAGTTCCAGTGACAGAGACAGTGCTAAGTAGTAGTCCTCTAGTGAACGTGAACATGTTTAGCTCAACAGCAGGGCATTCACAGTGGATGAGCAAAGACATCTAATCAACAAGTTGAAGGAAAGAGCTTACATACTTAAACACAAATATATTAACAGATTAAAATTTGCTGGACAAAAATGGAAATGATCTGTGCATGATGACATAGAAGTCAGAGTAATGTCCATAGGTTGAAATCACAATCAAACAGAAGAAAGTACCTGGCCTGAAAATACAGGATATCACAAGGAAGAAAATATTCAATTCCACAGAGGAGTTGACATCCCTAGTGAACATTCATAAGATTAAAGGTCCATCAGATGATGTTAAGGCTCAACTACCTGAGTCAGTAAGGATGACATTCTCTATAAAGGGAATTCAAGAGATTAAGTGTGCTCTGGATAAAGTAATAAAATAACTATTTGGAGAAATGCCATTCTCGTTGAAGGACAATCAAGAGATAAAAGATGCTCCAGTGGAGAAGTCATTTACATATAATCAGAATCAAGGTCAACAGCCCTTAAACCAATTAACTTACCAATCTTCCAGTTTGAAGAGAATATTTTCTGGGAGAATTATAAAATCGTCAGACCATCTGAAATTGTGAAGTGGGTGAGATTGGGTCATGGCAAATGTGAAAGTAATTATATACCAAAGGGTATAAATATTAGCTGTGGGGGAAAAAGGCTTATGGGAAAATATTGTATGAGTAATGTTTTTGAAAGGGTTAATGTTAAGGTCCACCCAATCCAATAACGTCAGCGTTTGGGTGAAGGTAAAAGTATTCTAACATGATGTCAGATGAAGAAAGAAATGTCATCATGTCTCCTGAGTACCTTTGTATATTCCTAAGTCGTCAATTCTTTTATACCTATTGCTATCATGCAATAAAATGCATCTTGTTCTGTAATACAAGTGCCTCATTTTATTGAAACTCAATAGTGGTTTAAACTTTCTGACTAATAGATAGGTTCTTAGACTCAGCATTGAGAGGAATATGACCCCTTATAGCCATATTTTGATTTAATTTGATCATTTTCCATTACTCCTTTGATTTTTCATTACAATGCGCTACTGAGGGTTGTTTAATTTGTTTATGGTTTATTTAAGAGAGGTATAGAGCAATGATGGTCATACCATACTTACAAGGAGAAAGTGTGGACTGCAGATGTTGGCGAGTCAGAGTCAAAAGGTGTGGCATTGGAAAAAGCACGGCAGGTCAGGCAGGAACCAAGAAGCAGGAGATTCGACATTTCGGGCATAAGCCTTTCATCAGGAATGCATACCACACCTACAACACAATCTGTGTTACAATTGTGGTAAGTATCGACAATGAAATTTTGATTTCCATCATCTGATTTTAATATATAATATCTTTCATGACCTAATTTTTTTTTTAATGAGGAATTACTGACCTAAGATGACTGTTGTGTCCATATGACCACAGATTGAGGTGAGTCTAAGAGATCCATGTTGAAATAAATGATATTTGAGGTGGGAAATTTCACCTCATCCAATTACATGAACCATGCACTGATTGTATACATGCCTCACAGCTAACTGCCTGCATTCAGCGCTTCTGACTCTTTAAGGGACAATGTGCCAGCCCCAAGAGTTGCCAGAACTGCTATTCACTGTTAGCTGGACTATTGTAAGCTGTTGTTACTGCTATAATTACAACCAGACGGCAGCATCAATTATAGAGGTCCTTGCACCCAGGTAAGTGGAATGTGGTTTACTGGAGTCATTTAGATAGGCTGCTATCAGGGTGGGGTTGAATAATTTGTGGGGCAGAATGTTGCTCTTAAGTATGATCCTTGCCACTAGGAGTACTTTCCACAGGACACCTGATCAGGAAGGCTCATCCACAAGCCTGCAAAGATGCCTCAAGGTTATACCTGGTTGTGGGAAGTCCACAGTGACTCTTCGTCTATTTAAACACTCCCATTTGCCTAAGGGTAGAATGATGGAAGCTAATAAATATTAGATGTGGGGCAAAAAAGCTTATGGGGAAAATACTGTATGAGTAATGTTTTTGAAAGAGTTAATGTTAAGGTCCACCCAATCCAATAACGTCAGCATTTAGGTGAAGGAAAAAGTATTCTAACATGATGTCAGATGAAGACAGAAATATCATCATGTCTCCTGAGTATGGAGGTGATAGAAAGTCATTTCCCTCTCCTCCCCTCATGTCTCTACCACCTCCCCCCGCTCCCCCCCCCAGATATCACCACCATTCCCAATTGCTCAACATTACCCTCCTCCTCCCAGCCGGCTCCACTGAAACATCCCGTTCATGTATCTTCTGAAGAAGACTTCCTCTCAAGGTGGGAATTAGAGCAACAGAATTTTACAGAAAGACTTTTCATTGTAAATGTGCCATGGGGAACTCAATCTTGTTTGAAAGTGTAGAACCTACAGAACTGTGACATACACCAAGCCATTTTTTGAGATAATGAAAACACCTCACATTAAGTTTACAAATGAAACAAAACTACTCCATGGAAACATTAACATAGGAAGATATTTAGATAGAGCATTTGCACTATTTAATTGTGTATAATTCTTCAACTTTGAGAATTTCCTTTAACTGGAGATTTTCTTTTTTTTAAATTTTCATGATAGTTTTAAGTTCTTTACCTATCATTTTGAATTCCACTTGTTGTTTATGCAAATCATTCACAGAATGCTACAACCACATGAATGCATCAAAATTTTCTCCTTTGGAGAACAGATGAATACATTTGAAACAAACTAACAGGGATTGCTGTATTAAAATTGAAAGATGGATAAGCATTGCCCTCTGATATATCCAAAAGGGGGCACTGTTTTAAATTTGTTGATACGAATGGGAAATTTTACTATTTTCTGACAGATTTTAGTGTACATTGCAGTGAATATTCTTTTTAACATTAATTTCCTTCCAATCCATCATGTAAGTAACTTAAATCATAACACCTGCAGAGAACTGACACGTATGAAAACATAAATATTAAAGAGAAAATATTCAAGAAATATCAAATATTTCAATGCGTAATCATATCTATTAAGTTATGAAATGTTGCTTAATCAACAGAAAACAAGAAGGTAGATAGAAATGCGAATACAGGCTAACCCTTTTGCACTGTTCTTTTCAATTTCTAAACTATGCCCATCTTTTGACATTTACAGTGCCTTTATAATTGTGTCTGTTTGAATTAAAAAGAAGTTTAACATGAGTAATTTCTTAATAAACAGTAAAATCACTGGATTTTACTTATTTAGTCACTGAATTGGATTCAGTTTTGCTGATAGCTTTATAGATAATTTGGTAGGAAATGGCATCCACATCAATCAAGCTCACTTCTGGCATGACCTGAGTCAAATGACCATTTGGTGAGGCTTTAAGTGTGGCTATTAGAAGTGTGCCCTGCAGGTGTGCAGAGCAGGCAGATCATGACATCAATCAACATGTAACACTGATCTGATGCCAAAGCTGCCATTTTCCACTTCAATCCTCTCGTTAATGCCTTCTCTTAAATGCATACAACTGACTATGCGTTCAGCAATGGTAAGACATGCCTTAGCAAGACCATTTAAGGGATTATCCACAAATTATAGGCGAGTTGCTGATCATTTTCAAGTGACTCTGTGCGAGTTTGTTGGTGTACTTAACAGTTTTCAGAGCTTGGTACTGTTTGTCGAGCCTTTGTGCATGCTCACTAGTTTTTTTTTCTGTGCCAAATCAAAGCCCTCAGCTGAGTCCCCAGCAGCATAGCCCGTGTGTGACCATACCCTCTGTGGGGAGCTGACAGCCATCTTATTCTTTACTCCTCGGTGACTGCGACCAGCTGGTGCCATTCACTCTCATAGGTGGTCCCTAACTTTTACGCGCTCCTTTAAAATAGCTGAATGAGTGAGTGTGAATTTGAAATTGAGTATCGGTGTATCTGCTCCGTCGGTATCCTAAACCTGGAGGACTTTAGCCTCCAGCATTATTGTCTCACCAGGTGGATACTCAAGGTATCTAAAAAAACAGAAAGGCAGAGGAATAAGGTTTGGTTCAGGAAAAGGAAGGAAAGCAAGAACATGCTTGGACCATCAGCAACTTGATTGAGGAGAAACAGAAAGTGGGATGTAAGAAGATGAATCATGAGGAAGAGTGCCATCATGCTCAAAGGTTCATCTCCATTGCTGACCTAGCTTCAGTCATGGCTGCAGTAATGATCACCAGCACTGTTTCCTCCATTGTCTCCTCCCTGTCACCCGCCATTTTGGGTGCTGCTGCTTCCAATGGACCTTCTTGCCTTCAAGAGAGAAGTAAGTGTCTTTAAGAGTATTGTACAATCCCTTTGGATGATATGCCTGTCACAGTAACAAAAAAACATGCTACATATGTGAGATGTGAGTTTGCAATTTATATCAGTGCTAAGAATGTGAAAAAGATGTAAGGCTGTATAAATGAGCCATGTTCTGTGATTGATAGAAATTATTGAGTAGATGAGAGAAGAGAATGTGAGGCATTAAGCAGTTTATGAACCAGTGATCCATTTGTAAGTAAACCAGATCTGAAGATGCACTCATTAATCTCAAACACACATGCATGCCCAGAAGTAAAATTTGCAGATGATCAGCAAATCTTATATATTTCAAGTTCACCAAGTACATTGATTTTCAAATTTACTAGGCCAGAATTTCCCAGGCTCTGAGCGATGTGGAAAATGGTGAGTCAGTTGAAAATATGCAGCAAGAACAGGAAAAATGAAACTCTCACGTCAAGAAAAATAGATTTCCAATTTTCCGCCAAAGTGTTAACAGTAAGATGAGAATCCTGCTAGTCTATAATGAGAGGTCAAGAGGGAGAAGTTGAGGGCACCACCATTGAAGCCTACTAAAATTATACTTTGGACACACATGAAACAAGTAGTGCAACTGAAGGGCTATGTACTGGTGAAAGTACAGTTAAGGGGCCATTGTATAGAATTCCCACTTTACATAAGAAAAGGAATACAACCTTCATTATTCAGACACTCCTGGTTAAAAAATTAAGATTCAGCTGGGGCATGGCTAAAAGGCTGGCAAAATCAAACATGAATTTGCAAGAGATCCTGGACAAGTACAAAGATGCCTTCAAAGAAACCCTGAGGGAAATAAAAGGAGTCAAAACTAAATTAAAGCTGAAGCCAGAGGCTCATCCTGGAAGTCTGAAGGTATGTCTGTACACCATCTGGCCTAAAGTGGAGGCGCAACTGGAATGGCTGTGAATCTGGGAGTATTGGAACCGATAACCACCAGTGAAAGGACCACTCCCATCATTGTGGTCTTAAAAACAGATGGTGCAGTAAGGATTTGTGGTGACTTTAAGTCAGAGTCAATCCAGCCCTAAGTGTGGATCAATACCCTCTTCCATTACTGGAAGACAAATTCAGTGGACTGGAAGTGGGTAATATGTTTTCAGAATTGGATCTGTCACTGGCTTACCTACAGATGGGGGCCTTAAAGGATTCTCAGCCAACACTAATAATAGTAACACACAAAGGACTTTTCCGCTACAAGCGACTTCCTTTTGACATCACGTCAGTGCCAGCTCTGTTGCAGAGGGTCATGGATTGAATTTTAAGTGGGTTGCGAATGTTATCTGGATGATATTTTCATCACTGGATCCTTCAAAGCGGAGCATTTTAAAAATGTAGAAAGAACCCAAAAAGATTACAAGAGCACGGCCTACAAGTAAAAAGAGAGAAATGTGAGCTTTTTAAGGAACTCTTAGAGTACCTGGGCCATGTACTTCAAGATGTGGAACTACACAAGGTGCCCAAAATGACGAAGGCTATCATGGAAGCCCCTAGACAGGAGACGTGCTAAAACCCCTGCATTGGTTGCTGAAAAAAGGGAAGCCGTGGAAATGGACCCAAGAACGTGAGGTGGCTAACCAGAAAGTGAAGCAAGCTTTAAAAAGGTCAGAAGTGTTAAAGCATTTTGACTCAAAGTTGCCACTACAGTTAGTGTGTGACACCTCACCTTGTGGGGTTGGTGCTGTACTGTCATACATCTTACTGAATAGAGAGGAAAGACCCATCGCACTTGCATCGAGGTTAGTAACGAAAACCAACATCAACTATGATCAAGTCAAAAAGGAAGGATTGAGCATAGTGTTCAGCATTAATAAGCTCACCCATTTCCTTTACAGCAAGCACTTTGTGCGACTGACTGACCACAGATCTCTAACCTCCATTTCTGACCAGTTTACAGGATACCATCAATGGCAGAGGATGCCTGCAGAGATGGGCACTGGCTCTGTTAGCCTACTTATGTAAGATCAAATACTGACAGGCAGAGAAGCAAGGCAATACACTTGCCCAGTCAAGGCTGCCCTTACTGGGAAATAACGATATTCCTGATTGGAACCTGAATATTAGGTACTTTTTTCGGGATGACAAAGTGCTGGTGTCAGCGAATCAGATTTGGACCACTGCTCGGAAAGACCAGGTTTTGAGCCAAGAGGGAGGACCAGATATGGAAATTGTCCAGAATTACACCCTTACTATCCAGGAGATGGGAGTTGTCTGTACCAGATGGGTGTTTAGTGCGGAGAATGAGAGATTTTATTTTTACCCCGTTAAGAGAAAAGGTGCCGGAAAATGTGCACCAAGGATATCATAGCATGGTGCCAATGAAGGAGATAGCTGGGAGTACTTTTCGTGGCTGAATGTGGACTTGCACATTGAGAAGAAAGCAGGATTATGTGAATCCTGCCCATTAGTAAAAAAAAAGGCACTGGCATTGTCACTCCTTCACTTGTGGGAGTGGCCTCAAACACCGTGGCAGTAGATTCACATTGATTTGGAGGGACCAGTAGAGGGACAGTTAGTGGTCATGGAAGCCCACACCATGTAGCCCAAGGTGGCAGTCATGAAGTCAGTATTGGCAGACACAAAGACAGACTGACTGGGTCGAATATTTGCCAGGTTCAGAGACCCCATACAAGTCATGAGTGACAACGGTTCACAGTTTGTGGTGCAAGAGTTTGAGAAGTATGTGAAAAATCAGAGTCAGATAGGTGAGATCCACTCCATATCACCCTGCGAAAAACGACCAGACGGAGAGCTATGTTCAAACCTTGAAGCAGGCCCTAAAGACTTCACTAGGAGAGGGTTTGCTAATACAGCAAATCAACATTTGTGGGAACACGCCAATCACAACAACCTTGTGCTTGCCAGCATCCTTAATGTTCAAATACCAGCTGAGGTGTTTGACATATTTGACTTATTGTGGTCAGAAAAGACCAGAGAGCAATAACAGGAAGGACAGATGGCTAGAAACCTCAAGATTGAGAGTATTGAAAAAAAGAAGAGACTGTGTTGGCCTGGAATTATATGTCTAGAGAAAAAACAGTTCCCAGCAGTGGTGGTGGCTCAAACAGGACTGTTGTCATATCATGGTATAGACTAGGGGTGAACCAGGAGACATGCAGATCAGCTGGTTGACACACCTAACCAACGGGCCAGTCCAGATAGAACCAGACTGAGCCTTGTCTCTCCAAGTTAGTATTGGTCCTACCCAGGGAGGAGACAACAACAACATCATAGGAAACAACAACCAATCAGAGAGAAACATATCTACTGAACAACCAGAGCTTCCTACAACCTGGGAGACTACACCAGCAAAGAATCCAGAGACAAAGAGACAGTTGTCTAGGAACTGCCATCCTCAGAGAAACTAATCATGTCAATGTAGCCTATGGATGGAAAGTCTTGCATAAGGGGGCAGTGGTCATTCTTCCAAGTTTGCATGCTTTTGTAAATATTCCTGACTATGTACATATGTTAGCTACAACGTCTGTATAATCTCAATAGTCGTGTGTATGTTTATTTATGGGAGTTTAAAGTAAAGGGGCAAATGTGTTACATATGTGGTTGGAAGTGGTGACCCTTTAAGAGAATTAGCGATGTGATCCACAGGGCTGAAGCTTGGGTTCAGTAGAGAACCTGCTGTAGAGGTGTGAGCATCACCAATAAAGCATTCCTGTTCAGATTTGCCATTTGTCTACCTGGTATATAATTCATGGTTCCAAAGGAAGTACAGACATAACTGGCTTTGACTGGAGGACAGTTCATCACGATAGTTGGCATATTTAAGTGACACGCCTGAGGTTCGGTGGTCAATTAGGGAGATGAAGACTTAAATAAAAGCATTGAATGGAAGTGTGTGGAAGTTCAAACCTGATGGAATCAACATGAAGTGTAAAGAACGTGAAGATTTGGGGAATCACTGAAATTGACAGACTGAATCTGTGCACTGCTTCCTGTGTCATCCACATCCAAACTGCAAAGTGCACACGCGAAATGAAAAGTAGCTATCACAACAAGTAGAATGGCTGAACTAAGTATTTTTGTTCTGTTGAGGGAGTGGGCTTTACTAATGATTGACATGAAGTCCTTCAAGGTTCAATGTCATGAATCAGACACTCACTCTGTATGATTTAAAGACATCTGAAATCACCGATTTCTACACGTGAACCATATACAGTGACCAACAACACTGAATGCACATTTTGTTCTTGTTCATTTTATTAATATTACAAATTAATCATAGAATTTCTGTGAAGCAGAAGAAATTACACGCAAAATTTAAAATGTCACCAACAAGCACATTCTCCAGAAGAAAGTCCATGATCAGATAGACTGCAGAAGGCAGCAGGGCTGCTTTCCTCTCATCTTGAACTATAATGTATATCTCAACATGCACGAATATGCACTACGGCCTATGTTGGGTAATTGTGGGATGAGAATGTTTAATTAATTCTACCGCATTTACATTCTGCTGCTGTATTTGTGTGACATTTACTGTGTTGTGCATTTTTGAATAATGTCTATAATCGCAAAAGCCCATGTACAATCTTTCTATGACCCTCTGTGTTAGAATCCTCCAAGTCTCACAATATTGAGGATTATGTTGTTTGTGTGTAGTGTAAATGCTTACTGCTCAGATTACTAAAGGTCTGTTTTGTTCATGATATTCCCCACATAGGGTCATTGGAACAACCACTACCAATGGATCAAGCCACAGAAGGAGTTATCATCGTTGTGGCTGTTGTACAACAAAGGCTCAAATAAATTGAGGAGAGACAAAATCAGTCCAGGATCAGCAGCAACTTCCAGCTGAACAGTCTCCACTTGAAGAAAGCACAGCAGAAGATGCCCTCAGGATGTGGAGGAGGTGTGGAGGACACAGAGCCTGTTGCCCTAGATGCCATTTCCTCCAGATGAGTGAGGCTTATTGCAGACACAGCCTGAGGATGTCCCAGGACACTGTTACAGAACTGACATCTGCTGGAATGGGACTTGTAGCTGTAGATAAAATGACAGTTAATCAGATAGATGGTGATTTTAAATGTAAATATATTTAGGAATATGATATTCTATAAAATGTCACTTGTGACACATATATGTGCTCAGAAGCTTTTATTTTTCATTGCCTCACACTATGCCTAGTGTAAAGGACTATTCCTGACTGACAGCATTTGGCCTGGTGCTCGGCTTGACTTTAAACATTGCAGTGGTAGCAGAAAACCTGAAAAGTCCTGGCAGCAGCACACACCTTTGTCATTAGGCTGCAAGATGGTACAAGTGCTGTGCCATAGAAGTATGGTACAGACATAATAAGGTGCGCAGCAGAGAACAGTATGAGTTAACTTACTACAGCTCATGGAGAGAAATCCATAACATGTAGCCAATTTCTGGGAAAGTTCTACCTTTGACTTTTTACTGTTCTTCTTTCTGTGAGATCATTGCAAGCAGATGCTTAGAGGTAGACTCCTGGCATTGACTGTGTTTTATACCTGTTCCTATTGCCTACTTAGTGTCTGTCTGGAAGGCCTCCTGCCTGATCAAGGAAAGAGTATCTCTGCTTTTGTGTACCTCCTGCACCAGTGCCTTCAGTTTTGCAGTAAAGAATCTTGAAGCATGTTTTTAGGCCTGTTACACTACTTCTCAAAATATCTCCTACCAATGACCTCATCAACATCATTTCCAGGCCATGTTGCAAACACCTTCTCTTTAAGAAATGCAGGTTAGCTTTAAATAGTACCATTTTCACACAAACTGCATTCAACATCAGTTTTCGTGCCTCAGCCATGTAAGATAGCATGTAATGTAAAGTTGGCTAGCTGCCTGTCACAATTAGTCACACATTCCAAACCCTACACACCATTTTTGGGGTTATTGCATTTTTTTTTAGCCAAAAAGCTTTTTTACATTTCTGCTTTTATGTGGAACAATGCTTTGTGTAAAAAGTTAAGTGCTGCTCATGTGTCCATGTAAAGAACAAGAGGACAATATGAAAATACCAAATATGGGTAATCCTGGCATGTATGATGACAATATTTGTTTCGTAAAGTATGAAAATAAAAACAGATAGGGAGTGAGATGATACAATTAACTTATTCATTAAGTTGTGCCAAAATAATCATTGCTACAAGGAAAAAAAAACAAAGTAGTTTTAAAGGAGAATTTTTCAAAATAGTTCCCCATAGGAATGAGTTCTGGCTTGACTTGTATTTATAATAATATTTGATTGGATATAGACCTGTAGTCAATGCTGCTCAAATTTGCAGAAATCAATTAATTAGCATTTACAGTTAAATCCTTAGAACAGATATAGGAACTCAAATGGCTATTGGTACACTCAGAAAATGGGCATTAAAAGTGGCACATGGATTTTAATGTTAGTCTGTTCAATGGACAGTGTTCCCCTGCCAGAATTCACAAAAGAAAAAATGCTATGGATGGTAATATATTGAGAATGGAATGCCATCTTACCTCTCCACCCAAAACATTTCTATTTGAGCATTGTTCTAAATCTAGTCTCTTAGTTTTGTCAGTAGTAAATAAATATTCTTGCATGACTTCTTGCCCAACTTTGTCTTTGATGCTTCAGTAAAAAAGGGATAATATAATCACTCAGTAGCTGGTCGTTATATCAACTGAGAGTTCGTGAACTCAAATTCAATCCAAACTCATTAAAACTGCTCAGCAAGCCGCGTTTATCTAAATTGAGTGATAACAGACTCGCAGAATGACAGAATCATGGAATTGTTATGATGTAGGAGGAGACCATTTGACCCATTGTGTGTACAATGGCTCTCTGAATAAGTAATTTTATTTGTCCCATTCTACTGCCTTCTTCCTGTAACCCTGCACATCCTTTTTTTAAAGATAACAATCTAATTTTCTTTTGAATGCTTCACTTGAATCTATCTCCATGACACTCTCAGGCAGTGCATTCCAGATTCTACCCTGTGTAAACACACCTTTCCTATGTCACTTTTGCTTCTTTTACCAATTACTTTAAATCTGCGCCCTTTTGGTCTCAAATCTTCCATGAATGCTAACTGCATTCCCTGCAGTGCCTTCACATCATCCTAAAATGCAGCACCCAAATCTGGATGCATTACTTCAGCTGAAGCTGAACACATTTCTTATTCAAGTTCAACATAACCTCGTCACTCTTGTACCTTATGCCCCTATTAGGATAGCCATGGTATTGTAAGTTCTATACATCACTCTTTCAATCTGTCCTGCCATGATGAATAACTTATGCATAGGTCTGTTGCTTCTGCATGCACTTTAGAACTGTGGCATTTGTTGCATTTTTTCTCTGGATTCATCCAACTAAAATGAATCGCTTCACTTTTCCCTGTACAGTATTGAACAGCATTGGCCATAGTTCTGCCCATTAATTCTACACAAGCATCTCCAGAGTTTGCAATGCTTCCAATAGGAAATGCTTGATATCATCCACAATCCTTAAAATTGTGCCTATTCTGTGTTCTAAGTGGAGATGCAGTGTAGACAGTCAGAGGTTAGCATGGTATTCAAGCATTGGTAGAGCATTGTTGGAAAAGTGGCCTGTTTTTAATTGTTTTTCACATTTGTTCATGAGATGTGACCATTAATGACAAGACCCTTAATTCCTTGCTCCCTAATTGCTCAAGCCGCCTGTCTTAAATTGCGAAAATGCACCAAAGTATGTTAATACATATCAGGTAAAGAAAAGTTCCGAACACTGAGACCTGTGAAACTTCACAACAAATTTTATTCCAGCCTGAAGAATATTATTTAACCATTACTTCATTTCTTGTCAGTCAGTCAATTCCATATCTATGAATTCACTGTACTTTTATTCTATGGGTTTTAACCTTGCTCACAAATCTGTGGTAATGTAAGAAATATTTTTAGAAGTCCATTTGTATCACATCAACAGCATTACCTTAACAATCCTCTCTGTTACCTCATCAAAATCTCAAAAAAAGTTAATTTAACACAATTTTCCCTTAATAATTCTATGGTAGCTTTCCTTAATTAACCCTCATTTGTCCATGAGCCAATCTTTTTTTTGTCAGTAATCATTGATTTGAAAAGGTGCTCTATCAGTGAAGTTAAATGGACTGACCTGTTGTTGCTGAAACATGTTAAATGACTCCTTAGAGAGAAGTGAAGTGACAGTATAGAAGACTTGTCTGGTTTCTTAGCATATGTTATTCAGGATAACAAGCTTCAATGTTCTTCAAATTTCTGAGCCTGCTCTTCCACGGTGACGTCTGAAGCATTTATTCTTTGTACCCCCTTTTGCACTGTGATTGCACTGTTTTCCATCTCCTGGGCATACAGCAAAGACACAATAAAGTATGCTGAACAGCACCTCCCAAAGCAGGATTTAGAAATGTGTTTCTTTTTTCATCTGGCACTGTGCAGTAATTCATTCATTAGCAGAGCTTTAAAGAGAGGAAGGTACTTGACATCAACTACAGCTTGAGGAGTCTTTTAACATAAGGGGTCTGTCACACTGCTCTTAACATATGTTTCAAGCACAGTTTACATCTACCATTGGTGTACTGGAAGGATGTCAGGTTGCGAATCAATCTGCTTGACTACATTATAAATGCGGGGGTTTAGATCAGAGTGGTGTTGGAAAAGCACAACAAGTCAGGCAGCATCCGAGGACCAGGAAAATCAATGTTTCGGGCAAAGCCCTTCTTCAGGAATAGTCTATTCCTGATGAAGGGCTTTTGCCCGAAACATCGATTTTCCTGCTCCTCAGATGCTGCCTGACCTGCTGTGCTTTTCCAGCACTACTCTGATCTCAACACTGGTCTCCAGCATCTGCAGTCCTCACTTTTGCCTAACATTATAAATGCATCTTTCATGGTTATCAAATCCTGGAATGGAACGCAAACCTGGGGATCTTCTGACCTCCTAGCTTAGATGAGTGGAGCTTCAACAGTATTTAAGATGCACAATATCTCCCAGGACATGCTCAAAATTTTCCACTGATACCCTATTCAGATACTTTCATTCCCTTCACTCACTGTGTCATTTACAAGTTGAACTGCAGAAATTTACAACGCCTCCTTCAACAGTACCTTCCAAATCTACAACTACTTTCATCCATAAGGACAAGGACAGCAGAAACATAGGAATACCACCACGTGCAAGTTCCCATTTAAGCTCACATCCTGACTTTGAAATATATTATCATTCCTTCAGTCTCACTGGTTCACAAACATTGAACTCCCTCCTAACAGTATTGTGGATGTACCTACAATACATGGTTGTCGGAACTCATGTATCCCAAGCACATGGCTGGCCCAGCAGATGATCATGGCCTTAGCTGCTTCAAGGACATGATGTTAGTATGCCTGTCCTTCCAGGTGATGCAGAGAATCCATCTCAAGCAGCTTGGTTGTACATCTCAAGGGCCTTGAGGTGGCATCTATGTGTGGTCTAACCTTTGGAGTTGCATAGAAAGGTCGGAAGGACAGCTGTTTTATGCACAAGGATCTTGTAGCCAGCATGGATGTCATGTCCATTGAAGACTCTCATCTTTAAGCATCCAAGGTTGAGGCTCACGGATTGAATGCCATGTTCAATTTCCGTAACAATGTCAGCCTCAGATGTAAGTTGGTTCCTCAGGTACGGAACAATTCCATGTTTGGGAAGACGAAGGAAGCATTTCAAAGATTTCCTGACAGTTTCCCTCTAGAATTGCAATATGGATGCGATCACATGGGAGACTCCCATTCAGAAGAAACCAACCTTGAGGAGCCTCCTAGACGAAGGAACGGAATTCTTTGAGAACACCTGACAGCAAGTGCAAGTATGGGAAAGGAATTGGAGGAAAGAATGCCAATGATTTCAAAACCAAGGACTAATTCCACCTCTGAGAAACGACTACCAAATGTCAGAGATGCAGTTCTAGGATCAGGCTCATCAGTCATGCAACAAACTGTAGAACCTATGACCAATGACATGGAATTGTCTAGGGAAACATTCCTACTCATTAGTGAGTGATGGCCCACAACAATGACAATGACAGCATATGGATTGCAGAAGTTCAAGAAGCCAGTTCACCGTCACTTTTTCTAATGCTGGTCCAGACATTATAGCTCACATAACCTGAAAGAATAATTTTCTTTAAAAAAGGGAAATTCCCAGTAGTTGAGTTGACAAAAATGAACGCTGGAGACAAAACGAGGTTAAAAGCAAGAGATTTAGAATAGAAATTTTAAAAAATGTAGAGGATTATGAGACTGTGGGAATATTGATCGAGGCAGAACAATATGCTAACATTTAGGATTGTAATGATGAAAAAGTGGATGAAGAAAATGAAATAGAATAACAACATCAACTGATTAGGCCAGGTGGCTTGCTTCCATGTGGTAACGTCTTTGCATATGTATCATAACTCTCCAGCTAAGTAGGTTATGGAGCTCAGAAGGCCTATCTAACCTCAATTACTTGATGCACTATCGAATTTTTCTGGCCCAGCTTTAGAACATGACATGATACAGACAGCCACTTTTCCCAAAGATACCTCAAATGTAGGAGTTGAAACACACATGGATTTGAGAAATTCACTCAGGTACCGTGCTTCCTCCACCTACCTCACCAAACAAAAAGAACATGACAAACAAAAAGGACAAAGCCATTGGATGACATTTTAGAACCAGGCTTTTCATAGATGTCCTTAAAAATATTTAAAGAACTCTATTAATGGCCAATTCTGATCAGTTGTGATATCAATGAAATTCCCATATTTTTTGTTGCCTTGCAAGACACTTTTATAAAATAATATAGTCCTTTGTCCTGCTAATAATGATGATGTAATGATCACTCACTGGGGTTTGATTAATTCTGTGAGTTGATTATTTAAGACAGAAAAACACATTATAAGTTATAAAGTAGACATTAGAGCAGGCAACTGATTTCTCTGTGTGAGCAGCCTGAAGATTTACAGCAGACTAACGATCAAACTAAGTCCCAACATTGTATGCACACAGCATTTGGTATCCTTCAGGATGAACAGTCTTAAAGGCAAGATACATAGATAACATCTCCTCCTTCTCCAACAGACAGTTTGACTAGTTATAATAGCAAGTAAGTCTTTCAGTCTCTATAACATGTATCATGTTCTTTGTGGTCTAATGGCATAGATGGAGGAGGAGCAGTACCTCAGTATATTCTTCAAGTACATGTATGTTTTAACTTCAACATTTGAGATACCTTGGGGCAATGTAACTGTCCACATCAAGGCATGCATTAAAGCGAGGACAAGAAAATTCCAGAGTGCACGTAACATCCAGGCAATTTTCTACATTTCATGATGATGAGAAGCTTAGAGGTGAGGTTGACATCAGCTCTAATGTCTGTCATTCTTAGTGTACTGCTGTTTTTATTCATGATGTGGAGGAGCTGGTGTTGGACTGGGTGAACAAAGTTGAAAATCAAACAACACCAGGTTATAGTCCAGAAGATTTATTTGGAAGCACTAGCTTTCAGAGTGCTGCTCCTTCATCAGGTAGCTGATGAATGATTCCTAATGAAGGGCTTATGCCCGAAATATCGATTCTCTTGCTCCTCAGATGCTGCCTGACTGGCTGTGTGATTCCAGCACCACACCCTTGATTCTGATTGCCAGCATCTGCGGTCCTCACTTTCTCCACATATAGGGGTGGGTCTGAGGAAGGTTGGTGTGAATTTGATGGCCTGCTTCCACACTGTAGGAATTTTATGATGGTCTCATTTCACAAGCTGCTTTTGAGTGATTCAAATCTTCTTGTTGTATGGTATTTTGTTTCTCAAGAACTTCCAGCTCATTTGAAGCATCTGACCTAAGCGGGTTTGATCCCACACTATGAAAGTTTTAGCCCTCTGTTGCTCCAATACATTTTTCTTCTTCATTGTCTGCTCTACAACAACTTTCAGCTTTTTATTTACTTTTATTTTCTTTGAAGGCTGAACCTATCCCACTTGCTATTTTAATAGCTTTTGGAGCAACGCTCCTTCATCAGGTGATAGTCTATTTAATTAAACCTGTTGGTCTATAACCTGGTGCTGTGTGATTTTTAACTTTGTACACCCAAGTCCAACACCGGCATCTCCAAATCATGAGTGCTATTTTAATGGTTTCCTGCTTGGGTTCTTTCACTAAAACATTATCATTGGCATTTGCTTCTGAAAAGACTGTTATGATCAGTGATCTGCAGCTCTTTGTGTGTGCTTTCATTTATACCTGTTTTTGCAGGTCTGTCATTATCTCCAGCAGCGCTTTAGCTCAAGCCAATGTTTCTTAACGTTGCTTTGGATGAGCCTTATCTGTTTTACATGTGAATTGATCCAGATATTCATTGGATTATTAACTTGGAGTTGGTAGTTCTTCGTGTTTTATTCATTCATGGAATGTGGATTTCACTGGCTAGGCCAGCTTTTATTGCCTATCCCTAAATGCCCACAGGGTAATTAAGGATCAATTACACTGTTTTGGATCTTGACTCACTTCGAAGCCAGACTAAGACTGTTAATGGATGTTAGTGAACCAGATCAGTTTTCCTGACAATGATCAATGGTCATCACTGGACACTTAATTCCAGATTATTTTTACTAATTCACCATTTGCTATGGATGGCGTTGAATCAAAGTCCCTAGAACATTGGCTGGGTCTCTGGGTTAATTGCTTAGTCATAATACCACGAGGTCATTACCTCCCCATTGGTTCACCTTGGTTCTTTCTCTTCCAGCTCTTCATTCAATTTTTTTTGTAAGCTGGTCAGTGGCATCTCCTAAAGACTTCATTACCTCAGAAATGGCATTCTCAAGTTTTGATTTTTCTTAAATCAATAGTTTGGCCTATTTTCCTAAAGTTTCATTTGTCTCTCCACAACAGACAGCTGAAAATATAGTTCCTCTAATTCGTAAAAAAAACAGAAGTATATAAGTTCTTCTGTTATATTCAGTAATGCAAGTGTATCTTGAATAATCTGCTGCAGTTTTTGTTGTGCCTCTGCTGTTCAATTGATTCCCTGGATTGTGACTGTGGAAGGTCACAGACTGCTGGTATAACTGTCCATTGTGCAAAACATGTGCAATGTTCTCATAGGTTGATTGTTCTTGCACACCAGCACAACTGATCCCGCACATGATTAGCACACAGTTTGTTGCTGGAGGTTTTACATTGAGAAGTTGCATCATGGCTTCCCAGGACTGTGGATGCATATTTTACGGAATTTGCAGGGATAGCCAATCAACTACCTGCCCCTGTGTCAATCTTAGCCAATAACAGATAGTCATTAGTTTTCTGAGAACAGATCATTTGAAATTTTTGCAACTATTTGGTGATACCACTGATGTCTTCCATGATATTGACGATGTGAAATGCATGTTCACCTTTCTTTCTCTCATTATGTATAGTCTCAGATTCTGTTTTGTCAATAACCTCACATCTACACATCTGACAGGATACAGATGGCATTTGACATAGTATGAAGACACCTAATGTGTGTAGTCTGCTTGAGCTGAGGAATAACTTTTTTTTGTAGCTGTATCAACCTTTGCTCAAGTGCAGTGCTTCTACCAGTAATGTTTTTGCACATGTCTGATGATATTGACTGGAATATGGGCACTCCCCTGATGCATACAGCAGAACACAATTTTCACTTCTTTTTGGGGAGTTCTAGTGATCCTACCAGCAAAAGAGCTTGTACTTCGACCTCTCAGCTTCATCGACTGCTAGCATCCTTGCATCCATCCTTCAGTAAGTTCTTCAGTGCTATAAGTCTTCAGTTTGTCAACAAATTCTGGAAAGTTTCCACATATAGATGTCATCAACAACTCAACAAATCTTGTTAGCTAGTTCCCCATTGTAAACAAGAACACATAATGTTCCCTTTTCTCTGAACCTGTTCATGAAGCAGTTGACATGTTCTGCAGGCTTCTGTGTCAATGCCATGAATTCTGGTCAATGAGAAAGAAAGTTTAATTTGACTCTGAATTGTCATAGAGTCATAGTGATCTACAGCATGGAAACAGACCCTTCGGTCCAACCCATCCATGCCGACCAGATATCCCAACCCAATGTAGACCTACCTGCCAGCATGTGGCCCATATCCTTCCAAACCCTTCCTATTCATATACCCATCCAAATGCCTCTTAAATGTTGCAATTGTACCAGCCTCCACCACTTCCTCTGGCAGCTCATTCCATACCTGCACCACCCTCTGTGTGAAAACACTGCCGCTTAGGTCCCTTTTATATCTTTCACCTCTCACCCTAAAACTATGCCCTCTAGTTCTGGACTCCCTGACTCCAGGGAAAAGACTTTGCCTATTTATCCTATCCATGCCCCTTGTATGCTGTTTTCTTAACCTTGATTTCAATGATTGAACTGTGTTTTACGACAGACTATCAGACAATGAATGCAGCTGTCATTGCATGCTGAATGCCGTCGACTTTAGGAAATGCTCAATGCTCCCTGCTGGCAAGTGAATGCCCATTATCTGTGACCAACACGTCCAAACACCAGATGCTCACAACTTTTCAATAATAGTCCCCACATTTGAAAAGAAGCTTTATGTATCTCCAGCAGCTTTGAATGGGCGTGCACAATGATTAAAAGTATCAATCTCTCAAACGGACTGGCACATCCGACATGTAACTGAGTCCAGGCCATACCAGGCCAGTCCCATGAATATCATGCACTACTAGCAACAATTTTTGTCCTTGTTAGCACTCTGGGCACTGACCTACCAACACGCTTATGTCGGCCTTCCATCCTGGCCACCAGACATAACTTTTCATCCACATCTTCATTTTGGAAATCACAGGATGACACTAGTGCAATTCAACCAGAATCTGACAGTGACCTTTCCATCGGCCAAACACACTGCTCCCTATGTTAGCATGTTGTCTTCAATGGTCATCTGATCTCGATGCTCCTTTCATTTCCAACACCTGCAGCTGTTTTTTTTTCACCAGGAAGGGATCGTTTTGTCGACATAGTCTGATATTGTCAGAGATGACCAGAGAGGTGTCCAGAAAGTTCAAATCCAAAACAGATTCTTCCAATGGTGGCACCTGTCACGGTGTAGCCACCATTGGGAACTGGCTTTCGGCATTCATTACTTGGTCTTCTAATTTGATCCATTTCCTTTTGGGCTCTTTTGGCTCTTCTGCTGTTTATCCCAAAATGTTAAATCTGCATAGGGCTTCAGTCCCAATCGCTAAGCAAAATGTTGCTTCACTGCATTAAACACACCAGAATCTGGAAACCGTATCTCTGAATATTGTTTAAGCATTTTAATTTTTCTTAGGCTGTCTGCAGTGTCCTAATTTAAATGGGAGCATTTTGTGGACATTCTGAATATATGCTTTAGACTATCCCTGAATTGCTATCAATATAGTACACGTTCTGATCATTTTCCTGTCTAAAGTGAGACAAATCAGCCTCTGGTAGGGGATTTAACTGTTATCAGCAAGTTATGATAACAATATTGCCATAATGAACAAAGACATTAAGTATTGTTGCACGCATTTTAAGATTATTGATCATATGTTTTACCTATAGACTAATTTGATTTGCTGACTGTTCAAGTCTGATAGGTCTCATCAACACAGTGTTTTCCATTACTGTTTACCATGTCATGTTAATGATAATGGTCTAATAGTCTGTTGCTCATCAGGGATTAAGTAACTCATGGATTCATTTATTTAAAATGGAAAAACACATATAAGTTATGCAATAGAATTTACAACAACCAATTGATTCATATGCGTGAGTTACTCATACAGCAGATGAACTGTCAGGCAGAGTCACACTATTATATACACAGAGCACAGGAAGTCCTTAAAGGTGAACTGTCTTAAAGGCAAGAATTACAATACCCCCACTATTTAAATCCAAAATTATCAGTGAACAGCAGAGCACATATAAAGAAATTTTGCAGCATATTACTGCTTTGAGACAAAAAAATCTGCAGATGCTGGAATCCAAATTAGATAGGCAGGAGGCTAGAAGAACACAGTGAGCCAGGCGGCATCAGGAGGTGGTGAAGTCAACGTTTCAGGTGTAACCCTTCTCCAGAACTGGGGGTGAGTGTGAGGGGAGCTGCAGATAAAGGGGGAGGCTGGAAGAACACTGCAAGCCAAGCAGCATTTTTCTTTTTTAAATTGGCCCCTTCTGCCATATTTTTTGATCCCCAACAGAACGTATGAATGAGTTATATTTTGTCTTGGAGTGATTGCTGATGGACAGGTGTTACTGGTTGAATGGCATTCATGAAATGGCAACAATTAAGATGTTCTGGAGCTATCAATCTTTAAAATGCTAGAGTTGTTCTTGATGATCAGAAACAGAATATATTTCAGGAGACAATTTTGAAAGGTTAGAACTGCAGACACACATTCCTTCTATATTTTTTGATTCTGTTCATCTTTGTAGTCTTCATCTTCCTGTCATTGTTGCTGTTGTGAACTGAGACATTTTAAATCCTTTCCCTGTGCCTGACATCTTAAGTTTTAAAACTCAATGTTTACACCTGACAATACTCATGATGTCATTAGAAAGTTGATGCTGTGATTTAATGTCAACACCTTAAACTTATTGTTCATCTATTAAAAATGAAAACCATCCAGTAATAAATAATGTGCTCCCTTCAAATCTGTTAAAATATGTCCTTTCAATCTCTGTCACAATGCAGAGGCTTCGAAGAATATAAATGATAAAATTATTTTAGTTCATTACATTATTAACAAGAAGTTAAGCTCATAACAGGAAGAGAGAAACTAATTAGAGATTCAAATAATAGAAATAGAAATAGAAATAGAAATAGAATAATAGAATAATAGGGGGCGGCACGGTGGCACAGTGGTTAGCACTGCTGCCTCACAGCGCCAGAGACCCGGGTTCAATTCCCACCTCAGGCGACTGACTGTGTGGAGTTTGCACGTTCTCCCCGTGTCTGCGTGGGTTTTCTCCGGGTGCTCCGGTTTCCTCCCACAGTCCAAAGATGTGCAGGTTAGGTGAATTGGCCGTGCTAAATTGCCCCATAGTGTTAGGTAAGGGGTAAATGTAGGGGTATGGGTGGATTGCGCTTCGGCGGGTCGGTGTGGACTTGTTGGGCCGAAGGGCCTGTTTCCACACTGTAATCTAATCTAAAAAGAAATAAATTTTTTTTTAAACACAGAAAGTGTTGCAAGTACTCAACAGATCAATTCTGGTAAGAGGTTTTGCTCCATAGATGATACCTGGCTTGCAGAGTATTCTCTTCATTGTTTCTTGGAATTTCAATAGTTGCACTACACTGTTTTGTTTTTGCTTTGTCTTTTTCCTTCATCAGTTTGGATCAGTTGTCAGAAGACACCAGTTTCAAAGTTCCATTCCCAGGACTTGAATGTTCCCACTTTCAGTTGAAGTGGTTTGTTGTCCATGGCATCTGGTCTGCCAAGCTTTACAGCAGTCTTCCTCACACAGTGTCCTGCTCTTCACCTTATGCATTTTCCAACCAGCCTCCATGGCACCCTTATTGTATGATCACATAGCAAGAGTGGCAGATGTGCTGGCCACTGCTGACAGCGTACACCATTAGCATCGTATTTAAAGCCCATTTATGCACCACTTCAGACAGTGAAAGCAGGAATTGCCCATCACAGTACAGTGCTGTACGACTCTCACTATGGACATGACCCCAGGCAAGTTAGCTCCCCAGTTTGTTGACAGAGCCCATGGAGGTGCAAGTGGATGAAGTCTGATATCGTGAACAAATTCACCTGAACTTTCTGAGGGCTGTCCAGTGCATAATCAGTAATATTATATCTCCTAAAGCCAAACTGAGTCCATCTTCCAGAAAAATTGTGTCAATCATTAAGAACCACAAAGCATGTCATTTCTTTAGCATTTCTGTCAAGGTTATGTTTAGAGATGTAGGGGCCGAGTATAAATTCTCACCCTCCGCATGTTTAAAGTTATGAAAGCTCATTTTAAACTATTCAGAACATATATTCAATTATATTATAGGCTGGAATTTCTTATATCATGTAATATTTCTTGCTCTGCTTTTCTAAGTGAGTCTTCCACCATTTTCTGCAGATAAGAATTGCCCAGAAAGCACCAGGAGTCCATAAGGAACATGATTTTGTATTGTTAGTGCACTTCTCTCTGTGCACCATGCTGGTTTTCCCTACAGAAGTGGAAGAATTCCTGAAAACACTAAAATATTGAGTATTATAGCATTACAGCAGGTAATATATATAAAAGCACCTTATCATATAAACAGAAAGTAGTTTGCTGGCAGATAGAGTCATGGGGTCGTAGTGATGTAAGCACGGAAATAGATCCTTCGGTTCAACTTGTCTATGCTGACCAGACATCCTAACCTAATCTAGTCCCATTTGCCAGCGCTTGGCCCATATCCCTCTAAACTCTTCCTATTCATATACTCATCCAAATGCCTTTTAAATGCTGCAATTGTACCAGCCTCCACCACTTCCTCTGGTAGCTCATTTCATACATGTACCACCCACTATGTGAAAAAGTCACCCCTTAGCTCCCTTTTACATCTTTCCCTTTTCACCCTAAACCTATGTCCTACAGTTCTGAATTCCCCCACCCCAGGGAAAAGACTTTGTCTATTAATCCTATCCATGTCCCTCATGATTTTAGAAATCTCTATAAGGTCACCCTTTAGCCTCCAATGCTCCAGGGAAAACATCCCCAGTCTATTCAGCCTCTCCCTATAGCTCAAAGTCCTCCAAGCCTGGCAACATCCTTGTAAATCCCTTCAAACACTTTCAAGTTTCACAACATTGTGTTGATATGAAGGAGACCAGAATTGTACACAATATTCCAAAAGTGGCCTAACCAATGTCCTGCACAGCTGCAACATGACCTCCTAATTCCTATGCTCAATGCTCTGATCAATAAAGGTAAGCATACCAAACGCCTTCTTCACTATCCTATCTACTTGTGACTCTACTTTCAAGGAAACATGAACCTGTACTCCAAGGTCTCTTTTTCCACGAACACTCCCCAGGACCTTACCATTAAGTGTGTAAGTCCTGCTCTGATTTGCTTTTCCAAATTGCAGCATCTCACATTTATCAAAATTAAACTCCATCTGCCACTTCTTAGTCCATGGGCCCAACTGATCAAGATCCCATTGTAATCCTGTGTTTCAAGATCCCATTGTAATCTGAGGCAAGCTTCTTCACTGAGAACTACACCTCCAATTTTGGTGTCATCTGCAAACTTACTAGCTATTCCTCCTATGTTCACATCCAAATCATTTATGTAAATGACAAAAAGTAGTGGACCCAGCACCGATCCTTGTGGCACTCCACTGGTCACAGTCTCCAATCTGAAAAGCAACCCTCCACCACCACCCTCTGTCTTCTACCTTTGAGCCAGTTCTGTATTTTAATGGCCAGTTCTCCCTGTATTCCATGTGATCTAACCTTGTTAACCAGTCTCTCATGGGGAACCTTGTCAAATGCCTTAATGTAGTCCAAATAGATCACATCCGCCGCTCTGCCCTCATCAATCCTCTTTGTAATTGTAATGTCTTCTTCGTATAATAAGAATACATTAGCATTAATTGTAATTTTTGTAGGAGATTTAAAAATAAAAATAACAAAGCACAGCTCTTCTCAGATTACTTATCATTTGTTACTTTTCCTTTTTATTGACCAATAAAAATTAACTGCAAACAGAAAAACTGCACCTTAGGTTATACTAATATTAAGATATAATAGATGCATATAAATTATTTTTGGTCTAAGTGATTGATATTTATTTAAGATCAGAATGTGAAGCAAGTACTGATGCATATCTATTGCTTAAAAAACATTTTAACTAATGTTCTTGTCTCTGATTCATCAGGACATTTGCAAGAATACCAGAAGTGTGCCAGCCAAAAAGCTTCAATAAAGTATGTTATTTATCAGCAGCACTCAAGTTGTTTGCTACCAAATCAGTAATTGCTATATTCAATAGGATAGTTAAGCACACTAAATAGTCATACTTACGATTTGAGAAATATGCTTCATATCACTTCAGGCTTATTCCCTTTCCCAACTCTGAAGTATTAATTTTAGATGAGAGTAAAAGTTCAACCAAATCCTTTCTTTCCTCTAAATGGATTATTTTGATTTGTATTAAGGCAAAGGAATGTATCCAGTAAAGACTACATACAGATTTCTCATTCTAACCTTTGGTTTCAAGTGATTGATAACGTAGAAACACAGGATTCAGTTGAATTATATACTTGCAGAGGTTTTAACTTGACCATCATTCCTTCATGGTGCTTGATTACTGGACAAGATCCACTGGATTAACTAAATGTAAGTTTGAGAGGTGGAAAACATTGAAAAGAAAGAAAGCACAACTGAATGTAGGAGTTTAAATTCCTGTTACTGGTTAGCTCTGCTGTCTTCATGTTGTCATTTTACAAAATTAATGATTATTGCTATTGATTGCTATGACATTAACACTCATGTATGAAAAATAATAGGTATTATTTTTATATCTGTGCAGCTGTTGTACATTTTTCAAACATTCTGAAGTTTCTGAAGCATTTATTACAATGCTTCATTGTAGCATTTCCAAAAATACTTAAGGAAATGCTATTTTATTCAACCTCATTAATTTTCTTTTTGTCAATGTTTTATATAGTTAGACACTACAAGACCAAATGGAGTCTCCTTGTAATTCAATGTAGCTGCACAGTTATTCCGGAGTTATTTTCACTCTGAATCATTTTACAGTGTCTTTTGAACTGCGAGGGATGTTGAAAACTGCAGTATAGCTAAGGAACTAAATTGTCATTCTGATAATAATCTGACTTTTGACAAACTCCTTAAAACACCTTGAGGAAAGTTGCTTCAGGCTGACTTATCTTTGTTCTTAACTGTGGTGTAATTTTAAATGTTACAAATTGAAATTTTATTAGTTAATGTTTCAATGCTTTCATATTTTAAATATAGTTGTTCCATTGGCTGTACATATTAAGGCACCCTCATCCTATTACATAGGATTATGTGAACTTCCTGTAGTTAAAGGGTGTGAACCATGTACAGTAGAATAGGAAATTTCAGTTGGGGGTCCTCTGCCTTCTACAAGACCATGAGAAGGTTTTGAGGGGTCTGTCAAAAATAAAATTCAAACTAACATTTTCCTTTTCGCAACCACCATCTTTTATCACACCCTGGCAACAATGCCCTTGTGTTTTGTTTAGACAAGGAGGGCAGGGGTTGTGGATAAACAGCTTAACACAACTAATAGGCATGGAGGGCAGGGAGCACCAGGTTTATTCAAAGTGGAGAGTATCACAATCAGATCAGCCTGAAAGGAGTTGATGGCACAGTAGTAATGCCACTGAATTAACAAATTGTGAGGCCTTTGCTGATGCTTTAGGGAAAAAAGGTTCAAATCCCACTCTAGTAGATAGGATTTGAATTATGTTTATTAATAAATAATTTCAGTAATGGTTACCAGAAGAACTATTATCAATTATTAGAAAACCCCTCATCTGGTTTACAAATGCACTTTCGAGAAGTAATTCTGCCACCCTACATGTGACTTGAGACCTTCAGCAATGTGGTTGGCTCTAACCTACCTTCTGACATGTTCACTGGATTGAAGGATAATCGAAAGAACTGCGGATGCTGTAAATCAGAAACAAAAATACAAGTTGCTGAAAAAACTCGGCAGGCCTGGCAGCATCTGTGAAGGGAAATGAATTCTGAAGAAGGGTCACCAGATCCAAAGCATTAACAGTGGGCGGAATGGTGGCTCAGTGGTTAGCACTGCTGTCTCACAGTGACAGGGTTTGATTCTAGCCTCGGGTGACTGTCTATGTAAAGTTTGCACATTCTCCCTGTGTCTGTGTGGGGTTCCTCTGGGTGCTCCTGTTTCCTCCCACAATCCAAAGATGTACAGGTCAGGTGAATTGGCCATCCTAAATTGCCCATAGTCTTAGGTGCATTAGTCAGGGGTAAATAGAGGGCAGGGGAATGGGTCTGGGTGGGTTACTCTTCGGAGAGTTGGTGTGGACTTGTTGGGCCGAAGGGTCTGTTTCCATACTGTAGGCAATCTAATCTAATCTAATCTAAACTCTGATTTCTCTTCACACATGCTGCTAGACCAGTTAGGCTTTCCCCCTGACTGAGGTGCTGGCTGCTGCAGAAAATTACACACAATAGAACTCTTAAACAGCATGGAGCATGCCACAAGAAACATAAAATGGATGAATTGATCTGTGTGTAACGTGTCTAAAGATGTGGGTGGTAATCAAATTAATTTCGGAAACTCGTAACATTGACAGAGGGACTGTACACAGCTGATGTTGGTCTACATGTTGTGTGCCACTTATGTTTCACTTATTAACATTAGAAAATGGGATTTCAATAAAATAACTGTTGGAAAATCAGCTAAATAAATACTGATACATTTCCTGAAGTGACTTCAGTAAAGATTATGGGCTGAATTTTCCCATATGCAATTAAACAGTGGTGAGAAATGAGTTTGATAATGTTCAGTCTGCCATAGCTCACCCTGAATATTTTCAATATTTTAAATTATCGAACTGAGATTTTGAGCACATTCCTTGGGGAGTTTTTTGGCAAGAGAAGTGCAAAGCCTTCCAACTTACTGGTGCACATATAAAAGCTAACTGCACACCCTTTCAGATATGATGCATAAGGATCTTCCTCACAAACTGCAGTGTTTGACCCTGAAATGGCTGACAGAAAAGAAAAGCAAACTCATGAGCAGCACGTTGGCTCAATGGTTAGCACTGCTGCCTCATAGCGCCTGTGACCTGGGTTCAATTCCCACCTCGGGCAACTGTCTGTGTGCAGTTTGCACATTCTCCCTGTATCTGTGTGGGTTTCCTCTGGGTGCTCTGGTTTCCTCCCACAGTCCAAAAGATGTGCAGGTTAGGTAAATTGGTTATTCTAAATTGCCTGTAGTGTTAGCTGTAGGAGAATGGGTCTGGGTGGGTTGCTCTTTGGAGGGTCGGTGTGGACTTGTTGGGCTGAAGGGCCTGTTTCCACACTGTAGGGAATCTAATCTATGATGATAGGGACATGGAAGTGTTGGTGGACTGGATGGTTAATCTGGCTACTAATCTCTCACAAAGAATCTGGGCTTCCTACCATCCAACAAACAAGCTTCCTGGGTAACTGAACAAATCCCTTTGAGAATTTTGATTCATTTTAAAATTACAAGAACATGTTATGTGTTAATTTTTTTGTGCCTTAAGTTTAGAAACATGCAACTCTTTGTACGATACATTATTTAAAATTTTATGATGATAGTCAAAGTAAGCTCCTTCAGATATTTTTCTAACACAAACTCAGAAGTTTCCTGCTGTTATGTAACAAAAATGCAACTATAGCCAATCCAATTAATACAATGGATCCATCACTTACATGTCTGAGAAATCTGATTTAGTCGAAACAAAATTTGGTCTTGGCCTTTCCTCAAGGTTATGATACATACAATTGAGATACAATTCTGGCCTACTTTGATTAAACCATCCAAGTTTGACAATAAACCAGAGCAATAAAATAATAACATATGTTTATCTGCATAACTTTATCTTCACTAAAAAAGTACTTGTGTTTTCTTACAGGAAGCCCACAAAATCTTTATAACATGCTACCAGGGAAAGAAACAGTCATCCTAGACTAGTGAAAGACCAGCTATCATGGGACTGGAAACCTGGAGATAAAACTCACCAATCGGTAAAGCTGATAATGGCACCAATAATATTAGTCTTGGAGCCAATACCAATTATGGAGTTAATAATAAAAATAATTCCAGTCATAATATTCAAGGTACCTTTTGGAATGCAGCACACATGCTGGAAATGCACAGTACAGAGGCAGTCTGTTTGCACTTCTAGAATCATAGAATAGAATCCCTACAGTATGGAAGTAGGCCTTTCGGCCCAACAAGTCACACTGACCCCCCCAAAGAGTAACCCAACGCAATTCATTCCACTACTCCATTATCCTATATTTACCCCTGACTAATGCACCTAATCTACACATCTCTGAACACTGTGGATATCTCAACCTGCACATCTTTGGACAGTGGGAGGAAAGCAGGAGCATACCCATGCAGCTACAGGGAGAACTTGAAAACTCCACACAGTCACCCGAGGCTGGAATTGAACCCAGGTCTCTGGCCCTGTGAGGCAGCAGTGCTAACCCCTGAGCCACAGGCAATTTAAAGGTCATTAAATTGTCTGCGATGCTTTGGGCAGGTACTGTCCAGATGATTTCTCAGTGCTTTGCTGGTGTCTCCCTAATGAAGGATAGATGTGTTGTGGATTGAAAGCCCTCCTATACTGGTATATGGTCTTTCTCGGGTCTATTCAAGTCCATTTACCTTTCCAAGATGTAATTGCGTACCGAGGCTAGCTCTTTGTAAATCCTGTCATCAGGTATTTCTTAAAGGGTAGGTCATGGCCAAAGCAGGCTATGGATGGGGAGTAGGCAGGGAGAAATAATTAACACCTGCACATACATTAAGGCAGGGAAAGAATTAAGATTTTGAGATATTAATATTAGATACTAAAGGTACTATAGAGCCTTAATTAGAATATTGTCTGCGTTGCGCTCACTTTGAACAGCCCTCAGTTTAACTGGGGCAAGTGCAGGCTTTGGCTCTGAACAATTTTCAGTGTTGGTGGAGCTGGCACGTAACCTGCCATGGTGGATCTGTTCCTTAATATGTCTGAGTTGCAAATGGCTGCAGCTATGGTCTTCACAAAAATCAGGTTTAGCCTCATGCCAAGGACATTCTCCTATTACGACTCTGCGATCTGCTTAAATGGGTCCTGTAAATGTTGACCACCACCTAACCCCAACACTCCTGCCACTCGTCCAGAAGTGGGCCTGACAAGCTTCAAACATGGCTCCCCCCTCCACCAACCACATGGAAAATTGACCACTTAAGTGCCTCAGTTGGCCTAAGAGCAGCTGAGGTGATATTCACTGTGCACAAAATGTCAAAGGGGTCAATGCAGAGTGGGTGAGCAATGGGAAGTATGCCCCTGCATCATGTCTAACTTTCCACCCTCCACCTTCCTGCCAGCCCACCCACAGAAGAATGTAAATTCTGCACATAGTTCAATTTTTAATGAAATAAAGACAGTACTTGTGTCTGATTGATTGTTTTCATTTTGTCACTACCTGCAAACACCAAAATGAATGACATAGAAATTCCGGTTATCTCTACAATATCCTCCTCAGTACATGTGGAGGTGCGAACGATTGAGTGCAGCTCAGTGTCAATCTTGCTCCTTTTCTCCAATTATGTGCACTTCCTTTTATAAGGACTACAACCCAGACCTAACAATGTGAGAAGATCAGAAGCTTAACCAATGGAAGCTGTACAATTGGTGAAGAAGACTATTAAATACAAGTATCACATCACGTTGTAATTTGAGCTAAGTGGCAGTGGTGGATGGATGAATGAAGAGGTGATGAAGTGCATAGAAATTGAAGACTCAGTGTTGCTAAAAGTTGAGTAATTGTGAAGAGTAATATTATGCTACATGGAAAGTGGGATAGAACTAAGGGTGAGGTGAAGCATTAAAATGTCAGGTCATTCAATAAGTGCATTCAATTTCTTGGCTTACCGCTCTATCTTGCTGCTCACCCCTTCAACTAGTTCCAACCATCCTTTCTTGGTGAAAACCACAGGTTCTTTCCACCATTATCCCTTTCCCTTTTTCCTGATTGCATTCACCAGTAGTTCCTCGATGCTTTACTGTCTCTCTTTGTATCCAGCCTAAATTCCTTTGCAGTCGCATTCACAACCATATTGCCCCTTTAAATAGAATTAAAATCACATCCCCTGTGTTTTCATCACCTTTGTTATGCCGTTTGAAGATTTGAAAACCAGAAATCAAAATTCATTGCCTTAATCAAGCTGAAATCAGAGAATTGTTCCCTCTTGATTCCTGCACATTCCCTCTCTGTCTTTCCCAGCCCTGCTCACTGCTTTCACATGAAGATCAAAGACATACAGGCACCTATCTTTGTAGATGAATGAAAGATCCTTCCACCACCGTACAAATCCTGCCCCCACTGTCAATGCTATATTTGACAGTGTCTGTGCTCCCCACCCGCCATCATTTTACCCTACTATTTACAGCTCATTGTGCAGCGAGCTGCCAGATTCTCCAATGCCCTGATTGGCAAGCTGGCTCACAGATCACGTGATAAAAGGCTCAGCTCTCAAAATGGCTCAGACCAATCAGCAATGGCATCAAATCGGCTGTATGACTGTTTTGTCCTTATCTATTCAACGTCTGCATGAAAAGAAAATCTCCCTCCTGATGTCTTGAACTCTGAACAAAGAATTGGCTGTTTTTATTGTTTACATGGCTACCATTAACACTTAGCAAATAAAGAAAATTGGGTGCCTGTACACTCCATCTCAATGATTAAAATTAGGCTGCTCTCCGTGCAAGTCCAGTGACAAAATGTGTAACTGAAATACATGCAAACAGCCATTAAAGGTTTATAACATGTTGTACTTTTACTTTTAAGAAAATGGTAGCCGTGTAAAAAGGCATTTAAGAAACTTAGGAGCACCTTACTGCAGATGCTAGAATCTGTACTGAAAACAACAAGTGCTGGAGATCACAGTAGGTCAGACAGCATCCATGGAGAGACAACAAGCTAACATTTTGAGTCTAGATGACTTTTCTTCAGAGCTGAAGTGGACTGTGGAGGGGCAGCATTTATGTCATAGTTGTTTGGGGGGGTGGCAGAGGAGGGAGTGGGGGTTGTGGTGTGGAGTGCTGGTGGAGGAAAGATGTTGATAGTTCAGATTAAATGATCTGAATGTAAGAATGATAAAACAACGGTGTGTCCAACTGTCAGTCTTGAAAGAGCAGACAGTCCCACTGGGGTATTTAAGAACTGTGGGGTTTTTTTTTTGGCTAAATCTGAGTTGTACAGCATTCATTGAAGAGACTCCTGTGGTGATGTTTAGTCAGTTCAGTTTTTTTCCCATATCTTAGCAGACCAGCTTCATTAGCTGCTGACTCTACCTTTGCGATCTCATGTCCAATTCCAACCTCATCTAATCAAATGTCATTCCCAGAACTCTTTGTCACTCAATGGATATCACAGAATCACCAGCATCCCCTGCATCCATGCCATCATTTAAAGTTGTTTTGTGCCTGGACAAGGACTGTCAGGACATCGGTACCCCAAATGTATCCCGATATTTACCTCAAATGTAGCAGGCAGGAGTAAATTGGCATCCTGCTTTACGAGCAGGGAGATTGAGGTCCTGCTGGGTGAAGGGGTGCAGAGAGGGGATGTCTTCTTTCAACAGAACCAGTAGTGGAGACTCTGGTACTAGACTTTACAAACCTGGTCCAAGGTTGCCGTCCATGTTAAAAAAATCTCAGTCATCATCACAACACTTTAGGAAGTGACCTTCTTCACTCTGTTAGCATTGGTGCCACCGTCGTCTTTCTAATACGCTTAAGTCTTGTACTGTACCTATCTCCCACTAAGTCTCATGCCCTATCCTCTTACTATGGATTATTTCATTTTCCTCACTTATTCTCACCCACTTAAACCCATGGCACCACTAACCCTGCATGCCCTCTGCACTGCCTAACCACCTCCTTGATACACCTACTTCCATTTCATCCAATACCCCCCTGCCTCTCTCTCTCTTTCCAGCGAGAGATGAGCAGCCTGCTGCTCACCATCAACTCCTCACCCCTTATGTGGAGAGCGAAAGCTATAACTTCAGTCAGATTTTAAGCTTGAAACTGTATGGCACAGAAAGAGCAGGAGCATAGTCATTTCCTTCAAAGGCAAGTACAGTGTTGGTTGAAATGAGAAAGAGTGGTATTTTCAATTTATTTGTATTATTATGGAACTACAAGTTATACTAATTGTATTAAACTAATCGCATTGTAAACAATGCTGTTTTGGTGTTATTTGCTAATTTATTTAGGCCACACACCTGCAGTTCAAGTTGAGAAATGACACCAATAATTATTTTTGATGCTCAAGTGATGTTTGCCCTGGCATTTAAAAGGCACCAAAAGTCCTCAAACCAAATACAGTCAAGAAGACTGCTCACTAACACCTTCTCTGGGGCAATTTGGATCAGACAATAATTGCTGAGCTAACCAGCATCATCCATGTCTCATGAGCAAATTTAAAAAGTGGTGCTTCCATTCAGATACAGGTCTTAAATTCTGTTTCATTTTAAAGCCAAATTGACAGTCTCTGGCCTTATTTGCCATCCACTCTGACAATATTCTCTTCCTTCTTCTCACATTCTGGTAATCATTATGTAAGTTGTAACTTTGCTTTTATTGTTTCCCTTTACTTCACCCATTTTTCCCCTCACTAATCCCTTCCACCACCACCAGCCCAAGTTATTTAACTTAAAGCTCTATCTGCCTTCCTAGTTGTACAATTCTCAAAAACACTGGTCCCAGCCTGGTTCAGGTAAAGGCTGTCCTCCAGTAAAACTTCCACTTTCCACAGCACTGGTGTCAGTGCTCCATAAATCAAAACCTTATTTCCCCAAAGCAATCTTTCAGCCATGTACTTATCTCCCAAATCTTATTTTCACTAAGGTGTTTTCTCATGACTCAAGTAATAATCCACTCATGCACAGAACACACAAACATCAGTTGTAACAAGACACAATTAAACGTTTAGAAAAAGTTAATGATATACAAGCTAAAAGTGTACTCAGTCAAATCATAACACATGATTCTGGTGTGATTACATATTTATTTTGAAGTTCACAATTCACTTTAAGAACTTAGGTATGTCAAACTTTACATTTCCAGAATGATTGCAGCATACAATAGTTTACAAAACACTGACACCAATTTTATCTTTGAATTATATATTTCATGTATTTCACTAGTAAGTAGCAAAAAATGCACAAAGCAACAAGTATACCACAAACAGAAACTGTTGGAAAAATTCAGCAGACTTGCCAGCATGAGGAGAGAAAGCAGAATTAACATTTCATGACCATTCATCACAACGAATATATCAATGTGAAATCTGGAAGATGCATTTAGCCCATCATAATCACCCATAATCATTATTTAACCTCAGTCATTTGGTCTATTTAAGCCCTTCAATCACTTTATTACAACAAGCAGTGACCAGATCAACACCCTTAGAACATGTATGAATATGCTGCATAATTCCAGCAACATTTCCTTCACAAAAATATTCCTGTTCACCAAAACTGACAACTGCTTCATCTCATTAGGTCTGATTTTAACTCTGCTTAATTAATGAACTTTGAGCGCATTAAATTCTACTCATCATGTACTGATTGTACAAAAAAAGTCTAAGACGTTGAGGTAAATGTTTATGTAAACACATAAACTTGCATGCACAACTTAATTTACCTATAATTATGATTTGGAGATGCCGATGTTGGACTGGGGTGTACAAAGTAAAAACTCACACAACACCAGGTTATCCTCCAACAGGTTTAATTGGAGGCACACTAGCTTTCGGAGCGACGCTCCTTCATCAGGTGGTTCAACCACCCGATGAAAGAGCGTCGCTCCGAAAGCTAGTGTGCCTCCAATTAAACCTGTTGAACTATAACTTGGTGCTGTGTGATTTTTAACTACCTACAATTACTGTGCATTCGAGCAACTCATGGAACTGGTCACATAACTAAGAAAATATCCCCTATTCATTTATTATTTTATAAAAATCAAGCATTATATGTTGTGATTTTTCATTGAATTCCAGGTAATTATTGTTCTGTTGAATAATTGAGACTCTTGCAAACATCCTATAATGATCAGTAGAACTGATGGCAGCTTGACAAATTACGTAGCAAGCGATTGTGTGATTCATTCTGTTTTTTTAATATTCTGTGCAGTGAGCAACTACACTTAGGGCCACTGCCAGCAAGTCTTTTCCATTTTCAGATTAAATTGAGGTAAAGAGATCATCAAAATGTTTCTGGACCTTTTACGGTTTAGAGATTAATATGCACTGTACCTATTTCATGTGTAATTTTTCAGTGTGATCATTTCTGGCCAGTTTTGTTGCCCAAAAATAAATCCTGGATGGGGCTGTTGAAATAGATGAGCGAAAAGATGTTATGGTGGCTCCTGTGGAGTCAATGGAAGTACTCCTGCTGTTGCTGGCTTTAAAGGGTATGTCTTCCAATTTAAAGGAATGATTAGTTACTTTCCTTATTGGTCAATGATGAATCTTGAGTAAGGTAGGTCTGACAGTTACTAACATTGGCTAAATTTACATTGTGACTCTTCTAATGTTAATGAATATTAATATCCATAGATATCCAGAATCCAAACATCCAATACCACTCTCTACTGCGCTGCAACTTGTATATTGAATGAATAACGTATCAGTCCATAGCTCTTGGTGTGTTCTGAGAAGCTTTTTAATGAGTTTAAAAGTGATTATTTTGAGCTTCTGAAAAGTACAAGACAGAACAGGCACTAGGCCTACATTTACATATTTAGGACTTTGTAGGAGAATAGAAATCAAAATTGTGCAAAAATGCTTTGTAGCATTTTTATTGTGAAACAATGTGTTAAAGTCTATGAAAATGTGATTGTGTTGAGGCAGAAAGATTAGAGAGAAAAAAAAGACTCACGTTTACATTACACCTTTTAATGATCATGTCTCAAAGGATTTTATAGTCAACTGTTTTGAAGTGTAATCAATGTTGTAATGTAGGCAACATGGCTGCTAATTTATATACAGCAAACTTCTACAAACAGCAATGCTGTAATCTGGGCATTTTTGTGATATTTATTGAAAGCGAAATATTGATCAGGGCATTGGAGATGACTTCCCTACTTTCCTTCAAAAAATTGCACCATGGGATATTTTTACATTCATCCAAGCAGGCAGATGGGGGCCAAGGTTTAAAATTTAATCAAAAATAAAATGCTCCCTCAGTACTACACCTGAGTCTCAGTCTTGATTGTTTTGCTGCAGTTGGAATAGGACTTGAACCACAACTTTGTGACTCAGAGGTAACCAAGCCATGACCGACAGACACTTCAAAGCGCTACCATACAAACAAATTCGAATTTTAATCAGCAAATAAATTAAGAAACCATTTTTCCCATTATACATCAATTGGCTGTGGAAGCTAAATTTAAATAAGGCCTTTAAAAGGAAGGTGGTATTTATCTAAAATGTTTCTGTTTTGAAATTATAACTTCTTTTTTTATGCATCTACCAGACTTGAAAGTGATGCATGATGCCAAGTACAGACTGATCTAATGTTCCTTATGTAACACTCTTAAGTGTTAAATAAGTGACATGGTTGCTAGTGGTTAGCACTGCTGCCTTGCAGCACCAGGGACCTGGGTGACTGTCTGTGTGGAGTTTGTACATTGCCTCTGTGTCTCCGGGTACTCCCACAATCCAAAGTTTTGCAGGCAAGGTGGATTAGCCTTGAGAAATGCAGGGTTTCAGGGACAAAGTAGGGTCAGGATGATTTGACTCAATGGAGTGTGGACGCGATGGGCTGAATGGCCTCCTTCACACTTTAGGGATTCCATGAATTGTCATCTTTTACATTCTAAAACAGCAAAGAAAATAAATGTATTTCCTTTTTATACTTTTCTTTAAAAATGACTGTAAATGAAGTGTTGATATGTGGTGAACTGACAGGGATGGCAATCTCCTATATCAGAAATAGTTAGCTAGAAAATTTTAATATCAGAGTATAGGGAAGAAAAATCTTCTATTGCTGTAAAATCAGATTCAAAATTGCCCACAAATCCATGATAGGCAGTATATATTCAATTGCAATCATGAATAGTAATCAATAATAAGAACCAGGCATTCTGATTTCACTTTAGGATAGAATAAGGGCTCTAGCTCGGTAATATATGCAAAAGGAAATGTTACCACAGTATTGATGCAAGCCTAGCTCTTCTGCTGCTCTGTGCCTTGTCTAGGCATGAATTGTTTGTCTAATGCTTGCAGTCTACAGTCCAATTATGTAAAGGATTCATTATCATTATTATCACTGTACCTCACTGATGTGAAAGAACAAGTACTTTCTTAATTACAGATAGAATAATGAATGGTTGGGGAATGTATTATAAAGGTCTCAAGCTGGTTTGGGCCTGATATATGCCAGCCACCACAAAACCAAACTGATGCACAAACCCTACTCCCAACTAGCAAGGGATTATTTGGATCTTATTTTCTACCTCTAATCACCTTCTACTTCAGAAAACATCCTTGCTTCATAACACAACCTTGCTGTAATATATTTTTGAGAGACAGCCAAAAGTGTGTTACAACAAGAGATCATGGAAGAATGACTGCTGTCTTGTTTGCCACAATTTGGTTACACCTAGATTTTAAAAGCTTTCTGCTGTTTTACAATTGTTTAATTGTCTTTCCACCTGGAGAATAATTATTATGTGTAGCTGAAGCTGACTTTAAAATAGCATTCTAATAAATCTAAAACAAGTTTCATCATTCATCTTAAGTACTTACTGTTGTGAACAATAGGCCATATTGTGAGATTGGATTGGCTTTCTGATGCTCAAAATGGAGCATAGTGCCAAACTTACTTAAGGTTAAAGATACCAACATAGAACTTATATAACTATATATTACAGATATTCACACAGCTCTCTGCAAACACGAAACTTTAAAATGTAAATTATGTCCTGCTCTTCCTTCAAATGAAATGCACTAGTCAAGTACGGACTTCAGTGACAAATTGTTATAAACCAAGTTCCTAAACTTAATAGTACCTTCAGGGGAGGTGACAATGATAAGCAAGTGAGAAATCTTTCCCAGAGACAGTAAAAGGAAAATTGAAGAAATCCTTGCCACCTATTGATGTACACCATCAAGTGGCTGATGCTTCAAACTACTTATGGCAATGTAGTTGAAATAGTTGTCTGTTCCCCAAAGCCACCTGAAAGAAAAGCATTCATTGAATTTATTAAAAAATGAAAAGGCAAAAATAAAGGTCATGTTCTAAGAATAAAAACTCTACCAGAGATTGCTTTCAGTACTTTATTCAGTCATTCTGCCGTATTTGCATTAGCTGTTTAGGACAAATACTTTAAATTTGGTGCCTCCCTTTACCTCAGGTTGTTCCAAAGCATTTCACATTCACCATGTAAAAGTCACCACCAATCTTGCAGACCTACTCTGTCATAGAGAGGTGTCTGGTGGTGGTTTAAATTGAGGGTCACCATACCTCAGGTCAGGGGAGAGGTTGAGGAGGAGAGTCCTCATGGTAATGTCAGCCAGTGTGGGATTTGAACACATGTTGTTGGTATCACTATCACAAACCAACGAGCCAGCCAACCAAACCCATAGTTACTTTTGTAGTTTGGGAAAATGGCGATGGATTTGAGTTCATCAAGGCCCCAAAAAAGCTGTGTAATGAGTAGCCAGATAATCTGTTTATGTGATGTCAGGTAAAGGATTGAATACTGCTTGTTCCCCATTAAATAATATCTTTTACAACAGTCTTAGCGTATGGAAAGGTGTTAATATAGTACTTGTCTGAAAGGCAGCACTTCCAACAATTCAGTACTCCATCATTGAATCTATCACTCCTCTTTGAATTGCTAGCCCAGATTGTGTTCTCAGGTATCAGTAATGGAGCTCAGAACTTGGGGTGGAATTTACCCACTTTTGGTGAAAGTGTGGGAGTCAGCTTGCTAAGTACATGTACACAATCCTTTACCTGAAATTCCAAAACCCAAAAAACTCCGAAAACCGAAACCTTTTTCATGTAGCGTGAAGCATCATTTTGGCATGTGAAAAGTGACCCAACTTCACGCCCATGCAAACCACGTCACTCAGATGTGATATGGCAGCATGGCCCAGCACTGGCAAGCATCAAATGTTTGTCAGCACTCGTACTATTCACACGTGTGTCTGCTGTTAGGTGATTTTTTTTTATTTCACTGTGAAAATGTCATTTATTCTGAAATCCGAAAAATTCTGAATTCTGAAAAACAACTGGCCCCAAGGATTTCAGATAAAGGATTGTGTACCTGTAGTGACTAACAGGCCAATGCACTGCTGAGAACAGTTACCTGTCAATTTAGGTCATCAAGAACTGATGGGTGAACATGGGCAAGTTTCTCCATGAATCATAGCCTTGATCACTGAGGTCCAGCTCATCAAGAGTTGCCAGTAAATCAGAAAGTGGCAGCTTCTAAATCATAAAGTCTCGGCCCACACATTTCCCAGTTGGAAAACTATCACTTTTCTCACCTGTCAGAGAGGCAAGTGATGAGGAAAATAGTGACGTCAGGCTCTTAAGTGGTCAATATTGATCAGTAAAGAGCCGAAATTGCCAGCAGATTGAAAGGGTCATCCATGGATCTTCTCGAACTTGATTAGTCCGAGTGGTGAGAAAGGAGTAAGTTTCACTTGAGGACTAACTTGCCTATTTATTTGCCCTCCTTGCCATCTCCAGGGAGGGGAGTACCAAAGTCTTCTAATTCAGAGGCAAGCAGTGAGCCGAGGCATGCTTTCACCTAGTCATTAGACGCTGGATTATACACACATACTACAAACTACTCTTGACAGGCCAAACAGTCATGACTCAAACATATGCGTGTCAGGTTCCAGTGGCATCATTAGGACCTGGCAACAGCATTAAATCTTCGGCTTGGATAGAATGTGACAGCAAACTTCCACTCTGTTCAACCCAATACGAAACTAGACCATCACCAGAACTGATCACTTTTCCCATGCACGATCACGCCTACTGAGTCCCACAGGGAAAACAAAAGCATCTCCTACCATTGTCTGTTTGCCTCAACCCTCTATATGATTATCTGTACTGTTTGAATCCTGGATTAGATAAGAAATATGTTGAAAAGTAGTTATAGTACCTTAGTCACATTGATTTTTCTGTGTCAGGTCAGTTTTGAACTTACATCAAAACATCTCCCCCACCCCCACCAAAAACAAACTGACTTGTGGTTAAATTTGAAGAAATGATTTTTAGTGAGATTTGTTGCAACTATTTTTGAGGAAAGCACACTCATAGAGCTATTCGAGTGGGGGCAATGCTTTGCTCATGTAATTTTATTGAAGATATGCTAATCAGCGGGACAGTGATGATTAATGTCAAAGAGAAATGTTAGTAAGCTGCAATTAACAAGGATTCTCACTGTGATTTTAATAATGAGGAGATAATAAACACAAACATTGCCAAGTTATATTCTCAGGGAATAGAGAAGTGTAATCCTCAGACCCCAATGTGATAAAAGAAATAACAAAGGATGAAAAGCAAATTACCGTTTCTGACAGTTTTAAAACATACAAAAATAATTGCATTCCAGAGCATGCATCAATACACTATGATGTCACATTACCTCTCAAGAAAGGGCCAGTTCCCTGTTTTTATAGAGTTTAATATTAATTAGATAATGTGTGCTACTGAATTTACTGAAGTGCTTTCTTGGATTGTCTCCAAGCACTAACAACCAAATGAAATTAAGTGAAAAGGGTCAAATATATTCAAAGCATCATGTAAGTACTTTGGAGGCTAGTCATTATATGGGCCTCTGATCAACACAAACCCTCTGTTCAGCCACCCACTTCTGAATGTCTCATTTTCCAATAATATGCAGTGTCATTATATTCATGCACTTGCCACAATTCACAAAGACTGCAGAAGCAACAGCAGTTGTTTATGTTTGGATATCCAAATAGTTCAGGGGAGGGCAGAAACTGATTGAAATTAAATGAAAATAAACAGGAATATAAAGAGACAGTATTACTGTGGAAGCACATATAAAGCAAACAAGTTGAATGGATTTGAAGTGTATTTCAAAGCACAGTATCAAAACAAAGACACTCGTAATCCACAGATTCATTTAGCTAATACATTCATCAGGGCAATTTCAGGACATAATCCTTGCAGTGATTGTGATGAGGTCAGTCAGATGGACCTCATAGAATATGAGTTCCCCAATTGGACCAGGTTAACAGCCCCAATCAAGGGAACCCGGGCTGACAGATATAAGCAGGAGTGTCAGAGGTCTTGTTCACTCAGAGCTGGCTCTGAGAAAGCTGGATCAAAGTCAAGTATATATATGGGTAAATAAAGGATGACTTGGTGATGGGATACCGGCTTCAATGGCAAAGGGAGAGAAAAATATATGTTCCTGAAGAAATTTGCTCACAACAATCATCTTTGAGTCGGGGGGTAAGCATTTCTGGCATCATGCTGACATTTGGGAAGCTTGACTCATCTGACTATGCCATATTGGGCCCAGTATGTGGAAAGAATATGTTATTTTTTTGACCAGGCAAATAACACTGGGGCAGATGAAAAGCAAAGAGTAATTCTCCCGAGAGTTTGTGGACTCATAGCTTACATGAGATGCATGTGAGCCTCTGCAGGGAAAGTGGCCTGACAGAAATATTTAAGTCATAAGAACTCCTGAGGTCAAAAGTGAGGAACTAAAGTTGTGTGCAAGTTGATCCAGCAGCAGTCATGATATTGTGGTAAGGCTGCTGGCAATGATTGGAAGAGGATGGCATCTATGAAGCATGTGGTGAGGGTGTTGTGATGAAGGCAGAGTTTTCTGAAGAGCTGGAGAAGCAAGTGGCATGTTACTGGTGACAAGTTAATGCTCTGACTTTCAGATAGGGAATTACCAATTCACTGGGAAGGAGAGAACTGAGAATTGAAAAGAGTTTAAATGATAATGAGATAAATGCATGGAAATAATGCAATTCTTAGATTCTTAGATTCCCTACAGTGTGGAAACAGGCCCTTCAGCCCAACAGGTCCACACCGACCCTCCGAAGAGCAACCCACCAAGACCCATTCCCTTACATTTGTTGCACATTTGCAAGATTCAGAATTTGTCATTTGCAGCTCCAACATCATTCAACAATATTGATGCCATCCAGGACAAAACAACCCGCTTGATTGATATTACATGCACGTCTGAGAATGTGTTGCTGGAAAAGCGCAGCAGGTCAGGCAGCATCCAAGGAGTAGGAGAACCGAAGTTTTGGGCACGAGCCCTTCTTCCTGAAGAAGGGCTCATGCCCGAAACGTCTATTCTCCTGCTCCTTGGATGCTGCCTGACCTGCTGCACTTTTCCAGCAACACATTTTCAGCTCTGATCTCCAGCATCTGCAGTCCTCACTTTCTCCTAGAAGATTACATGCACGTCATCCACTTCCTCCACCACTAACACTCAGCAGCTGCAGTGTGTACTAATCTAGATGCATTGCAGAAGTGCACCAAGGCTCATTAGTCAGCATCTTCCAAACTCACAGTCACTTCCATCTGCAAGGAGAACAGATATATAGGAGCACCAGCACCTGAAAGTTCCTGTCCAAGCCACTGATTTGGAAATGCACAGCTGTTCCTTCAGTGTCAATGAATGAAAACCCTGGAACCCCCCTTCCTAATGGCACAGTGCACATAGATTGCAGCAGTTCAAGCTGACAGCTCATCTCCAACTTCTGAAGGACAACTATTAATGGGCAATAAATACTGGCCTAGCCGATGATGCCCGCATCCCACGAATGAAAATAAAACAATATTCATGACTCCTCAGACAGTAAAACCATATGCAACATGCTCTTGGCATCAACAAGACTTGGGTTGAAAAGCAGAATATAAAAATTTGTGCCACACAAGTGCTAGTAATAAATTCTCCAACAAAAAAAAACTAGCCATTGACCCTTGTCATTACTTGGAATTCCCGCACTATCAACATTCTGGGATAATCACTGATCAGAAACTGAACTGGGCTAACTGTTCACATACTGTGACTATAATAGCAGGTCAAAGCTGACAAATTCTTCATGAATAACTCACCTCCTGTCTTCTATCTACCGAAGCCTATCACTTTTCACTTCTCTGCATTGAACCTGGGCGAAAGTAAGGTCTGCAGATGCTGGAGATCAGAGCCAATAGTGTGGTGCTGGAAAATCACAGCAGGACATGCAGCTTCTGAGGAGCAGGAAAATCGATGGAATGAATGATAGGAAGGGTTTTTGCCCAAAACATCGATTTTCCTGCTCCTCGGAAGCTGCCTGACTTGCTGTGCTTTTCCAGCACCACACTCTTATCTTCCACCTGTCCATCCATACAACCAACTTGTCTATATGCTTTGGGAGTTCCCCATTGCCTTGCTGTACAAACAAAGAGGGGTTGAGGTTTGAAATTCTCTTCCACAAATGGTGGTTGATGGCAGATCAGTTGTTAATTTAATACTCCTGTTCCGACGTTCCTCTTCACAGTTTATAATTCTTCCTGTCATTTACAAACATTGATGTTATCCCATGCACACCAGGACCCACATCACTACTATAGATCAGGGAAATCTGTATATAGTATACCTTCCTCCAACCTGAAACATATCCACTTAACATTACTGCCAGTTTCCCATCATTCAATTTTGTATCAGTTTGTTTCTATATGATGACCTTTAACTTCCCTCATAAATCTGTCGTGTGGCATTGTAGAACAATGCATTCTTCAAAAACCTATATACTAGAGTATTACCCACATTGATCCTTTCAGTTACTGTTCAAAAATCTCCAGCAAGTTACTTAAACATGATTTCTCCTTTAGAAATCCATGCTGACTCTTCCTAATCAACCCAACTATTTATTTTATCCTAAATAGAGATTTCTTGTATTCCCCACCATGGAAGTTAAACTGACTGGTCCATAACTGACTGGGATTATCATTACAACCTTTCTCGAATGAGACTGTATTGTTTGCAATGTTCCACATTTTTGGCGCCTTCCCAAGTGCAGAGAACACTGAAGAATTACAATCATTCTCCCAACAATTTCTAAACTCACTCACTTCAAAATCCTTGGGTGCATCCAGAACTGGTGCCTTGGAAACGTTAAGTTTCTTAAAATTCCTTAATAATTTTGAACTGTCTGGTAATAGAGTTTCCTCCACTGTCACTACAGCCTGGGTAGCATCCTCCCCTTTCATAGATACACTTAACACCTCAACCATGCCCCCAGCCCCCATGTGTAAATCAGCTTTTGGGGCTCCATCAGTGAACTCTGTAATTAGTTAAAAATCAAACAACACCAGGTTATAGTCCAACAGGTTTAATTGGAACCACTATCTTTCGGAGCGCTGCTCCTTCATCAGGTGGTTGTTTGCCCTACCTTTCTTATTTAAGGAAATATATCTTAATTGCACCTGAACCATTGCTTCCTTAAATTTACAGTGTGTTTTCAATCCTTTTCCATAGAGCTTCACCTCTGGCTTTTAGATTTATTCATCTAGTGACGTTACCACGACAGCACCACCTCTGAATGTTAAGTCACTTTGACAACCTGCCAATATCCAACAACCATCAAAACCACACAGGAGCCTTCCTGACAACTCCACCCAACTCACCATCTATATTCCAGGGAACCCAACCTAGTCCACACAGTGACCTTTTCTGCGGCATTCCCTGACTTACAGGTAACAAAACCTGGCAATTGAGCTGGGTTCCGGGCAGACATTTTGTTAAACAAGAAAAAAACACATCATGCAGTTAAAATTCTGCAAAGTTTCACTACACACTTTATTCTAATATTTGATGACAGAAAGATATGAGGACTTGGTTAACAATCCGGTTTAAAGGTTATAATTTTCAAATTGGTTAGATAGTGTGACCATCCAAATATTTGGCATTCAAAAATTTATTTTAAAATATATGTAATGCTCCATTATTGTTTTTTCAACTGCTTTATTAATCCTCATTAACCTTTTGTATGTCCTATTAATCAAAATAAAACTTTTCTTGAACTCCACTCACAGTGAGACAAAACATTGAGAATAATGGAGCAGCATCCAGCTCTAAATTAATCTCTCACATTGTGCAGAGGTGGCAGGTCCCTTAATTTGGTAATTATTTTCATCTCTATTGTACGATAAACATATTTTGCTCCTCTTATGAAGAAAGCTAAGCTAATAGAGTCATCAAGGAGCAGTAATGTAATTAAAAACATTTTTTATTATTTTGCTATGTTGTCTAGGAATGTTATGAAACATCGTATTGTCTCCCTTTGCTGAGTTGTTTGCGACGTGTTTGCTATGAAAATAAATAAATGACAATTGACTCTCTTTTAATATAACCTCTCATGGGCCAAACCTAATTATGCAAAAGCCTCCACAAGGCCCAGTAATTTGACTATTGTTCAGTGGTCTCCAAATGTTGCTTTTGTCTCTTCATTACTGATCATTAATTTAAAATTGTACTAAAATTCCCACTGAGCGTTATCTATTCTCCAAATGCTTCACCTTCACAGTGCCTAATAGGTGCGAGATCTCAAAGATTAAAAAAAGACATATTTAATGTAGGCTCATGCTTGTACAAATGGACAAAATCCATAAACTTGAATATTTTGAAGCTGATGTTACTTCACAAAAATGAACCAAGGGAAATAAATTTATTCTATTGTTATGACTGAGTTGCAAACTACTATTGCTGTCGCATCCTAACAATTCACTGGTCAGAAAATAACTTGAAATGATTTACTCAATTATCAACATGGCTAATTATATGCTTTATGTGTATTAAATCAGTTTTTAATAAACCACAGGATTATTGATTTGTGAAAACTAGACTTTTACAGCATAGACATAAAGCTATTTCACACATTGCATGAAAAAGGTAAGTTGAAATATTTACCCTTCTTAATAGCGCCAACATACATACATAAAGACAGCAATTAAGACAAAATGAAAAAGGTTCCCTGAAGATATTAACTTTGAGAATAAACACTTCAGACAATCATCATTAGTTCTCGATGGTAAAAAGGATAATGTATTAAATGTTCAATGTAATTTTCAGTTAACATTCTGGCATATATAGATGGATGTTACAAAACACAGGGTCTAGATTAGCGTGGTGCTGGAAAAGCAGGTCAGGCAGCATCAGAGGAGTAGGAAAAATCGAAGTTTTGGGCAAAAGCCCTTCATCAGGAATGGAGCCAAACAGTTGTCACTGTAATCATTGCAGATGCAGTTCATCCAGATAATTCAGAGACTATTCAGAACAGCTGCCTCAATATTTCTGGTCTTCCATTGGATTGCCTGCAAGGCTATTCTAAGAAAGGCAGAAATTGAGCTTGCTAACTTCTTCCTCTCAACAGGCTGCATCTTCAAATAAACTTCAAACAATTTTCAAAATCACCCGAGAAACTCAATCACGTGATTTCCAGTCGATGAGTCCAAGCAATTAGCTTAGGCCACATGACATCCAAAAAGGTGTGTTTTTAAAACAAAGTCTCAATGTCCTTTTCATTTTAATGAGAAGAAGAATAGGTCAGATATCTCTTCTCAACCTTTTCAAATAAACTGCAGTTTGCAATCTTTTGAATGAATTCTCAAAATAAATATTAATTATGCACGGTAATCATGACAACATATTCTAGTCAAACCAAACTAAAAAGCAAAACAAAATGAGCGTGCATAACATTCTGGCCCCAAATTTGAAGTTCACTGTCCATCAGATTGGTAATTAGTTTACAGTCATCATGTTCAAAGTCATCAGGCAAAGACACGATTTTGTTGGTTGGGTCTCAATTCAATTCAATACGCAAATTGACCATATATTTTAAACTTGAGACTATTTGCTGTTTTGGGGGCTTGGAAAACCTGGCTGGATCTCCTGCAAATGGGTCAGGAGCTGGAGCAATAAGCATGCTAAAAGAGAGCATTCAGAAAGAATTGTCAACAAACAGCAGAGAAAGAAAGGATGGACATCCCAAAGTTAAAATAATGCCAAATAAAATATCTTTATTTTTGGCAGATCTGCTCCCAGTGATCACCTGAAGGGGCTACAACATCTGTTAAGGGAGCACAAACTATCATTTGTAGAATGCTGTTTATCAAGAGCATAAAAGTTGTGGCACCAGGAAACATGGATAATTTAAAACATAGTTCAGTCATGATCTAAATGAATGTTAGTACTTGGTTCAGAGACTGAACATCCTGCTCCTGCTCTAATGTTCTTAAATCAAATTACATTTCACTTTTATAAAGTTAATCAGTTTATGCTCTCAACATATCTTGCCTACTGAATTTTTGTTTTTGCTTCACATTTTCAGCTCTGTAGCAGTTTGATTTCTTTTCATTCTTCCAACTGTCAGCTGTCCTGGATGTTTTATCACTCTGCACATTTGGATGGTTTTCTCACTGAGCTGGTGCTCAAATAGAAGTTGGTAAAATGCAGTAACTATGCCTTTCGACCCCAACTTTCACATGGCTCTCTCTCAGCGACTTGCAGTGGGAGTAATGGCTTCCTAAATAAAGATGTATTTGACAGTCACAGAGGTGATTGCACAAAAATTTACATAATAAGTTTTATTTGAATGCAACATTTCAAAATGATGTATTTCATTATAAAAGCATCTCTGAAGCAAAGAATGGGGACTTGCCACATTAATGTAAATTGAGGGACCTTAAAATGTTTCTTTACTCTTCTAGGAATTGATCAGTATCAGTAAATGACAGATTAGCTATTAGATCGATAAAATGCATAACTTAAATATAGGAATCAATAAGCATAAGTATACAACACAGCCATTAATTAACTGGAAATGAAAGTTTCATTTATGCAGTTAAAAAAAAATATTCTGCAGGAACTGACAAATAGAAAGTAAATATGAATGGATAAAGTACAGTCAATATAAAAAAAATTAGCTCAAGATAATAACTTAATAAGAACCAGTTTACCATTAATCCACATTCTACAAAAGTTACAAATGGCCAACCATCAACCCAAGGAAGCTTGCTTGCAACTTCAATATACCAGAAAGTTCTGTTGTTCAGCTTTGCATGAAAATTATTTTTAATTAGATAGCTGCTTTCATATTATGAATTACATCTGTTTATTTGCATTTTAATCAATTAATTTCGCACCAGTGATTTGACAAAATAACAAAACTTCAGTCTGAATTGTCAAAGCTAAGTCTCAGATGGGAGCATGATAGGAATTAATCCAAAAATAGGGTGACGTTAGCAACCTTCCAGAATTGGCTCAGTGATTATTTTGCAACATTACTGTTTCTCCCTCAACATTTTCATTGATTAAAATGATCCGGCTTGAAACCATTTCATAGCTACTTACGTGGTTATCTCTGACCCCCTCGGAAGGTAGATAATCAGAGAACAAAGCATACATGCTAGAAACACTCAGGGTCATACAGTCATACAAATATGGAAACCAACTCTTCAGTCCAAGTAGTCCACACAAACCATGTTCTAACTAAACTATTCCCACTTGCTGTGTCTGAGCCATATCTCTCCAAACACTTCCAATTCATGTACTTATCCAAATGACTTTTAAATGTTATAATTGTACCTGCATCCACCATTTCCTCTGGTAGTTCATTCCACACACACAACCAACTTTGTGTCAAAAAAATTGCCCCTCATATCCTTTTTAAAAACTTTCTTGTCTCACCTGAAACATATGCCCCCTAGTTTTGAACTCCCCAACCCGAGGGGAAAGAATCTTGCTATTCACCTTATCTATGTCCCTCATGACTTCATAAACCTTAATAAGGTCACCCCTCAATCTTCTTCAGTCCAGTGAAAAAAAGTACAGACCTCTCCAGCCTATTTTTATATGTCAAACCTTCCATTCCCAGCAACGTCCTGGTAAATCTTTTTTGAACCCTCTCCAATTCAATAATATCCTTCCTACAGCAGGGTGACCAGAACTGGACACACTACTCCAGAAAAGGCCTCACCAATGTCCTGCTTCACCTCAACATGACATACCAGCTCCTGGGCTCAAAGGTCTGAGCAATAAAAGCAAGTGGGCTAAACACCTTCTTCACTACTCTTGGCAAGTCAAGCAGTATGTAGCAAAATAAATAGGGTTAATGAGTTGGGTGTGGTGAGACAATTTTAGGTTTTTTTAATCTTGTCACAGAAGAGATGTCATGAGACCAATAATGATAATACAGGCTAATGTTATGGAGAAATAGATTCAAATCCCACAATGGCAGTTGATTCTATTTAAATTCATTAAAGATAAATCTTGAATTGAAAGCAAGGACTGAATTTTCCCATTTTCTTTTTTTGGCAAAGCTTCTATTCTTCTGAGTGAGGGCCATGGTACCATCATGGTCAATGTTGAGTTTTCTCACCTAATCTTCCGCTCTTCACATCATTAGTTAAGCAACTGGGCCTCTTTGGTGCCCACCTCGTGGAATTGTGCAGCAGGAAAGATGGCAGCAGCAAGCAGTGCCAGGACATTGACACTTTTGTGCAGCTGGCACCATAGTTCAATCCAAACTGTGCATCTACCTCAGGCACTACAAGTCAGAAACTATCTTTCAGAGTGTGGTGCTGAACCATTATTCCCAACGAAAGGCCCAGCAAGGCAAGATGGCTCTCCACTTCAATGACAGATACATACAAGTTGTAGCATTGCATTTTTTTTTCCTGATTGGCAAATCAAACCACACTAAAATGGTGCACTGGGAATGGCATGGATCTTGCAGCTTCTCCTGAGATTCAGGCTTATTTCAAGATTAACTTCTAGATTTCTGAGTACATCAATAGGAAATGTTTGAAGGGATATAGGCCAGGTGGAGGAAGGTGGGGCTCGTTTAGTTTGGGATTATGGTCGGCACGGACCGGTTGGACTAAAGAGTCTGTTTCCGTGTTGTATGACTCTATGATGACCAATTTCTGCCAGCCTTGACAGAGGTAGCAGCCTAGGTCAATGCAGGGTCAGACATGAAATCTAATCATAGTGACAGAGAGAGAGAGAGTTAATGATCTTCAATCTTCTGCACTTCATGAGGGAAAAGTGTCACTATCTTCTCTCTGCTACTTCATACACTCACAGGACCACCAATCCCCTCACTCTATCACTGCATATGCCTCTCACCAAAACACACAGATTATATGCATCATGTCCACTCAGTGGCCCTTCTTAACAACTTTTCTTGTATCCTGTATGTCCCAGTCATTCACTGGGATTAATCACCACCTCTCCCTGCTCCTGAATCACCATTAAAAGTTCTCCTGTCCATTTTCATCCATCTCAGTCCCTCCCTTTGTCTCATTGAAGATCAGCTGACCCAATTCCCAGATTGATGTCTCTACAGCACTTGATGTATCTATATTCTGCAGACTGGATACACCTCACCTATAGGACTGATAATACCCGACTGTCTGGGCTGGCATTCAACAAGTCCACTGACTGGCAGTACCCCACTGACTGATCATATTCCGTAAGGACATGTCCCCTTTAATTTTTCAGTCATAGCCATTTGCCTAAAGCACATGTGGTATGTTTTCTGCTGCTAGCATATGGTACAGGTGGGACATTGCTATGCAGCATTGAGCAACATGTCTACCTCCTTGACAGCTTAATGCTCCAAGTCATGACAAGCTGCTTGTTTCTTCTCATGCACTGAAATGCAAAGCAAGCTACAGAGTCTGCCAGGTTGGAATTATGAAATGGGCGCGCACTATGAAAACAAGTGAAGAGCCAATAACATGTGTGTGTAGATGCATAAGATGCATTTCATGTCCGGGCACATAACTTGTATGATCTGTCAGGTTGCATTGTGTGTTGCTGACCCTCAAAGTGAAGACTGAAGTGGTATGTGAATTGGTCCAAAAGCAGCCACGATGTTGTGGTGAGGCTAGTAGTTTGGCATCGCCCCTTGTGAATGATGGGTCATGGAGATGGTGTCCATGGAGCTTGCCAAGATATTAACAATGAAGATAGATTGCCTGAAGAAGCAAGTAGCAAACTGTTGCTACCTGGTAACTGCCCTGGCTTTAGGTACTGTCAGATACTGCCAATGTCCAGTTTGTCTTGGAAGAAGAAGAAGAGATTTGAGAACTGCATAGAAATTAGGTGAGCTTAGCTGAAAATTAAATATAAATGATATATCAGTGCTGACAACCTGTCAGGTTTTTGGGCCTTTTCCATCAGCAATAATTTTGATATAATGCAAGATATGCATAGAGGCTAGTGTTTGCCCATGCCAGCCATCCCCTACCTTTACAGTGAATTCCATCTTCCAGTCACTCCCAGCCACATAAATCTATACCTCCACAAATCACTTCCCTGATTCTAATACATATGTTCAGCATGGAAACAGACCCTTCAGTCCAACTTGTCTAATGACAACCATATATCTTAAATTAATCTAATCCCATTTGCCAGCATTTGGCCCATATCCCTCTAAACCCTTCCTAGTCATATATCTATCCAGATGCCTTTTAAATGCTGTAATTGTACCAGCCTCCACCACTTCCTTAGACAATTCATTCCATTCACACACCAATCTCTGTGTGAAAAGTTGCCCCTTAGGTCCATTTTAAATCTTGCCCCCTTCACCCTAAACCTATGCTGTCTAGTGTTGGAATCCCCTACACTGAAGAAAAGAACTTCACTATTTACCCTATCCATGCCCCTCATTATTTTCTGAACTTCTATAAGGTCAGCCCTCAGCCTCAAACTCTCCAGGGAAAATAGCCACAGCCTATTCACTGTCTCCCTACAGCTCAAACCCTCCAATCCTGGCCACATCCTTGTAAATCTTTTCTGAGCCCTTTCAAGTTTCACAACATCTTTCCTGTAGCAGGGAGACCAGAATTGAACATAGTTTTCCAAAAGTGGTCTAACCAATGTCCTGTACAACCACAACATGACCTCTCAATTCCAACAGGGAGAAAGTGAGGACTGCAGATGCTGGAGATCAGAGTCAAAAAGTGCAGCGCTGGAAAAGCACAGCCGATCAGGCAGCATCTGGGGAGAAGATGAGTCGGCGTTTCGAGCATGAACTCTTCATCACCAATGTGAGGAGGACCCAAGGAGCCTGACAGCACCACACCTCTCCTATTTATCTCTCAGCCCTTTTGGACCCACCCCCCAACATTCCTGATGAAGAGTTTATGCTCAAAAGATTGACTATCCTGCTCCTCAGCTGCTGCCTGACCAGCTGTGCTTTTCCAGCACCACATTTGTTGACTCTCAACTTGTACACTCAATGCACTGACCAATAAAGTCCACAATGCTCATGCATTGTAACTGAACACTTGCTTGTCTCTAAATCTCCCCTACTTCACCACCTCCTCAAACATGTAAATCTTGGGAGAGGTTAAAAAAAACAAACAGAATATGGGAACTAAGACTTTGAAAAATTCCTCTCCAACTCCCCCTCCTAAAATTAAAATCAGTCCCAAAGAATCCAGTTTTATCCTGAATTATCTAACTTTGAAATTATCTCTGCCCATAACACATTCCAGAGATTCTCTAATCTATCTGTAAAATCTATTGCAATTATCCCCCTGTAATCAAAAGCTCTTCAACTGCTACAATGACAACACTTCCAATTCATAATAAGCAGGACAGTAACCGTTGCTTCTATAAATAAATTCCAAACAGGTAGCTGATCCTAGTGTTCTTTCTTGACCATCTGGCAGCAGCTAGAGGCTTCACCAAGGTACTACCAAGCGTATGAGCTGCAGCTTCTGATTGTCAGCAGGTCTTGATGGCAGGGGCCCATGCCCCTGGAGTCTTGATTGCCAATGAAAACCTCTGCTACACTCCAAACTGCCCGACTGGAAGCAGATATGGTGGGCCTTCTATCGAACAGTCAGTATGGGCGTCTCACTTTCAGGGCTGATCAGGGATAGGGGAGAGAGCTTGTGCCTGGATCTGAAGAGGTAGCAAAGGCCCTAAGTGCTTCAGTATTCACTTGGGAGAGGGACCCTGATGTTAGTGAGAACACCGTGGACCAGGTTAATAGGCATGAACAGATTGATACAAAGGAAGTGAATGTGCTGGAATTTCTGGGAAGCACAAAGATAGATAAGTCCCCAGGGCCAGACCAAACTTTTCCAAGTTTACTATGGAAACCGAGGAATGAGATTGCTGCACCTCTGGTGATGATCTTTGTATCCTCACTCTCCATGGGAGTAGTGCTGTCTGATTGGAGGGAGGTGAATGTTGTTCCTCTGTTCAAGAAAGGGAATAGAACTCCCAGGGAATTACAGACCAGTCAGTCTTACGTCTGTGTTAAGCAAGGTACTGGAGAGAATTCTGAGAGATAGGATTTATGACTATTGAAAAAACATAGTTTGATTAAAGATAGTCAGCATGACCTTGTGAGGGGCAGGTTATGCCTCACAAGCCTTATTGAGTTCTTTGAGGATGTGATGAGACAAGTTGACAAAGGTTGAGCAGTGGGTGTGGTTTATATGAACCTCAGTGAGGCAGTTGATAAGGTTCCCTATGGTAAGCTCATTCAGAAAGTTAGGTGCTATGGGATACAGGAAAATTTGACTGCCTGGATACAGAATTGGCTGGCCGCAAGATGACAATGAGTGGTAGTGGATGGAAAGTATTCCACCTGGAGTTGGTGACCAGTGGTGTCCTGCAGGGATCTGTTCTTGGGCCTCTGCTGTTAGCAGTTTTTATAAATGACTTGGATGAAGAAGTGGAAGGGTGGGTTAGTAAGCTTGTCAATGGCACAAAGGTCGGTGGTATTGCAGATAATGTCGAGTATTATTGCACGCTACAACAAGACATTGACAGGATGCAGAGCTGGGTTGAGAACGGGCTGATGGAATTCAACCTGGATAAATGCGAAGTGATTAGAAGGTTGAATTTGAATGCTGAATACAGGGTTAATGACAGGATTCTTGGCAGTGTGGAGGAACAGCAGGATCTTGGGGTTCATGTACATAGATCCTTCAAAGTTGCCACCCAAGTTAATAGGATTGTTAAGAAGGCACATGATGTTTTGGCTTTCATTAACAGTGGGATTGAGTTTAAGAGCTGTGATGTTTTGCTGCAGCTCTATAAAACTCTGGTTAGACCACACTTGGAATATTGTGTCCACTTCTGGTCACTTCATTATAGGAAGGATGTAGATACTTTAGAAAGGGTGCAGAGGAGATTTACCAGGGTGCCGCTTGGATTGGAGGGCTTGTCTTATGAAGAAAAGTTGAGAGAGCTCGGGCTTTCCACACTGGAGAGAAGAAGGAAGAGAAGTGACTTGATAATGGTGTACAAGGTGATGAGAGGTGTAGATAGAGTTGATAGCCAGAGACATTTCCCCAGGACAGAAATGGCTGTCACGAGGGATCATAGTTTTAAAGTGATTGGAGGAAGGTATAGAGGAGATATCTGAGGTAGGTTCTTTACACAGAGAGTGGTGGATACATAGAATGTACTGCCTGTGGTGGTAGTAGAGTCAGAGACATTAGGGACATTTAAGCAACTGCTGACCAAGCACATGGATGACAGTAAATTGAGGGGTGTGTACATTAGATTGATCTTCGATGAAGACAAATGCTTGGCACAACATCGTGGGCTGAAGAGTCTGTACTGTGCTGTGGTGTTCTATGTTCTATGTGAACAAAACACCCAACAAAAGTATATGATTCTACTTGACACCTTTGTTTCTGAGGAGAAAGTGAGGTCTGCAGATGCTGGAGATCAGAGATGGAAATGTGTTGCTGGAAAAGCGCAGCAGGTCAGGCAGCATCTAGGGAACAGGAGAATCGACGTTTCGGGCATTAGCCCTTCTTCAGGAATCTTTAGGATTCCTGAAGAAGGGCTAATGCCCGAAACGTCGATTCTCCTGTTCCCTAGATGCTGCCTGACCTTTGTTTCTGACATTAGTATCGAGGTATCGAGAATGATGTAAAATCTGGAGTAAAGTGACTGAAGTTCTCTGACTTATGCTTCCATTTGAACTGTATCTTGCATCATTTGACATTATATTTCGCTAGTTAAAAAAAATAGCGATTCCATGTGGGATTCCATGTACATTCCTCAATTGATGTAATATTGGAAATTGCTCACTTATATTGTGAATTGAATGTACCTGAGTTCCATATTGTTCTCTCCTGAGCGCTAAATACTTCCTCTGAGAAACTAGCTAAATCTAGCTTTGACTTTACATATAGCAAAATTCATACCTCTGTACCTGCAGTGAAAATGCTTGTAATATAGTTGTTTGTAAGTTGGAGGAGTATAGACATGTATTGTGTTTGAAGGTAGAGGCATTGTCAAAGAGTCGTAGAGATGTACAGCATGGAAACAGACCCTTCGGTCCAACCCGTCCATACTGACCAGATATCCCAACCCAATCTAGTCCCACCTGCCAGCACCTGGCCCATATCCCTCCAACCCTTCCTATTCATATACCCATCCAGATGCCTTTTAAATGTTGTAATTGTACCAGCCTCCACTACTTCCTCTGGCAGCTCATTCCATACACGTACCACCTTCTGCATGAAAACATTGCCCCTTAGGTCTCGTTTATATCTTTCCCCTCTCACCCTAAACCTATGCCCTCTAGTTCTGGATGCCCCCACCCCAAGGAAAAGACTTTGTCTATTTATCCTATTCATGCCCATCATGATTTTATAACTCTCTATAAGGTCATCCCTCAGCCTCTGATGCTCCAGAGAAAACAGCCCCAGCCTATTCAACCTCTTCCTATAGCTCAAATCCTCCAACCCTGGCAACATCCCTGTAAATCTTTTCTGAACCCTTTCAAGTTTCACAACATCTTTCCGATATGAAGGACTCTCTTTCCTTACTATGGTTCTAATTGATTTCCAGTGATAGAGGATCAACCACTATGGAGTCTTAAGAAGACAAGATGCAGTTCATCGTATGACAGCAATTAGATTCAAGTTACATTAGGTTTTTAGATATTCTCACAAAGATTCAGAGGACCTGGGGATGTAAAATCTCATGGAGTCCAGAACTAAGGTGTTTTGCTTTAACTCCACGTAAATCTGTCAGTTTGGAGGGAGCTGAATGCTTTATCCAACTTTAGAAACATTACTTCATAGAAAAAATACTGCACACATTTCAGATAGCCCCTGTTTCTCATTGACAATATATGGGCGTTTTAGAGTGAAGGATGAATATGCATGGGATGAAATAATAATGTATAAGATAACAATGACAATCACCAGATGAAGGAGCGTCGCTCCGAAAGCTATTGTGCTTCCAATTAAACCTGTTGGACTATAACCTGGTGTTGTGTGATTTTTAACAATGTATAAGATGTTGATTACGAGTCTGGTAATTGTGATTTAGAATTGTGACATCAGGCAAACATGCAAATGGGAAAAGATGCTCTTGGCAAAATGGACGTTGAAAGCTTGTGATATTGAGTTTGAGCATGTCAGGTAGCATAGAAAATAATAAATTATTATTCAAGCATTTCTCAACTCAATTAGTCACAGAAATAAGACATGAGGTCTACAACTGGCAACAATAAAAGGCTCTACTTCAGGGGTAGGAATGGATTGCAGAATATTTATTGTGTGCAAGATTTATGCTATCTTCCGATTCACAGAACAAGTGACATTATATTACATGAGTACAGCAGTCTTGCAATTTTGTATGTTCAAAAGGAAATGTGAGGTATTTATATGATTCACAGCATGGGCTGAAGATCATCTAACACTCACACACCATGTACCACCTTTTATACATTTCCTGAGAGTCAACTCATACATCATCATGTCAAGGTTTCAAAGACTGGGGTGTCATGAGAAAGCACTGGACAGTTCATTATTATTGAGCAATGCACAGACTTAAAGGTTTGTGGTTCTCGGAATGCCATCGCATCTGGGAAGAAGTCATGAATGTTAAGTGCCTGTTTTGGCTCTGGGATGGCAGAATGACTTCTAACTGATAAATTGTGATTTCAAGTGCCATTGGTATGTATGAGGCCCATTAATCTGGCCAACACTTTAATGCAGTGCTGGAAGAGTACTGCAGTGTTGAAGGTGTTTTCCATTGAAACATTAATGTGAACTAACATCAGGGTTTTTTTTTAGGTGGGCATAGCAGATCTCTAAGAATATTTCAAGAGGAGCAGGAGATTTTCCTGCTGCTTTGCTATATTTCACTAGAAGAGAACAAATTTTCTGATCATTTATCTTGCTTTTGTGAGAATTTGCTTTGCTAAAATGATAATTACATGTCCCCACATTACAACACGCACGATTCAATTGCTTGAGTAACAGTGTGGTATAATCTTGTCTTGAGCAGAAATTTGATAAGGTAGATCATCCAACTGTTTCAGAACTTATCTGATTTTCATTCACGAAAATGTGATGTACTCTTTAACAAGCCTTGATTAGATTGCCACACAAGCAGTGAACAGAAAATGTCATGAGCCTGCTTACTCTAATGGGTCCATTGTATGTGGCTGGCTGAACACAAGGCCAGGTTGTCCATTGAGAACTGTGATCATGCAAGAAGTTCAACTGCAGAAGATCCCTCTTTGATTGAAACATGATGAGAGAAAGACTACCTCCATCTCATAAGGCTGCTGTACAAAGGCACTAGAAAACTACAAGTATCCCTGCTACTTGGGTAAAAGTGCACAAAACCATAGTTAAGATACGTTTGTATCAGTGAAAGAACATTAGTAAAATGGCGGGCTGAGCTTTTGTTAAAATTATGGTTACACCAATATTGAATGCATGCAAATACTGCTCTTGGCAAAATATTGGAATTAACTTTGAAATGGTCTAAATTGAGAACATTGTTAATGATGTGCTGAAAAGAACAATTTAGACAGTGGCACATGGCTCTGCATGCAGTGGTAATTGTAGTCAAAGTAAGGTCTCACGTATCAAAATGGCTGAATATCAGCTATAACCAACACAAAAAATGCTGGAGAAAATGAGAAGGTCTGGCAGCATATGTGGAGAGAGAAACAATGAACATTTCAGTGCTGGAATGAAGCTTCAGAAACGTGAACTCTGCTTCTCTTTCTACTGATGTTGCCAGACCTGATGAAATTCTCCAGCATTCTATGTTAGTTTCAGATGTCCAGCATCAGCAATATTTTTCTTTAATTTTGAGTATCAGCTGTAGCTTACTACTGCTCATCCTGCTGATGTTCCTATATTTTCCAAACCTCCATTAGGCACCCTCTTTATACAGGCCACACTGTGAAGTATTTAACAAATTATCATTATACTTGAAATTCTTACTGTAGTGTACAGCCATACCCACCCTTCATTAATCCAGTTACAGGATCTGCAATTTGGTCAGAGATGACTCTAATGTGTGACTCATGTTAAAATGCAACCTATCAAAGATCTTACAAAAGCACCAAAAGGTCTTTACCCGGATCTGTTAAAGGACAAATGAGGCAAAAATAACAAAAATAAAAGGAATCATGATACCGCTGTATAAACACTGAGTCATCTTTATGTTTGATGAATGAACTCTATGCACATCCAGCCATTTTGAGTGGGCACCCACAATGTCTAAGAATATTGAGCCCATGAAAGGACTTGCAGAAATGACATGTAAATGAGTCCAGAGTTTACCCAGCATTTCCCACGAAAGTGGGAGTGCTGCTGGTGGTAATTTTTGTCCTTGTTGGCACTCTGGGCACTGCCCACCAAAGCAACAATGTCTGAATCAAATTCTGGCCACCAGGCATAACTTCTTGCCAACATCTTCATCTTCGAAACCCCCGAATGGTGCCGGTGGAGTTCAGCTGGTATCTGGCAGCAAGCTTTGGTTGGAACAATCACTCTTGCTCACCATAATAATATGCTGTCCTCTACTGTGATCTGATCTCTCCAGGTACAAAAAGATTTCAATTCTGGTTGTGAGGCCTTTTCGTTTAATCCATCACCATCTTTGGATGCAAAGATCTGATCCTGGAAAAATAAAGTCTGATATTGCCAGCTGTGACTGGAAGTGTGTCCAGAAAATTTAATACCAGTACAGACTCTTCCTGTGGCAGTACCACCAGTGATGTAGCTGCCAATGGGAGGTGGCTCAATGCATCCATATTTGCAACCTGGGCTCCTGGACAGTGGCTCCAACTTGAAATTGTATACACTTCGTATGAAGCCCACCGCTGTATTCTGCCAGAAGTATGGGTGGTACCACCTTGTTCTCTTTTATTAGACCTAGCAGGGGTTTCTGGTCTGTTAATACAACAAATTGATGTCCATAAAGATATTAGTGGAACTGACTCCAATATGACTGCCAAACCTTCTTTCTCTCTCTGGGCATATTTATACCCCACCTTAGCCAAAGCTAATAGGTATTCCTCTCCATTGAGCCACCAATGAGCTCATATTACCTTGATTCTGTACAGGGAGACATCTCGTGTCAATGCCAGATCGCGATTGGGATCATAATGGGCCAATATCTCAGATGATGACAGCAGTTTTCTCATTTCCCTGAAATGTTACGGCTTGGCTATGAGACCATTTTCAAGTCTGACTTTTTTTTTAGAAAGAGTTGATGCAAAGTGCCAGGATGGAGGCCAGGTTATGTATGGACTGTTCATAATAATTCACCAGCCCAAGGAAAGACCTAAGCTCTGGTACAGACGTGGGAGCTGGGGCACCTTTGATCACCCTGACTTTGTCTTCCCAGTCTTTTTGACTCTGTAGCATAAGTAGGACACTTGGGTTGCCTGGAACATACATTTTTCCCTTCTAAGGTGGACGCCCAGCTGTGAGAAACTTCCAAAGGACTATGTCCATGTTCTCTAAGTGCTCCTTATTGGTCTTTCCTGTTATTAGCACATCATCTGGACAAATAGCAACTTTGGTTTGACCTTGTAAAGTAATTTCTATTGTACGCTGAAATATTGTACAGCCTGACAATACCCCAAATGCCAGTCTTATTCATTGATACAAATCTTTATTGGCATTATTTCGTGTATACTTCTGGGAATCATCATCTAACTGCTAGAGCAAGAACGTGTAGCCCATGACCAGCTTCATGAAAGAAAGCTAACAGGGAGCTGCGCATATAAATCCTCAACACAAGGGATGAGTGTTTATCTAACTGTGAAAAGTGGTTTACCAATTGTTTGAAATCCCCACAAGGGCGGACCAATCCACTGAGCTTCACAATCGGTAACACCGGTACAGCCCATTCCGTAAGCTGGACTGGTTTGATGATTGCTTTGCTTTCCAGCCTCCTGATTTCTGTCTCTACATTTGCCCATAAGGCAGAGAGCACGGGACAGGCCTTGCAGAATTGCGGAATTGCTTCCTGGTAAACATGCAAGGTAACCTTAGCTCTTTTGATAGTGCTAGACTTTCCTGAAAATCTTGCAGCTATTTAATTAGGACTTCACTCGGGCAGCCATTTTCTAATCAAAAAATATTGAGCAATCAAGGTAGATCCTTTCATCCAGTTTTGCCCTATCAGGTTTGAGCCCAAGCCTTTTACTACAATCAGTGATAACTGAAGCAGTTGCTTCTCATATGACACCAGAACCAAAGCTGTATTCCTAATCTGTAACTGCTCCCCGGTATAGGTTCTCAGTCTAGCCAAGGTCTTGCACAAACTTAAGGGTGGAGTCCAGAGCAAATTTTGTTCAAGACTTGTTCTGTAATCACTGATACAGCCGTGCTGGTTCTAATGGAGGTTGATATCAGGTGACCATTTGACCAGACATCTATCTTGATTGGAAACAACAAATGTTGGCGATCACAACAGGTCAGACAGCATCCATGGAGAGAGAGCAAGCTAATGTTTAGAGTCTAGATGATTCTTCTTCAGAGCTGAAGTGAAGTGTGATGTGTGGAGGGGACAGCATTAATGCAATGGTTTGTTTTTTGTGGGACGGGGGGGGAGCTAACTGTAATGGGTGTAGAATGCTGATGGAGAAAAGATGTTCAACATTTTTTCTCCATCAGCACCCCCTCTCTCTGCCCCCCCCCCACCAGCCCCCAAAACAATAGCATAAATGCTGTTCCCTCCACACATCACACTTCAACTCTGATGAAGAATCATCTAGACTTCAATCATTAGCTTGCTGGCTCTCCATAGATGCTGTCTGACCTGTTGTTGATCTCCAGCATTTGTTATTTTCAGTACAGATTCCAGCATCTGCACTAATTTAGTCCTGCGTTTCTTTTAGTTTGACTGGTTCTGATTTGGATGTTGCTAAGCAATTTAACTGTTCCAAACCAGACGTAGGTGAACTTTCCTTCAACTTGTGCACTCTCCTGAACACAGGCCTCTGAGTTCTCTTACTCAGTTTAGGTCCAGTGGGACACTTCAGTTGTCTCAATTCTGCACACTGCCAGCCCAGATCCTGCCAGCCCAGATCCTGAAGAAAATGTTAACTGTTTGGCCGAGGTTTGGCTCTGTTTTGGGATTTTTCTATGGGCTGATCTGGAGCCCCGCTGTTCAGGATGTGTCCTGAGTGATGCAATGCAACTGCCTTTACTCAAGTGGTATTCCCCAAGCTCAGTCGGAGGTGGCCCACCTCCAACAGAATTCCCTGCAACTCACATGCTCCACTTGTCGCATTTTCTAATGATAGAACCTGTATGAAGTCCAACCATGCAAGGTAGGGCTTCAGCTATTAGGCTGTTTAGGCATCATTAGTCCCACATATCACATGGCCTCTCAGCATTTCATTAAGTGTTAAACCAAAGTCACATGTCTCTGCTAGCCGATTTAATCCAGTCAAAAATCTCAATATGGATTCCCCTGTTTCTCGAATTGCTGAGTAAAACCAAGAAGATCTCAGAATCAGAGGCGATTTAGCATCATAATGTAAACTGAATCTATCAACTCCTCAAAGATTTCAGCATAATGGAAAGGTAGGCTCCTAATAACCAAAAGAACCGCCAGATCCACAAGCTGTCAGGAGAATTACTCATTGCCTTCCATGTGCCCCAATATCATTTGCCCAGAAAAAGTAATGCATTCTTTCCACATACTGGACCCAGTCTTTGACAGCAGGTTTGAATAAGCCAAATAATGTCATGATGCCAGAAATGAATATTCTAATTCAAAGACAACTGTTGCAAACACATTTCTACAGGAGCATGGTTTTCTCTCATCACTGGTGAAATAACTCCACAGAGGGTGGTATCATGTCACCACGTGACCCTGTTTTTACACATGGAAAGTCCTTGACACTGGTCCAGCTTCCTCACAGCCAGCTCTCAGAGTGAACAGGATGTCTGATACTCCTTAGCTGTCAGCCAGGGCTCCCTTATTGGACCAGATTAGCAATCCTAAACATATTCTTAGAGATGCACAGCATGGAAACAGACCCTTCAGTCAAACCCATCCATGCCAATTACATAGCCTAAATAAATCTAGTCCCATTTGCCAGCATTTGTTCCATAACCCTATAAACTCTTCCTATTCATATACCTATCCAGATGCCTTTTAAATGTTGCAACTGTACCACTTCCTCTGGCCAGGGAACTCATTCTATGAGGCCCACCTGGCTGACCTCATTATAATCACTATATATGTCTCTGTAATGTTATATAATGGTATCATAGATTCTGGGATAGTTTGTCCAGGATACTTCAAGCTAAGTTTCTAACATCAGTTATGTTGTAAAATGCTAGTTATACCATTTATTTGGCAGCTACAAATCATATGATGAACATGAGCATAAGCTAATCTAATAGGTCATATTAGTCTTTATTATCTCCATTGATATTTTAATTTGAGAATTTTGTTTGATAAATTATTTCTCATATATCTTAATCACAACCAACTTGCTATGATTTCCTTCTGTGTTGCTCTCATAATTCTCATTAACTTTTCTGGCTTATTTCCTGTCATGTCCATATAAGGCAAGTTTTGATCATGCACATCAATTGCTCTGATAATTTATATTAATTGTCTTAAATTAGCGTTGCAGTTTTCTTAATATCAGACGGCTTTCTTAACATATTCAAACAGGTACCTTAATGAATCTATCCATAGTTTGTGCTAAATATAAATTCTAGCTATTGATAAAATTGCTTCAATCAATGTGTGGGCTTCACCACTCACTGCTTTCTTTTATTCACCCCTCCCATTCCATTTCTGCAAAATTTTAGGAATTCTTCAACTAGATTAATGTGTCAAATGTTCAATAGCACTTTAAGAATTTGCAGAAGCATTGCCAGCACTATAACAACAAGTAGTTTTAAATAATGGAACAGACTTCAAGGGTCATTTGGTGAACTCCTGGTGCTATTTTGTGTACTCTCGTGACATTTAGGATTACAAAGTTAAAAATCACACAACACCAGGTTATAGTCCAACAGGTTTAATTGGAAGCACACTAGCTTTCGGAGCGACACTCTTTCATCAGGTGATTGTGGAGGGCTCGATCGTAACACAGAATTTATAGCAGAATTTTGCTATAAATTCTGTGTTACGATCGAGACCTCCACAATCACCTGATGAAGGAGCGTCGCTCCGAAAGCTAGTGTGCTTCCAATTAAACCTGTTGGACTATAACCTGGTGTTGTGTGATTTTTAACTTTGTACACCCCAGTCCAACATCGGCATCTCCGAATTAAGGATTACAGTTATTGCTGTGCACTGTATATCCTCAAACAGCAAAGGTGGGAGATGAACATAGAGGAACCACATTCTCCATCTGATGAGCAAGACAGATCTGAGCATGTAGGTCTGCATGTTGGGGATCCAGCATCAGATGCCAGGGTGATGGTTAGGCATGAAGTGAGGTATGTATGTCCCTCATTCTCAAAAGGCTCCAGTAGGCACTTTTCCTCAAGCTCCAGGCCTTATGTTTGTGGGGCCTCTGCAATTTCAGCTGATAATTCCCCACTGTACTTCAATATGTAATTCCATTCTTGTCACTGAAATCATGGAGATTTTAATACCACCCTCCACTTTGCCCATTCAGACTCGCAACTTATTCTGGAAGCAGTCACATTGTTAACCAGGTTCCAACAAGCAGACTAACAATCACACATCAAGGAAAAAGACAATTTATTCACACACTATTGTAATGTAGCACTTAAGCACCCATGCCATCCTTGTGTGCCTATGTGCACTTTTATTTACACTTGCGATCATCATCATCACATGGTGCAATGGCAACACCAGCAGTTGACATGGAAACAGGCTGCTGAATGCAACATTTGCACGGACATTTACTATAAACCGACCAACTCCCACCTAGACGACACCTCCTCCCACCCTGCCCCCTGTAAAAACACCATCCCATATTCCCAATTCCTTCATCTCCGCTGCATCTGCTCCCAGGAGGACCAGTTCCAAATCCGTACAACCCAGATGGCCTCCTTCTTCAAGGACCGCAATTTCCCCCCAGACGTGGTCGACGATGCCCTCCACCGCATCTCTTCCACTTCCCGCTCCTCCGCCCTTGAGCCCCGCCCCTCCAACCGCCACCAGGACAGAACCCCACTGGTCCTCACCTACCACCCCACCAACCTCCATGTACAGCATATCATCCGCCGTCATTTCCGCCACCTCCAAACGGACCCCACCACCAGGGATATATTTCCCTCCCCTCCCCTATCAGTGTTCCGAAAAGACCACTCCCTCTGCGACTCCCTCGTCAGGTCCACACTCCCCACCAACCCAAACTCCACTCCCGGCACCTTCCCCTGCAACCGCAAGAAATGCAAAACTTGCACCCACACCTCCCCCCTTACTTCCCTCCAAGGCCCCAAGGGATACTTCCATATCCGCCACAAATTCACCTGCACCTCCACACACATCATCTATTGCATCCGCTGCACCCAATGTGGCCTCCTCTATATTGGGGAGACAGGCCGCCTACTTGCGGAACGTTTCAGAGAACACCTCTGGGACATCCGGACCAATCAACCCAACCACCCCGTGGGTCAACACTTCAACTCCCCCTCCCACTCCACCAAGGACATGCAGGTCCTTGGACTCCTCCATCGCCAGACCATAGCAACACGATGGTTGGAGGAAGAGTGCCTCATCTTCCGCCTAGGAACCCTCCAACCACAAGGGATGAACTCAGATTTCTCCAGTTTCCTCATTTCCCCTCCTCCCACCTTGTCTCAGTCAAATCCCTCGAACTCAGCACCGCCTTCCTAACCTGCAATCTTCTTCCTGACCTCTCCGCACCCACCCCACTCTGGCCTATCACCCTCACCTTGACCTCCTTCCACCTATCGCATTTCCAACGCCCCTCCCCCAAGTCCCTCCTCCCTACCTTTTATCTTAGCCTGCTGGACACACTTTCCTCATTCCTGAAGAAGGGCTTATGCCTGAAACGTCGATTCTCCTGTTCCTTGGATGCTGCCTGACCTGCTGCGCTTTTCCAGCAACACATTTTCAGCTCTGATCTCCAGCATCTCCAGTCCTCACTTTCTCCTGCTGAATGCAATGTCCAATTGCCTGAGGTGACCTTGTTAGTTGTCCTCTCATTGTCCAAGACCTTGAGGGCCCAGACATGCAGAAGACATTTTCACAGGTATTGGTGCATCCTCTTTGAGGTCAGCTGCTGGAGTCAATGGAGTCACCATTGTATATAGCCCATTAAAGAATGATGGAATGAAAGTCCAAAGACATATCTGGCAGTCATTGAAAGTCGCTGCTAAAAATGTGTTGCTGGAAAAGCGCAGCAGGTCAGGCAGCATCCAGGGAACAGGAGAATCGACGTTTCGGGCATAAGCCCTTCTTCAATAATTGAAAGTCCTCTGAACTTGGCAGGCCATGATGGTCGCCAGTCTCTCCATGGAGGAAGACAAGCCCTCACACACCTGCTACATGATAGAACATATAGCCTGGATAGACCACTCCATCATCTGCACACATTGACAAAACACCTTTGGCAGTTGTCATGTACTTTCTCTGCTTGTCATTGAATCTTCAATAGGTTTTCTGTGCCTGAGAGAAAACAAAAGCTCCTTACCGATGGATCTGGCCTCCAATGGTTCTTTGTCTATGAGGGCCCTCAACCGAGACAGCCTCCATCAACTGTTGTTTCAGAAATGGGTTACCAGATTATGAACCAGTTGTATAACTACAATGAATGTATCCACTAGACTGTTGGACTGGTGGAGATTGCAGTGAAAGGTTTTGACATGCACTGTCTGAGGCTTTGATGGCTTTCACTTCGAGATGGACTTCAGGGTCACAGACGATGGGTCAGCCCATTCTTCTGAAATATAAGCATCTACATTGGAAAATGCAAAAATAGGTTCACTCTATTCATTTCTTCTCTTCCCATTCCAGCATGATACATGTCTGTTTGTGGCCTAGTGGTTTGCTCTAAGGTCAACATCTCCTGCTCTCTGACCTTCTGCTTCAGCAGCTACGATGACCTGTTCTCCAAACAATTCTATCCACCTCTGCTAAGCTCCATTATAATCACTGTTTAGACTTCCTCTGCCAAGACTCTCCTGAGACCAGTGAAGAACAACACCTCTCACTGTACATGGGTAGCTGGAGGAGAACCTTCAGGGAGGCAACTCTTAGCGATGTCTATTCTGAGCCAGGCAGTGCCTGATAATGGAGGTGAAGATGAAGACTCTGGGAATAATTTATCAGAAAGAAAGGCTGAGACTGGGAAGAAAAGGTAGAACTTTGAGGCATAATACCCATTTCACAAAATGTTCCCAATCTTCAACTTGCATGGTTTCCATACCTAACCAGACTCATTATATCTCTCATCCAGCTATGGGTCTCAAAAGAACATTTTATGCAGAAGAGTTTTGAGGTAACAGTTTCTTAACTGATAAAGTAATTCCTAAACTAATGCTTTCAGAAATATATTACATTCTGAATAATTGCAAAGGATCATTAACTTAAGAGACAAATGATATTGTAAATAAACTCTCCATTAATTATTGTCAAAATGTACTCAAAGCTGAAAGTCGGAGCAGTAATTGCCAAGAAAACTACATCAATGGGTTAAAGATTTTCTTGGCTGATAGTTTCTTCAAAGACTGATAGAAATGTTTATCAATTGTGCAAAGTGCAGCAGCTCTGGCAATACGCAGGGGAGAACTGTTCATTGCCTATGCATGGCAGCGTTGTCAAATGATTAAAATAACATCGCGTATATTCTGTAAATGAAGGATAGAACTAAAAGATGCCTCCAGAGTCCATTATAAATTTTAATAATACATCAAGGTAATGTAAATGAATAACAGATCTCTAAGGGAAGAACTATGGTATTTGGCTAATATCACAATTTAAATTATGGAGACAAAAAGGCTTTTAGCTAACCTTGTTTTCTCCCCTTCATACTTTAGGCATTTTTTTGTATTTCCAGAAACCCAAAACAAGATGTAAACAAATAAATATGGGGAAAAAAATAAACAATTCAGTATCTCAGTAGATTAATTAATGTGCCTCAGCTTCATCACCAGTAGGTAAAAAATATGTGCATAAATAATATCACTAATTAAAAAGATGCAGATTAACATGCAAATAATGTTAATGAAGCTCTGCAATTCCGGTGTGTATTCACATAACATCAACAATTTAATGTGTTGGAAGAATTGCGTTTGCATTACATTAATAAAATTCAAAGGCCTTTGTAAAAAAAAATTCTGTCAAAGCCACTGCTTCCACTTGTGAGTTGTTAATTCTATGGGCAGTAACAGGCTTGTTGGCAGATGCCAAAGTCATTATCTAGAGGCTGCTGAAGTGGTGCTGTGTGCCAGTGTGGCCAGTTGTTGGGAGCTAGCGAGCAGTAAGTAGAATTCTGTGCCAAGTTATCTTTTCAGTTTGGTAGGTCGAATATTTATTTACAGACATTGCTTTTTTGCCTTTGCTTCGCAGCTCTGCATTTGAATCCCTGGAGGAAGTCATCAAAAATATGAAAACTTTGAGACTTCAAATTTTCAAGGCTCATGCATAGCTCTATATCACATTTTGACTACATTATGGGAGTGAGTATCTCCAGTTGACAGCACTAGAGAGTGGTAAAAGCACAGAAAATTTCATGAATACATGATAGATAAATTCCAAAATTTTAAAAACAACATAATATAGCTGACGAATATAGTACTTTATTTGGTTGCATTGCTTTTTAATCAAAACAACTTTCTTCTTTTGAATAAAATGTACCTGACGTTCTAATTGTGTATTCCATTACCCTTCACATTCTAATCATGCTCTCTCTTTCTCCCACTCTCTGTTTCCTATATTCTTTATGGCTCATTACACAGAGTAATGCTGCTGTTTCTCATTTGATTTGTCGGCAATGATTGTATTTAAAACTCAGTCCTACATTTACCCATGCTCTTGTCTCCTCGATGTTTGCCTCATTATTTCAAATGACTGTCTGCAGCACCCAAATTCATGAGAATTCACCACTTCAAATTCATTTGGCCAAATTTCAGAATCTACGGCCAGATTCGTGTGCTGTTACTAGCAGTGGAAAAAGAAAGAGAGATGGGCAAACTCACTTAATTGTACAGGAGGAAAAATGTCATCTTCGCAATGGTAGAATGAAAGGCTGATGGTTAATCAAATTGCCTGATGGCAAGTAGTGGGAATCTGTTCTTATTAAGCTATCAGTTTGTCAGTTTACATGACACCTTTGCAATTAACTGTACAGCAAAAAAAAACTTCAGATTCATGATTGGTTAAAGGTGAAGTAAAACAGATGAGGTAGTCCTCCTGGGTGATTTGGATTGAATAGAGCAATTCCTTCTGTGTGAGGAGCTCCACTGGATCATGGGAGAGGCAGCATTGAAATCACGTTGTGACAGTGTAAGGAGTTCAGGACATGGTTGTCTATGTGAGAGAGGATGCTGGCTGAGCAAGCGAGATTGGAGTGTGGTTGACCAAGACAGAGAGCAGACAACATACTGGTTGTACAAGGCAGATCAATGGTTGGCTGAGTGCCAGCAGGAGGATAGATCCTGATGGAGCAAAGGAAAACGAAAGATCAATGTCTACGGATGGCTAGTCAAGCATGACTGTGGTGACATATAAGGATATAATAGAAGAAGGGTCAATAGTGAGGTCCTGAGAGTTGAGGTAACGGATGGCAAATCAACCTCCAAATCAGGAAGTCAATTTACATCTAACTTAAGAAGTCACCATAGTCCTACTTTCTCATTAAAGAGATAATTAGTGGTGGTTTAACGTGAGGATGACCTTGCCTCAGAAAAGGAGAAAGCTCAGGAAGAAGAGCCTTTCATGGTAACATCAGCTTGTGTGAGAATTGAACCCATGCAGTTTGTATCACTCTACATCATAATCCAGCCAGCTAACCAACTGCGCTAACCAACCAGCAGTTCCAGCTGCATCTGTGGAGCAGGAGAATCAACATTTTGGGCAGAAGGCCCTTCATCAGGAATGGCTTATGCCCGAAATGTTGATTCTCCTGCTCCTTGGATGCTGCCTGACCTGCTGTGCTTTTCAGCACCACATTCTTGACTCTGATCTCCAGCATCTGCAATCCTCACTTTCAGCTGATCTAACCAACCACCTATTTGAATAGCACCTGCTGATAAAAGAATACAATATTTGAGCATGAAACTGTTATACATTTTCTGAGAGTATATGAGATGTCTGTAAGGATATGCAGTAACTAGGTAGCAGTCTGTGCTGTTAGATCATGGGAATTTGTGACTAGAGTTACCTGGCTGACGACTTGTAAGAAATATTCTGATTACTCTGAATACATACTTAATTAATCAAAGGAAGGAAAACATAACCTGTGACAGCTGAGAATGCTTCACTGATCCTGAAGCCATTTTGTAAAATAGAGAGGAAGACGTCTTGGTTTGGGATAGTATGGTGTTCATCTTTGGTTGATATAGAGGGAACTGCTGCTCTTTTCACCAGAAGCTGAACCCTATCTACTTCACTGCTCATCAACTCCTCTTAATATAATCTTACTTCTTGGTGCCATTAATTGATGCTGTATCCATCAATCACTTCTCTGAATCTATTTAGCCATTGAGCATAGAGCAGCTATGTCAGGATAGCCACTCTCTACTTGGCCACCTTGGTCTTATTTAAAAGAAATCATGATTGTGTCGGGTGTGAATTGGCAAGGATGGCTTGGTCTACCTTCCTGAAAGGGTTGATGATCATAGGTAGTGGTCAATATTCAAGTAACACATGCATGAATTACAACAATTGTTCATTGCAGTCTGGGGCAAAACAAAATCAGGAAAGATGGCTCATCCGTGGCTTACAAAATAAAGTAGGGAAAGTATCAGGTCCAACAAAAGGAGACATAAAAGTTTCAGGAAAACAAAAACAGGAAACGTAAGGACTGGGAGCATTTTAGATCTCAGCAAAAAAAGAACAAAAGGTTTGATCAAGTAGAAGGGGACAAACAAAATGAGTAAAATTGCAGGGAACATAACTTGTTGTAAATGATGCTATTAAAAAAACTGAGCACAAAACCTCTGCAGACAAACCATCAAAACAATTGTCTATCTTGAATAAAAGACTTCACTACCAGTAATTTCAAATTCCACATTTACTGGTGGAATTCAGGTGCTGGCAGATGGGACTAGATCGGTTTGGGATATCTGGTTAGCATGGACGAGTTGGACCGAAGGGTCTGTTTCTGTGCTGTACATCTCTATGACTCTATAATTGAGAAAACAGGCATTTTTTTTTGCTTTTCCTTTGAAAGAACACTAAAAGCAAATTAACAGCTGAGAGGATAAGCTTAGATTTAGCCCACAGAAAAAGAGACACAGGAAAGTTTTGATAATATTTCCACCCAAAAGAAATACTGGGCTTAGTAACAGAGTTAAGATCTCTAACGGTGACTTAACAATTTCTAAACTATTTCCCAGGTGACAAAGTTACCAACAAGCGAGTTAAGAAGATTCATCAGAAACTGCTTAAACTAAATTAATTGAAATATAAATAAAAACCACTTATGGAAATCAAAGTTTCCAAGCCCCAACCATGAAGTTAGTTAAATCTTTAGCAGTAGATCCAGTGCCTCAAGAAATGTCTAAGAAGCATTGTGCAAAACAAAATTCAATTTTGTGCAGTGTGTTCTACAGAAAGGCTTGATGACCTAAGACACAATAGAATATTCTTCTCAAAGATTCGCTACCATCGAAAGAGCAAACTAAGCATCAGACTAAATTTTTGAGCCAACGTGTACATTCACAGCTTGGGACAGAACCAGTAAAGAACAGGTAAATATCACAATTGAACAGGATTCTCTATATGAGGAACCATTATCTATGGATGAACAATATCACCCTGTTCTCTGAGAAATAACACCATACAAATGCAGAAAAACTACTGAGGGAAGAAAAAAGAAATCTAACGTCCCAATCCATTTGTGCAGTTATATTAATGCAAGGACCTTCAGCTCACATTGTTGGTCTTATGAAATCCAGCAGAGGAAAAGAAACTCAGCAATTTTACCTTTTTTGATAGAGTGTCATAGATTTTTGTGACCTTATCAATACAGATGAATCAAGACAAAGGCATGAGGAGAGGTAGCCCATAAAAGGATAAAAAATATACAGTAGATGTTGTAATAAGTAATCTTGGTAACTTATGTGCGACTGCAAATAAATGTTAGTAAAGGTTTGTGACAAGGATTGAAAAGTTTGAGGAATGGTGTTTGTGAGAGCTTGAGGGCACTAAAGCAACCTTTCAATGATGTCAAGGAACAGCGCATCATTGGGGATTAATAGTATTGTGTCGGCTAAGTGAAGAACAAAGAGAGAAACATTGGATAGCTAGGCAGAAGCCTGAAGTCTATCCATGTCAAGGTTAGAAACCTTGGCAGAAGTGGACTAGTATTAGGCAGTATTGTTCATGGAACATAATATATTAGTAATTTAACTATAAGATATGCGCCTAGCATATCTTTGAATATTGTAATATTGTAATATTTAGTCTTAATCTGTGATAAACTGTCCTAAAGAAACAAGCACAGAAAATGCTGTAAGCAAGTCTGGCAGCTTTTATGGAGAAACAAACAGAGTTAATTTTTAAAGTCCTGTATAACTCTTCTTCTGAAGTGGAGTCATACCAGACTTGATACGTTAGATCTGTTTCTCTCTTCACCTTCTCTTTGTTTGAGTCAGATTTCCAGCATCCACAGCACTTTGCTTTTATTCAAGCATTTTGTTCTACAGAAGCCCAAGCCTAAAGATAGTTTTGACCTTGGCTTTTCCTTCATAAGTCTATCTTCCAGCCAAGTTCTTGGATGTAGGCATAAAACTACAATACAATAGACTCTCCTTTAACGCTGCCTGACCGGCTGATTTTCTAGCATTTTCAGTTTATATTACAGAACTCAAGTATCTGCAGTATTTTGCCATTATAATAATGTGTTCCTGTTTATTGTAGATATTATTCAAAGGCTGATTATGGTATTCCAGTACCACATCTTTTAAAATAATTAAAACATTGGACCTTATCTTGAGAAATACTGCTATACAAGAGAAGCAATGAAGGTAATTAATCTTCATTGATACACACTGATAATAAATGTGGGCTTTGCCTAACCCAGATAGGGTTGTTTGAATTGTAAGCCATACGATAAGGATAAGCAGTAAAGCACTATGGTTTGTTCATTGTAATGGTGCATCTATTCCTTGTCTCAAGCTACTTGTCCTTGTAGGAAATGTCATTAGCAGTAAGGAATGTTAAAGCTTGTACATATTCATATACAATGAACAAAAATCAATGACATCAATCATTTTCTGGCAGTATATTAAAATTGTATTGATTTGACACAATTTGGTGTTCATTGTGTAATAAATGCATGCACCAAGCCTTTGGATACCTTCACAGACCTCTTTTGATCAATAACTAGTTCAATTACTCACTTGTTCACATTAAAAAGATAAAAGCCATTATACAGTGATACATGTTTATTGTTGTCTGATACTACAAACAGACAGTAAAGCCAATCAGGACTGCAAATTGATTACTTCTGTCCAACCAATGATAACCTTGACCATTAAAGATGACATCGATGCGGGGAAGCAAAATCCACACAATACAAACAGAGGAATGGAAGAGAAGTATTCACCTCGGCAACAATACAATGTTACTTAGTATTACAATTACTTTATTCACAATTTCCTCATAAGTTCTGAAGAAGGGTCACTGGACCTGAAATGTTAACTCTGATTACTGTCGAGGGATGCTGCCAAGCCTGCTGAGATTTTCCAGTAACTTCTGTTTTGTTTCAGGTGTCCAGCATCCTCAGTACTCCCAGCATTTTATTTACTGATAGAACTTGGTCATATTTGGAAAGGCCAACATTTATTGCCCCCTCTTAAGCATGCTGTTCCAAAAAAAAAGTGGATCTAAACTCTGCAACTTTTTTTTTTGAATGCTTTAAAGTAATAACACTGCAGCTGACATCAACACTAAGGTAATACTGTCACAAATGCACTTTCATTCCTTACTGGGACTACAGGGCTGATGGGGAAGTAATTGGGAAAAATGCATGTTAGCATCCGAAACTGAAGTAAAACAAAAAAAATGTGAACTGCTTAACAAATGGGGAGTTTTTGCAAGAGCACCTGAATTGTACAATTTTCAGTGCAAGCAGTAATATTTGGGGTTGCAAGAATAACAAGGTGATCATAAGAGTAAAACTGGAACATACCATTAAATAGTATAATGAGCAACTATAGCCTGGAAGTATTTTCTTCATTGTTTCCCTGGGGATGTGGGCATCACTGAGAAGGTCAGCATTTAGTTGTCCATCCCCAATTGCAGTTGACCTCAGGGGCTTGTAAGGTTATTTCCGAGGCCAGTTAAGAATCTGGAGTTAGACATACAGAGCATGCTTTCTTCCCTGAAGGGCATTAGTCAGCGAAAGGGGTTTTAACAACTTTCATAGCAACTACTACAGTGACAAGCCTTTGATTCATTCATCTAACTTAAATGCCATCAATTGCTATGGTGGGATTTGAATTCATGCTCTTACAATTTTAGCTAAGGTCCCTGAACGCAGTGACATTACCACAGTATCAGCATCCCCAACGACTGCAACTTTCTTATGTAGGCAGAAAGTTAATGGATAAGATCCTAATATAACAAGCAGGAACCACACATTTATTCCCAGCTAAAAATGCACTGCACACTCTGTTGCATCGGATCTCTTCATGTGTCCTGTGTGCATGTCTGAACAATGACAAATATGAATAACCTATGAAATTTAAAGTCCTGGGTTAGTAGGAGGATCTTTTCTGATCACTAAATGTGCTGAACAATTCATAGTGCGAACGGGCAAAAGGATATTTCAGTAGGGCTATTTAAAAGGTATCCTCCAGTACTTCCACTTTTGTTTTTGGTTTATTATTTCAGACTGTGAGTTGGATATTTAGGGCCTGTTTGCTGATGCATCATTAAAGAACAATTTGTCTTTTTATTCACACTACTCGTTTCATGACCTCACGACATATGAAAACATTTTACAGGCAATTATAAAATATAATTATAGTTATAATGTTGTCAATCCTGTCGCATAGGGAAACTGGTGGTCAACTGGTCCACAGCAAATTCCCACAAGATAAGGGGCAAGTCATCTATTTTTGATGTTTAGGAAAGTGAGGGCTGAGGATCATGGGAATTAAAACAAATAGGTGGTGGTTTTTCACCTTGAAATCTCTGGTGAAGTGATTGAGCCTCTTTTGATATTACAACCGCGCCCTGGGAATGAAACTATTGACAGTGACCTCTTTTGCAATGTCTGTTTCCAATTCTGGTGTAACTGTGATTTCACTGTTTCTGTTCACAGTCTGACTAGCAACTTCCTTACAGCATCTGAGAAGCTGGGTGCTTAGCCACTGATTGTATATCCATTCATTCTTCAGAAATCTTACCAGCTTTCAAAGATGCTGGATACTTTTAAGTGCAATCAGAGATGCCCAACGTCCAGACAATCAGCAAGGTATCTGATTCATTCTAATGATCACATACTGTCTGAGACCATCTCAGTGGAAATTTTCAGAGGAATCAGGCTTTCATCTTAGAAGTATGGATTGGGTTAGGTTCAAGGAATTACTGCTGCACTGCCCCATTTAATAAATGACATAGAACATCACTTAACAAAAAATTACATCCTTCAGCAACAGTTTTGAACAAACTATTTTATATTAGTTGCCTTGCATACTGTGACCTAACCAAATGTTATGTATTGTTTTGACAACAAAATTATGTTTAATTAATGGACTGGATGTTCTCACAAGTAGCAATTGCCATTGGATTGCCAGTCCATGCAAAAATTCTCCTGACTTGGAGTTGTCCTTCTGAGAACATCCAAATGTGACTTTTCCAGAAATGGGAACACAGCATTCCCTTGAGATCTCCACTGAACCCAAGAAAAATTGAAGGAAGCCAGCACAAGCCCTTTCTATCACACGACTGGAGTATCTCCGGAGCTAGATTGGGTCTCAAGCCAATATTTTTCCTGGGTTACTCAGTAAGTATCATGGAGCAGTCCAAAGCCTCCAAATACTAGCTCAGAGTAGGAGGTGTTTGTGAAGAATTATCCATTGGTGGTTCAAAATTCCTGAACAATTCCATAGGGTACTACTTCCTGTTTGGAGTCAGTTTAAGGAGGGAAGGTTTGAGCTAATCAAATTTGCCTATATTAATACTTTGAGGAGAAAGTGAGGGCTGCAGATGCTGGAGATCAGAGCTGAAAATGTGTTGCTGGAAAAGCGCAGCAGGTCAGGCAGCATCCAAGGAACAGGAGAATCGACGTTTCGAACAGAAGAACAGGAATTCCTGAAGAAGGGCTTATACCCGAAACGTCGATTCTCCTGTTCCTTGGATGCTGCCTGACCTGCTGCGCTTTTCCAGCAACACATTTTCAGCTATATTAATACTTTACTGATTTGGAAATGACATACTTATCCTGTATTAGTAAAGTATATATTTCAATTAATTTGTTCTACTTTTAACACATTTTTATTGCCTTTAAATAATCCATTTGTTTATACTTTAAGATAGATAGATGTTTCATTTAATTATTATACTTAGAGTGATTTGTGCCCATTATAAATAAAACACACTCCTTTGAAACTTTGCAGGAACTTGAAGGATCCAAATGCATAAAATGGATCATAAATTCTTTAATTTTGTGTTACAATGCTGCGGTCAAATTGAATGTAGTTCATCACACTGCCATACACAGTGTAAAGTTACTGGGATAAATCACATCATTCAAGGAGACTTCAAACCTTTGACATGTTCAGTGCTCCATTGATATATCAGATAAGTAAAAATAAAATCACCTCGTGGATGCTGAAATGACTTTTGCAGCACTTCAAATAAATTGTATACATCTTCCAAATGTTTGATGCTGTTCTAATAAAAGGTTTCATTTTAGACAGCCTCTGCAGTGAACAGCTCGTATTATACTTGGCTCAATCTGCACAACTGCTGCTGGATACAGCAAGGAAAAACAGCCCAAAGACCTCTTCAGCCAGGCAGGACTGCAGCTGGTCAATAACTTAAGCAAGCACTCGCAATACCCTTTCCACAACACTGCTGAGACTGAGTAGACTACATATAAAAAATGACAAGTGAGTGATTGATGATGGACCATAAGTCTCATTTCAACCATACAAACAAAACATCAAGCTTATATGTTATGTTAATACTGTAACAGTTAAAAACTAGCAGATGTACTTTGCATTTTTACCATTGATGGCTCACTAAAGCCACAATGTTGCAGAAAGGAACTTTACATCAGTGTCATGCGGGCAGATTTTTTCCTCTTTTCACATTGACAATGTTTACTAAAATTAGATGCTCCTGGCAATTTTTTGAGTAAACATTTAACAAGGTGAACAATGTGGAATTTTTTTTTGATTGTATTATTAGAATTCTTACAGGAATCAAGAATTCTTTTAAAAAATACTAAGAAGTTCAATTTATTTTTGGTGTCTAATAAGAGACCGAAGTCTTTTTGACAGCTTAGGATATATTCAAGAGTAAATGAGTGAGGGGAGGACCTTCTTTTGACAGCATGGTGACTGAAACAGTGTCATCATCAAATAAAATTGCTCACTATTTTCTAACTTTTAAAGGACTAAACAAACCATAATTCTTCCTGCCACTCTCCGAAGATGTAACTTCATTGTTAGATGAATTATAGACTGTTTTCATGTTTAGTATTGAGTTTAAATTGGACCACAGATTAGTGCAGATCTCTCTATCATTAGTGCAATGATACAGTGTTCAATCAGTTCAGTTGGCTGGGTGACTGCTTTGTGATACAGTGACAGCAACAGTACAGGTTCAGTTCCTGTTCCAGCTGATGTTACCATGAAGGTCCCACCTTCTCAACCTCAACCCTTGATGGAGGTGTGGTGACCCTCAGGTTAAGCTCACCAGCAGTTGCCTCTCACTAATGAGAGAGTGGGACTTTAGTGACACTACCCTGGTGACCTAAAATAACTTTCCAAATTATTTATTCTTGTAAACCTCAGTGAACAGGAGAAATGGTTGACATTTTGAGTTATAGAACAGTGAATTGAAAGGAAATTTTGAAAATGTATAAAATATGTGGGCATGAAATGGATTATTACAATAATCTTAGCCACTGCTCACTACCTGAATTTTAGTTATTCCTTTGGATTAATGTTGAGAGTTTAGCTCATTTACTGTATATTCAGAATGAGTTAGTTCAAATGTATCTGTACTTTGCTGATAAAATTTTGGAATTTTCTTCACAAAATCTTTTTTCCTTCCTTAAAACCTTTTCTGAACAAATTTTTTGTTGCCTTCCAAATGTGTATTTGTTTGTTTGCTCAGCAGCCATTTCTTTCTAATAATACTTCCGAGAAATGCCTTAAGATATTCCATTTTCAAGGCACTGTTGAACGAATGGGTTAATTGATATGAGATGAGAAGAAAGAAGATGCCTGTTTTAATTTCTATATGAAACCTAACATTGTGCAAGAAGCTTTCAGGATATCTTAGATTCAAGGATCTGAGTCGGAATATTGCAAAGTTTTTGAACCTTTTTTTAGGCTTACTGGATGTATAAAAAGGACCAAGATCTATCAAGATCAACCATTTTATTACACATAGCTGCATGATTCAACAGTAATTAAGTTGAAGCTGATGACTAATTATTGCAATCAATGTCTATCAATTAGTGTACAACAGAGCTAGCAATGGTTTGAGGAATTCCCCTGTGGTGGAAGGTTTTGAAAATTATTGGTTAAAAGTCAACAGTTTCTTCCAAACATGCTGTACTTACCAAATGTAAAATTGCAAATCACTTGTACACTGTATTCCAAAATATTGGTTTCAAAAAGATAATTATTTCTTCAATCAAATTTTAGAGATGCATCCTCCTGATTTCTTGGGGCACTGTGTAATTCCCTAATTTAGAAAGTATGATATGAATTGAAAAGAAAAATTCTGAACTATTGAAACCTTCCTGCAAAACAATGGATTGTATTTGCTCTTTCTACTGCTTCAACTGCACTCAGTTTCAAACCTCCAAATTAGCAAGTTTAGCTTAGTCAAAGATTATTATAATCACTTGAAGAACATTAGGGATAGATCTTGATGAGTCTGCCATTCTTTGCACCTTTGAATCAATTTAAACAGAAGAAATAGATTGGTGAGAAACTATAGCAATGCTGACAGGTGGTAGAGAAACTTCCCAAATAAATAGCAGCCTTTTGATCCATCAAATTCAATTTATGCTTCACAGGTACACATAGCTGAGATGACTCTTCAATTCTTTTTTTCAAACTTTTATCTTTGAGTATCATTGTTACTCGAAAATTTGATAATTTCACCAAATAAATTTAGGTATCAATCTGTGGATCAGCACAGATACGTGGCCTGAAAAGGGCCTGTTCCTGTCCTATACTGATCTATCTCTATAAAAGCGTTTGTCAAACCCATTTGCTTGTATACACCCAGGAAAATTTCAGAATGTCAATGGTTTATTGGTGCAGTGAGCCAAGGAGGAAATTTCCTAATCACTTTTGCTCAAATCTCTAAGGCAACTTTTGAAACAAGATCAGGTGTGTTACTGGCTTAAGGATCAACAGCAAGCATTTGAGTGAGTCAAAAACATGTACTTCGCTTCCGTAATCTCAGCACATTATGATGTCAAGCTTCGAACTATTACAGCAGCAGATATATCGTTTGAGACCAGCCGTATTCCAGATTCAGTGTGATATAGGACTGAAACTGAGCATTGATATCTGTAATAGAGAAAGAAGCACTCACAGTGACATGACCATGTGAGACATTTTCTGGCTATATGTTGTAGGCTGAAGATGAGATTGAAACTGACCACAACATCAGCTGAGCTCTGTCACCTACAAGGAGGTTTCCTTTTTCTCAATGTCTGCACTTCTCTGCTTGGGCAATTAATCGGGCTCCTCAGCATCTGTCACATCGCCCTATTGCCAGCTCCAATTGTGCACAACACAGCACACAAGAATGAGGAGGCAAATTCTGTTCTGACTATACTGGAAGGTTCCCTGAAAACCACTCCAAGCTGTGGAATTAGACCTTCAACATTGTCTGCTCTGGTCACGGCCTGTACACCAACTTAGTGAAGGTGCCACACCAGCTGAATGACAAAAACATAATATCCAAAATGAGTGCCAACACATTCTGACTCCCTTCCGATCCCAGACCACATGAATAGTTCAATTTTCCTTGCGTTCGATAAAATCCATTATCATACTTGCATAACTTAGAATGCAGAAATGCTCTCCTCATCCCACAGCACCCTTGGCAGCTCCATGAGTGATGGGTGGGGGGTTACTGACACTAACTTCTGTAACACTGAGCTGATAATGTTAGTTTAGCTATGTCATGGTATGATCAATCTTTGACCAGCACTGACATATCTGCACTTTGCACAAATGCAACATATGCAAAATTAAATGCAGCCGGGGCTTGCATAACTGTGCTTCATTTATTTGTCCTTTCAGGTGTCCTAATGTCCAGCAGACATGAATACCATATTTTCACTACAGTGAACAGTTTGGGGGGGCCTTATCTAAGGAAAGATATACTGGCATTGTAGGCAGAGGGTGGCACTAGAAAAGCACAGCAGGCCAGGCAGCAACTGAGGAGCAGGAAAATCGATGTTTCGGGCAAAAGACCTTCATCAGGAAGGGCTGATGAAATTCCTGATGAAGGGCCTTTGCCCAAAACGTCAATTTTCCTGCTCCTTGGATGCTGCCCGACCTGTTATGTTTTTCCACAGCACCACACTCTCGACTCTAATCTCCAGCATCTGCAGTCCTTACTTTCGCCTGGCCTTGTAGGCAGTCCAGAGAATATTCACTAAGCTGATACCAGGTAAGGAGGTACTGTCTTATGAGAAGAGATTGAATAGACTGGGCCTATATTTACTGGAGTGGCATGAATGAGTGGCAACCTTATTGAAAATAGAAGATTCTTAGGGGACTTATAAGATAGGTGCAGGAGTAGGCCATTCAGCCCTTCGAGCCTGCATCACCATTCAACATCATCATGGCTGGCCATGCAATCTCAGTATTCTATTTCCACTTTCTCTCCAAATTCCTTGATCCCTTCAGCCACAAGGACCACATCCAGCTCCCTCTTGGACATATCTAATGAATTGGCCTCAACAGCTTCCTGTGAGAGAGATTTCCACAGGTTCACAACTCAGTGAAGAAATTCTTCTTCATCTCAGTCCTTAATGATTTACCTCTTATTCTTCGGCTGTGACCTAGTTCTGGAGCTCCTCAACATCAGGAACATTCTTCCTGTAATCTAGCCTGTCGAGTCCCATCAGGATTTTATGTGCTTCTATGAGATTCCCCACTCATTCATCTAAATTCCAGTAATTACAAGCCCAGTCATTCCAGTCTACCCTCATATGCCAGTCCTGCCATCCCAAGAACAGTCTGGTGAACCTCAATAGCAAGAATGTCGTCCCTCAGACTAGGAGATCAAAAGTACACACAATACTCAAGTGTGGCCTCATCAAGGCAGTGTATAACTGCAGCAAGAAACTTTACTCCAATACTCAAATCCTCTCACTATGAAGGTCAGCATTCTTTCCTCACTGCCTACTTTACTGGGTAGATGTTGGGAGATCATTTCCTGTTGTGGGAGTACCCAGGACCAAAGGGCATGTCTCAGAGTAAGAGTTTGGATATTTAAGACAGAGATGAGGAGGAGTTTCCACTGTGAGAAGGTAGGGAATCTGTAGAATTCTTAAATCGCAGAGAGATGTTGAAGCTGGAGTCATATATATAAAAATACACACACACACACACAGACACACACACACTCGAATGGATAGATCATCAGATTTTTAATCAGTAAGGGATTCAAGCATTATATGGAAAGCTCAGAAAATGGCATTAAGAGTTATTGGTTCAGCCTTGATCTAACTGAGCGATTGAGCAGACTCAATGGCTAAATGGCCTACTTTGCTCCTATACCTCATGGCATAGTCATGGTAAACTGACACACCCAGGGTATTGTCTGAGCCATTTATCAGTAGCACATCTCGAGAATGGCAAGGAACACAGCTTGTGATAGTTACCACCAGCACTGGCCCCATCCAGTTGCCAGGTACTCTTCCTCCCACCCCCACCCCTTTCATGGTCTCCTGTACCTTGCACTGTTCCAGCAGCCCATTCTTACACAACACACAATGAACTTCTTCTCCAACTGTTGTCCCTCCTGTTCTCAGAGCACCAGAGCCCCAACATTACATCTGAATAATGTCCACCCTGCTTCTCCAGGTGGCCTCTAAAGAGAGTGCAGAGATGGTCACTCCCATTAAATCTCATCCTGTAGCTTACCGTGCCCTCCAACATTGTTCCACATATATCTTGCATTTGTTCCCAGTCACTGGCCTTGTTCCCATCTCCACAAATGCATCTGACTTCCCTTCCCAGCCATAACTCCTCACTTCTTTTGACAGTGATTTTGCCACTGCCCCTACAGCCCTCATGCCCTCCTTAACAAATGCTAATGCACCCCAAGTACATACTCACCCCAGACCTCTGACCAGATGTTGATGAGCAGCCCTTAGACATGACTGACCAGAACCCTGATTGGTGTCTTTGAAGTTCCCCAATTGATGAGACGTGATCCTGGAGTCCTACTACTGGCCCTACAGGACTGACCGTTGCCCGCTCTTAGGGCTGCAGTCAGAGACATCCTCTGATAGTGAGTATTTCAAGCAGACAATGAACTGTGGCCAAACCTCTGGATTATGTGTGTACTGTGTCCCTGACTGACAGGAACCTTCCCTTGACTGGGCTGAAGACTAGTCCCCATCCAATAAGTCATTAAATATCCATTTCCTGCTTAAGCAGCTGGCACATACTGTGTTAAACCTATGATGGTATAACATATATCAAGATGTGCCCAAACCCCCAAATACCCAACCCAGCTAGAGTTTACTGACAAGCAGCCTGTCTGTGAGTCTTTCCTAAATAACTCATCAACATGACAGTAATGATTGCCTTTGGCTCTAGCTGAAGCACCTTCATGCTGGCTGGCATGGCACAACAGACAAATCAAGGAATGGATGCTGTGAGCATGCTTGGTGAGCAACCTCTAACAGAGTAAGCAAGCACCTCGGAAATGCAGCCTGCTCCAATCCAACAGCTGTGTGCCTGTCCCTACATTCAGAGTCCCTAGTACAGCCTTTCAATGCTAATTGCTAATGCATGCTGTAAAGCAAGTCTGCTTTTCCCAATTCTTCTGTGAGTGATTGGACATGCTATGGTAGTCATGAGATGCTGACAAGTGGCAGGTGCCGATGGATGAGAAGTGTGTACTGCTGCCTGAGTTATAGCCTGACATTTCAATGTAATCAACAAAATTGTGACTTCAAAGGGCACCACTAGCCAGATGGACTGCATAAGTTCTTGCTCAGGCGGAAACTATGACTACAACCAACACTGACAGAGACAAGAAATGAAGGCTGTCAGAGAATAATTTTGGAACAAACAGATCCTTAACTACCTCAGAAGAAAAAAAACTCTATGTTTGGGATGATTAGTAAAATAATCTCAAGGATTTATGCTCCTGAAAACAGACTGTTTGAGGGGAGGTGTAGGAGAATGTGTTGGACAGAATAAAAGATATGGGGCAGATGTTGTATAAAGGGTTAATCATATAAGGACAATACTCGAACAATACCTACTGAACATGAGCCTAAGGAGTAATATCTTTTGATTTCAAATCACATGAGACTTGGACCTGATGGAAGGAGGGCAGGAGTAAACTCCTGCTCTATCATGCTTATGAATGCAGTTTCTAAGTAATAAGTGTTCATTTTTACATTAGAGTAACAGGGATGTACAGCATGGAAACAGACCCTTTGGTCCAACTCGTCCATGCCGACCAGATATCCCAACATTAATCTAGTGTCATTTGGCAGCAATTGGCCCATATTCCTACCAAACCCTTCCTATTCTTATAACCATCCAGAGGCCTTTTAAATGTTGCCTCCACCACTTCCTCTGGCAGCTCATTCCATACACGTACCACCCTCTGCGTGAAAACGTTGTCCCTTCGGTCCTTTTTATATCTCTCCCCTCTCATCCTAAACCCATGCCCTCTAGCTCTGGACTCCCCAACCCCAGGGAAAAGACTTTGTCTATTTATCCTATCCATGCCCCTCATGATTTTATAAAGCTCAATATAAGGTCACCACTCGGCCTTAGACTCTCCAGGAAAAATAGGCCTATTCAGCCTATCCTTAATCTGGTGTTCACTCCTCTCATGGTTCAAACTCCTAGAAGAAGCTGCTAGTGATGTATGAGGAGATTACCCTCCAAGCCACATGCCAGCCTAACTAGCAATTATAATCACTTCTCCTTCATTTGTTTTAGGGTCAAATTTGCAATCACCCTGCCCAACAGCACAATGAATTGAGCTACACTAAATGGAGTGCAGAAATTCAAAGAGGGAACAATTGCTAGCCTTACTTGTAGTGCTCATATCTAATGAACAAAAGCAAAACATTCTAAACAGTCACGCTTAGAAATTTGTACATTTAACCTTTCTCCAGATTCCAACTTGCTAATAACAATGGATAGAGTTCTTTACAAATTTATTTTAAAAAACTCAATAATGGGCATCATTGGCTAGCATATTTATTGTCTATCCCTCGTCTCCCTTAAGGTGGTGGTGAGTCACCATCTTTGATCTGCTGCAATCCATGTGCTATAGGTTGATTCACAATGCCCTTAGGGAGGGAATGCCAGGATTCTGACCAAGCCACACTGATGGAATGAGGACATATTTCCAAGTTAGGATAGCGGGTGGCTTGGAGGGCAGCTTGCACTGATGGTGTTCCCATGGATATACTGTTCTTTGCTTTTGTGGGTTTGGAAGGGGTATTGAATGATCTTTGGTGAATGTCTGAAGTGCATCTCAGAGAGTACACATTGCTTCCACTGTCAGTGGTGAAGGGAATGGATGCTTACGGATGTGGTGCGAGTCAAGAAGACTGATTTGTCCTGGACACTGTTGAGCATCTTGAGCTGTTGTTGGAGCTGCACCCATCCAGGCAAGTGGAGAGTATTCCATCACACTCCCGACTTCTGCTTTGTTGATGATGCACAGGCTTTCAAGAAAACAGGAGGTGAGATATTTGCCACATTATTCCTAGCCTCTGACCTGCTCTTGTAGACAGAGCATTCATGTGGTGAATCCAATTGAGTTTCTGGTCAATGGTAACCTCAGGATGTTGTTAGTGGGGGATTCACGAATGATAACACTATTGAATGTCAAGGGGTGGTCATTATATCATCTCTATTGGAGACAGTCATTGCCTGGTATTTGTGAGGCACAAATGTTACTTGCCACCTGTCAGCGCAAGCCTGGATATTGTTTATATCTTGTTACATTTGAACGTGGGCTGTCTCATTAGTGGGTCTCGGTACAAATCCCACCATGGCACATGATGGAATATGAATTCAATACAAATATGGAATTAAAAGTCTAATGTTGACCGTGAATCCATTGCGATTGTCTGAAAAAAACTCATCTGATTCACTAATGTCCTTTGGGAAGGAAACTGCCATCCTTACTTAGTCTGGTCTACATGTGATTCCAGACCTACAGCATTATGGTTGACACTTAACTGTCTTTTGGGCAATTAGTGATTGATAATAAAGGTTGGCTTAGCTGGTGATGCTCTGATCCCATGATTGAATTAAAAGAAAATCTGAGTCGTGAATGGTGCTGAACATTGTATGTCCCGAACTCTGCCCTTCTTATGCAGGAAAGGTCATTGATGAAGTAATTGTAGATGGTTGCATCCAGAACATTACCCTGAGGAGCATCTGCAGAGATGTCCTGCAGTGGAGATGACTGAATTCCAAAAACCACAACAAGTGGCGAGTTTGCCATAAGATTCCCATCGATACTGGGTTTTGTTAAGACTCCTTGATGCCATATTTGGTTGAATGTCAACCGGACAGGTTTCACAACATGGTTGAAGAGCTTCAGGGCAGAGGAAATGACCTGGGAGTTGCAGTGGGAGAGGGACTCCCTGAAATTCTTGTAGAGAGAGGACCTTCATCTCCTCCCCCACTCACCTATTGTACTCTATGCTACTTTCTCCCCACCCTCCTGTAGCTTATCTCTCCACGCTTCAGGCTCTCTGCCTTTATTCCTGATGAAGGGCTTTTGCCCGAAACGTCGATTTTGCTGCTCGTCGGATGCTGCCTGAATTGCTGTGCTCTTCCAGCACCACTGATCCAGAATCTGGTTTCCAGCATCTGCAGTCATTGTTTTTACCTCGTTGATTTTAACCCCACTGCGAATCCTCTTGCAAGGATGCCTGCCTTGAAGAAGTTTTCCTCCTCTCTCTACAAGAATCTCAGGGAGTCCCTCTCCCACTGCAACTCCCAGGTCATTTCCTCTGCCCTGAAGCTCTTCAACCATGTCGTGAAACCTGTCCGGACTTGTCCGACCTGCCTAGCTCCTTTTCCACCTATCCACTCCACCCTCTCCTCCCTGACCTATCACCTTCATCTCCTCCCCCACTCACCTATTGTACTCTATGCTACTTTCTCCCCACCCCCACCCTCCCCTAGCTTATCTCTCCACGCTTCAGGCTCTCTGCCTTTATTCCTGATGAAGGGCTTTTGCCCGAAACGTCGATTTTGCTGCTCGTCGGATGCTGCCTGAATTGCTGTGCTCTTCCAGCACCACTGATCCAGAATCTGGTTTCCAGCATCTGCAGTCATTGTTTTTACCTTATTTGTGAAGCCTCCTCCTCCTGTTAGTGGTTTAGTTGTCCACCACCATTCACGACTGGATGTGGCAGGACAGCAAAATTTAGCTCTGATCTGTTGGCAGTGAGATCACTTAGTTGTGTCTATCATTTGCTGGTTATGCTGTTTGGCACACAAGTAGTCATTTTTGGTCGCTTCACCACATTGACCTCGTTTTTAAGTATCCCTGGTGCTGGCCTTGGTATCCCTCCTACACTCTCCATTGATCCAGGCTTGATCCCCTGACTTCATGGTAATGGTTGAGTGAGGAATACGTCAGGCTATATGATCGCAGATTGTGCCAGAGCACAATTCTACTACTGTTAGCCCTCAGCCATGTTTGAAATCTTTGCCATTTAGCACAGTGATTGTGCAACATAATACAATGGAGTTTATTCTCAATATGAAGGTGGGACTTTGTCTCCACAAGGATTGTGCAGGGGTCACTGTTACCGATACAGTCATGGACAGATGCATCTGTAGATGGACAGATTAGTGAGGATGAGGTCAAGTATGTTTTTCCCTCTTGTTGATTCCCTAGCTATGTAGCAGCTATGTAGCAGCTGCTGCTGAGTCATTCTTGATGGTGGGGGCCAAAGTCCCCATCCAGAGCACATTTTGCTCCCTGGCAACCCACAGTGCTTCATCCAAGAACTGTTCAACATGGAGGAGTACTGATTCATCAACTGAGAGAGGACATGGCAACCAGCTGGAATTTTCCTTGCTCATGTTTTACCTGAAGTCAACGTTGAGGACTCCCAAGGTAACTCCACTCTAATTGTATGCCACTGTCTCACCAATTCAGCTGTGTCTTCCTTTGGGACAAGACACATCAAGGGGGTGTTGATGGTAATATCTGGGACATTATCTGCATAGTATAATTCTGTGAGCATGATCATGTCAGGCTGTGCTTGACTAGTCTGTGAGACAGCTCTCCCAATTTTGCTACCAGACCCCAGCTTTTAGTAAGGAGGATGTTGCGCTGTCAACAGGGCCATTGTCACTTCCCGTTCCTCGGTCCATGCCAGGTTGTCCATCCAGTTCTTTGTTGAGACTTTGTAGTGATTGATACAACTGAATCACTTGCTAGGCCCTTCAGAGGGCAGTTGAGAATCAACCACATTGTTGTTGGTCTGGAATCAGATGTAGGCCAGACCAGGTGATTGATGTCAGATTTCCTGCTCTGAAGGATATTAGAGAGTCAGATGGGTTCCCCTCCAAACCCTCAACACCAACCATCGCCAATAACGTTGTGGTCATTGGAAGATTCTTAATACCAGATTTTTTTTTTAGGGATTCAAATTCCACCATCAGCTATGATGAGATTTGAACTCAGTTTCCTATATCATTTTTCTGAGTTTGTAGATTAACACTTTAGTGATAATACCACTAGGCCATTGCCTTCCCAGAAGTAGCTCTGTGCCAACATGAATCCCTTACACAAGTGGCTTTTTGGAAAGCCCAGAAAACATTGAGAACTGGCAACTCAATCAGTGTCAAATGCCTCTTTTGATAAAGAGTAATACAACATGATATAGCTAGAGGTCAGCCCGCATTATAATAGCCACAAGTCATTGAGCTCTGGACACAGGAGTCACTTCTTTACCCTGAATTTATTCCAGAAAAATAGAGTAGGTCAGCACATGTAAAAACAGTTAGTTGTATAGCATGTGAACTTGATAAACTGCATATTAGAGAGAACAGTACACAAACTGAAAACAACCAATCAGAAATGGGTATCAGCTGTCATAAAACAGTATTATACTGTTAATCCTATCACTCTAATTTTCAACATTTTTCCTTTCTTTTAATCAAACTTGTTACACAAGAAAAAATCATTGATTTTTTTTTTCTGTTGTGACCTTTGCATACAAATACTTTTAGCAATGTAACATTTGGGAACCAAATGAACAATGTTGTAATACATTAACCTACACTTCGGGTATTTTTATTTGAATTGGCCTATTCAGTCATATTATGACACACCCCTGGGATAAGGAGAGAGTGAGGATTGCAGGTGCGAGAGATCAGAATCGAGAGTATGGTGCTGGAAAGGCACAACAGGTCAGGCAGCAGGAGAAATGACGCTTTGGGCATAACTCTTTCATCAGGAAGGACTGATCATCATCAATTCCTGATGACGGGCTTTTGCCCGAAATGCCAATTCTCCTGCTCCTCAGATGCTGGCTGACCTTATGTGCTTTCCTAGCACCACAATCTCTACCTGAATTCTGACCAACAGGTAGGGTTGGTTATCAATGCACCACAAAACTCTTCCTTTTAGATTATTTGTTCACAACTGTATGGGAATCCAAATGTCTCTTTGCACAAGTGATAATTCTCCTATTCCTGGGCCAGAAGATCCAAGTTCAAGACCCACCTTAGGGCACAATGTGCATCACAACAGATAGAGTCATAGAGATATACAGCACGGAAACAGACCCTTCGGTCCAACCCGTCCATGCCGACCAGATATCCCAACCCAATCTAGTCCCACCTGCCAGCACCTGACCCATATCCCTCCATACCCTTCCCATTCATATACCCAGCCAAATGCCTCTTAAATGTTACAATTGTACCACCCTCCATCACTTCCACACGTACCACCTTCTGTGTGAAAAAGGTGCCCCGTAGGTCTTTTTTATATCTTTCCCTTCTCACCCTAAACCAATGCCTTCTAGTTCTGGACTCCCCCACCCCAGGGAAAAGACTTTGTCTATTTATCCTATCCATGCCCCTCATAATTTTGTAAACCTCTATAAGGTCACCCCTCAGCCTCCAGCGCTCCAGGGAAAACAGCCCCAGCCTGTTCAGCCTCTCCCTATAGCTCAAATCCTCCAACACTAACAACATCCTTGTAAATCTTTTCTGAACCCTTTCAAGTTTCACAATATCTTTCCGATAGGAAGGAGACCAGAATTGCATGCAATATTCCAACAGTGGCCTAACCAATGTCCTGTACAGCCGCAACATGACCTCCCAACTCCTGTACTCAATACTCTGACCAATAAAGGAAAGCATACCAAATGCCGCCTTCATTATCCTATCTACCTGCGACTCCACTTTCAAGGAACTATGAACCTGCACTCCAAGGTCTCTTTGTTCAGGAACACTCCGCAGGATCCTGAATAGATTTTTTAAAAAAAGATGACTAGGTGGGAGGAATCTTATTACTAAGCAGGAGTGTGAATCAGGACCATTTCTGGTTTCTAATCCCTCTCTGCTTGTTAGGTGATTGCCTCTAGCAATTAATCTTTTCAGATGTGGAAACTTGAGAGCTGCTTTCAAACTGTCATCCAGTTTGGGACAGTGTGCAGATCCCTGATGCTGCAGCCCCAGAGAGACTGAAGTCTTGGTTAAAAATCACACAACACCAGGTTATAGTCCAACAGGTTTAATTGGAAGCACACTAGCTTTTGGAGCGTTGCTCCTTCATCATGTGGTAGTGGCTCCACTACCACCTGATAAAGGAGCCACGCTCCGAAAGCTAGTGTGTTTCTAATTAAACCTGTTGGACTATAACCTGGTGTTGTGTGATTTTTAACTTTTGTACACCCCAGTCCAACACCGGCATCTCCAAATCATGAAGTCATGGAAGTACAGAAACTCCACAAAACTGGGGACTGCCACTGTTGGAGGGGGAATGCAAGGACATCTCTATTGCCTGCCACCCTCTGAAGAGACTTATTTTCCCCAAAACAAACAGCTGCCAACCACAGTACTGGTGGCTGACAAAAAACTGAAATCGGTGGTGAAACTTAGCAGATCTGGCAGCATTTATGGGGAGAAAGCAAAGTTGACATTTCACTTGGTGACTCTTCATCAGAACTGATATTTCCCCCAGCCTATCCCACAGATGGTGCCTGGCCTGCTGAGTTTCATGAGCAATTTCTGTTTTTGTTTCAGAGCTGCAGGATCCTCACTTTTTGTTTTATTTCTGGTGGTTAAATCAGAACACCTCTGGGGCCAAGTGTCTACTGATCTTGACCCTCAATGGGCATCTTGGTGGCAGTCCCAATCAGTCCACAAATGGGCATTTAATTTTGCAGATCGACTACTTGCCATGGTAGGTGTTGGCTTATTTTCAGAAAATCTCTGGAGATTGAAATACTTCAGGGTGCTGAACTGACATGGATTTCTCAAACTTTTACCCGGTTCCACCTTCATGCCTGTTCACACAGAACCAGAAAGATTTATCCAACCTGAATATGAACACACATACCTGTCATGTATGCATTCAATAATGTCCTAAAACATGGGGAAATTGGCTGAGGCCTATGATCTAAGATATCTTGAAGGCAATCAGTATGTTTAGTGATCCTTTCAGATTCCAAAACTAACTCAGCAAGATGAGAAATGGATTTCCATATTTTGCAATAATTTGTCATCCACTTATGATAATTTGGCCTCAAACAGTCAAAATTTGGATTTTCAGCAGTTTTAGTTAGTATAGATGAAGCAAATCTATCAGTGACATAGTCTGTTTCTGGTATTGATGAGAATGAACAAATGAGAATTGAGGCTAAAATCCAATGAAATATTTGATGCTCCCTATATGCAAATAAGTGAATGTTTTGTTGTCATATTCCATGCAGGGTGAAGGGATCCAGTACAATGATGATTCTGAGGTTCGCAGTTCACCTTGCTGATGGTAAATGCTAGAAATGGACATCTTATATTCTGCATTTTTTGCAGTCAAGAAATAAATTAGTAGTTATGGAAGCAGTTGAGGACCTGTCCTGTGCCTAATCGACAAAAGGAACAAGACCAAGTACTTTTAAAAATCACAATACTGCGCATTCACTTCCCTTGTGACCAAACATATATTTCTGATTAATTTCTTTAATGTCTTGGAACTACCCCAAGATTTCATTATAGAGAAACAGAACTTGTTTGACAGTGTCCACCTTCCAGTCATTCATTCATCCAATTTCGGAAAATAACTGAATAAAGTACAAACTTTGAGAAAACCAATATTTCACAGTGAGGCAAGAATCTGTTCTGAAATGACATGCCCATGTTTGCAGTCTGGTATTTCAAGGTTAGATTGTACAGGGTTTTAATCTGGAACAATTGCATAAGTTTAGATTAGATTACTTACAGTGTGGAAACAGGCCCTTCAGCCAATAAATCCACACTGACCCTCCGAAGAGCAACCCACCCAGACCCATTCTCCTACATTTACCCCTTCACTATGGGAAATTAGCATGGCCAATTCACCTAACCTGCACGTTTTTGGACAGTGGGAGGAAACCCACACAGACACGGAGAGAATGTACAAACTCTACACAGACAGTTGCCTGAGGTGGGGATTGAACCCGGGTCTCTGGCAATGTGAGGCAGCAGTGCTAGCCACTGAGCCACCAAGCGCTACTGCCTCACAGCACCAGGGATCCGGTTTCAATTCCCGCCTCAGGTAACTGTTTCCCCCACCGTGTCTGCGTAGATTTCCTCTGGGTGCTCCGGTTTCCTCCCGCAGTCCAAAGATGTGCAGGTTAGGTCAATTGGCCATGCTAAATTGCTCGTAGTGTTAGGTACATTAGTCAGAGGGGAATGGGTCGCTCTTCGGAGGGTCGGTGTGGACTTGTTGGGCGGAAGGGCCTGTTTCACACTGTAGGGAATCTAATCTTTAAAAAAAATCGCAGTTACCTGATTGCATATTTGATTCACTCTTAATGTACTCAAGACTTTTTCTACAAAGTATCTGATATGGATTCTCTTTAAAACGAAAAGACATGAATTGGACAGTTTGATTAATGTAATGCAAATTTACTTAGAAAGTTGCTTCACCTCTGCCTTAAAGACTATTTCACAATGATTAGTTGAATAAATTTGTCAGCTAAATTTGACATAGTCGGCATATTGGTGTCTTCTATGTCATTAATAAAACCGTAATATCTGAGACAAGTAAGGAAAACAAGAAGAGAAAAATATACTTAATCTCATCCTTGGTGAAAGTGAGGACTACAGATGCTGGAGATCAGAGTCAAGATTAGTGTGGTAGGATGCTGCCTGGCCTGCTGTGTTTTTCTAGTACTACTCTAATCTTAACCTCATCCTTAGCAATCTGCTGGCTGCAGATCCATTTGTCTATGACAGTATCAGTAAGAATGACCACCACGTAGTCCTTGTGGAGACGATGTCCCACCTTCACCCTGAGATTACCCTCAATTGTGTTGTGTGGCACTATTACCATGCTAAATTGGACAGACTTCAAACAGATCTAGCAACACAAGACTGGGCATCCAAGAGGCGTGTGGGTCATCAACAGCAGCAGAATTGTACTCCAGCACAATGTGTAATTTCATGACCCAAAATATCCCCCACTTACCCATCATCAAGACAGAGGATTACCCTGGTTTGATGGAGAGTATGGACTAGTATGCCAGGAGCAGTACCAGGCATACCTAAAAATGAGGTGTCAACCTGCTGAAGCTACCAAAGGTTATTACTAGCATGTCCAATAGCATAAAGAACAAGCGATGGACAGAGCTATGCACTCCCACAACAAACAGATCAGATCTAAGCCCTGCAGTTCTGCCACATCCACTCGTGAATGATGTTGGATGATCTGAAAATCAATAGTGATGTCATCACGAGTGCTCTCAAATAGCACTTGCTCAGCAGAACCTGCTCCCTGATGCTCAGTTTGAGTTCTGCCAAGGCCAATCAGCACCTGACCTCATTACAGTCTTGAGTTGAATTCCAAAGATGATGCAGAGTGACAGCCTATGACATCAAGTCTACATTCAATCAGCTGTGGCAACTAGGAGCCTTAGAAAAATTGTAATCAATGGGAATCAGGGAAAAGAACTCTCCTGGTTGGCGACATACCTGGCATATAGGAAGATGGAGATTAGTCATCTCAGCTCCAGGAATTCCTCAGGGTAGTGTCCTCAGCCTAACCACTCTCAGCTGCTTCATCAATGACCTTCCCTCCATCATAAGTTTTGTATGGGGAAGTTTGCTGTTGATGGCACAATGGTCAGCACCATTTATAATTCCACAGCTATTGAAGCAATGGACATTCAAATGCATCAAGATCAGAATAATAACCAGGCTTGAGCTGACAAGTGGCAAGTAACATTTGCACCAAATGCCAGGTGAGCATTTCCAATACAAAACCATCTAACCTTTTAACACTCAATGATGTCACCATCACTGAATGCCCCACTATTAACATCTTTGTGTTACCATTGATCAGAAACTCAAAGGACTCACCACATGTATGTAGTGGCTACAAGAGCAGGTCAGAAGCTAAGAACACTGCAGCAAGTATCTCACCTCCTGACTCCCCAAGCCTGTCCACTGTTGACAAGGCACTAGTCAGGACTGTGATGAAATACTCCACGTACCTTGATGAAAGCAGTTCCAACAACACTCAAGAAACTTGACACCATCTAGGACAAAGCAGTGTTCTTGACTGGTACCACATTCACAAGCATCCATTCCCTCCAGTACCAATGCTCAGTACACCCACGCTGTTACTATCTACAAGATGTATTGTGGAAATTCACCAAAGATCCTTAGACAACACCTTCCAAACCCACGATCAAGGACAAGGACAGCAGATGTATGGATACTCCACTAGCTGCAAGCTCCCCTCCAAGCCATTCATCAGCCTGACTTGGAATTATATTGTTGTTCTTTGATTTTTGCTAGGTTAAAATCCTGGAATTCCCTCCCCAAAGGTAACTACAGACCAGTGAGCCTGACGTCGGTAGTGGGAAAGTTGCTGGAGAGGGTGCTGAGGGATAGAATCTATTTATATTTAGCAAAGAATGGGCTTATCAGTGATAGGCAACATGGTTTTGTGTGGGGGAGATCATGCCTTACCAACTTAATAGAGTTCTTTGAGGAAGTGACCAAGCTGATCGATGAAGGAAGGGCTGTTGATGTCATATACATGGATTATAGTAAGGCGTTTGATAAGGTTCCCCATGGTAGACTAATGGAGAAAGTGAAGTCACTTGGTGTGCAGGGTGTTCTAGCTGGGTGGATAAAGAACTGGTTGAGCAACAGGAGACAGAGAGTAGTGGTTGAAAGGAGTTTCTCGAAATGGAGAAAGGTGACCAGTGGTGTTCCACAGGGGCCAGTGTTGGGGCCATTGTTGTTTGTGATATACATAAATGATCTGGAAGAGGGCACTGTTGGTATGATCAGCAAGTTTGCAGATGACACGAAGATTGGTGGAGTAGCAGAAAGCATAAGGGACTGTCAAAGAATACAGGAGAATATAGATAGACTGGAGAATTGGGCTGAGAAGTGGCAGATGGAGTTCAATCCAGACAAATGTGAGGTGATGCATTGAGGCAAGACTAATTCTAGAGCGAATTATACAATGAATGGAAGAGCCTTGGGAAAAGTTGATGGGCAGAGAGATCTGGGAGTGCAGGTCCATTGTACCCTGAAGGTTGCTGCACAGGTAGATAGATTGGTCAAGAACGCATTTAGTATGATCGCCTTCATTGGATGGGGTATTGAGTATAAGAGCTGATAAGCCATGTTAAAATTGTACAAGACATTGGTTCGGCCGCATTTAGAATACTGTGTACAGTTCTGGTCGCCACATTACCAAAATGATGTAGATGCTTTGGAGAGGGTGCAGAGAAGGTTTACGAGGATATTGCCTGGTATGGAAGGTGCTAGCTATGAAATGAGGTTGAGTAGATTAGGTTTGTTTTCATTAGAAAAAAGGAGATTGAGGGGGACCTGATTGAGGTTTACAAAATCATGAAGGGTATAGACAGGCTGGATAGAGACAAGCTTTTTCCCAGGGTGAAGGATTCAATAACAAGAGGTCACGGTTTCAAGGTGAGAGGTGAAAAGTTTAAGGGGGATACACGGGGCAAGTATTTCACACAGAGGGTGGTGGGTGTTTGGAACGCGTTGCCAGCAGAGATGGTAGAGGCAGGCACAGTAGATTCATTTAAGATGCGTCTGGACAGATGCATGAGTAGGTGGAGGGCAGAGGGATACAGATGCTTAGGAATTAGGCGACAGGCTTAGACAGTGGATTTGGATCGGTTCAGGCTTGGAGGGCTGAAGGGCCTGTTACTGGGCTGTAAATTTTCTTTGTTCTTTGTTCTTATTATGGATCATCCTACAACACATGGACTGCAGTGGCTCAAGGAGACAACTCACCACCATCTTCTCAAGGGAAACTTGGGACAGACGATCAATACTAGCCAGCCAGTGACATCCACATCCAACGAGCGGTTTTTAAAAAAATTCATTGTCACTTGGCTGCTCTTGTGACTTTGCACAAATGGGATTTCTGGAGGCCATATTTTCCGAACACAGCTCATCTGTATGAAGATCATGTCTCCAAATGAAGTTTTGGAATCCCTCACTGATATTGTCTCTAATATATCAACAATGGACTGTATGCATGCATTAGAATTCAGCTGACTCTATTTTCCAGTGATGCTACTCTTTCATTTAGAGGAATGCATTCAGGTGACCTATCAGTGGGCATTCACATTTCGTGCTTTCTTACATGAAGAATTTGCACCAGTGAACGATCTTACCTTCTGATGAAACAAGCCAATCTGTTTCCAGCCCCTAACACCATCCAGCCCTTCACCATTCAGCTCACGAATAGGATTGTGCTTCATCCCTTACTCCTTGAATATCTAAAAGTGGTAGTGTCTCTGGGCTGTTGGATGGGACTGGTTTGTGCAGGGATGCAAGATGTTGCCATTAATTGAGATTTAGAGGGGCTTACAGCAGAATAATGCAATCTGCTCTACTTACAAGGAACGGGAGCATTTGTGAGCAATGTATTTTTAGAAATACCAAATTCAAGAAGAAATTATACTGAATTTTCATTTGCTTCTCGAAACAGATGCAAGTAATCCCACAACATTATTTTATGACCAGTATGAAGTTCTCCCAAAGTCCAAGCTAACACGGCGCACTCATCCCATAATATCTGAAATCGTTTTATTTTTCTCAGGGCTGTTCATAGGAAATTGCTGATCTTAATGGAAGTTGCTCTAAATGAATTGAGAGTACACATGGTACAAATAGAAAAACAAAAAAATACATACACTGCAACAATTGAAGACTGGGTGACTGCTTTGCACGTCACTTAGGTTCTGTCTGCAAAAATGTCCATGGTTTCCAGTTGCTTGCACTTCAACACACTGTGTTCCCTGGCCAACGTTTCTGTCTCAGAGCTGCTCCAGTGCTGCAGTGAGGCTTAGCGCAAGCTGAAAGAACATCATCTCATTTTCTGCTTGGGGACCCTGCAGCCTTCAGAACTCAATGTCAAGTTCGATAATTTTAGAACCTGAACACCTTCCTCTATGTCCTTTACCCACCGCAAGACTTTGTCATCACATTGGCTGCTTTCAGCACAGGCAACCCATTTTCATCTACGTATGCTCTCCATTTTCAGCTTTTCTCCTTCCCTAGCACACCATTATCCATCCCTTTATCTGCCTGTCTTTCTCTCCCTCTAGACTCTGTTTCTACCTGTCCTCTCTTTCCTTTCCCTCACCCCATCTTCTTATAGACCACTTTTTCCTAGCTGCTACTAGATATGATGAAAGGCCATAGAATTATAGAATTATACACCATGGAAACAGATATTTTGGTCCAACTGATCCATGCCGACCAGATATCCTAAATTGACTTAGTCCTATTTACCAGCATTTGGCCCATATCCTTTTAAATCCCTTCCAATTCATGGACCCATCTAGATGCCTTCTAAATGTTGTAAATGGTACCAGTCTCCCTCACTTTTGCTGGCAGCTCATTTCATACATGCACCACTCTCTGCATATAGACAGCAATAACTTACTCATCAATACACAGTTTGGGTTCTACCAGGACCACTCTCTTTCAGATCTCTTAATAGCCCTATTTTAAAATACACACAAAACAAGTGAAAGTGACTGACATAAAGGCAACAATGTCAATTTTCAACAAGAGAGAATTTAACCATCTCGCCTTGGCTTTCACTGTCATTATGAATACTGACTTCTCCAATGAAACTGAACCAGAATAGCCATAAAAATACTGAGGTTTCAAGAGCATGTCAAAGCCTAGAAATTCTAGTACCTCAGCTAATGCCTCTTCAAAATCTGTCCAGCAACTACAGGGAATTAGTCAGGAGTATAATGGAATAATGCTCTCCACTTGCCTGGATGTACACTGTTCCAACAATGTCCAGGAAGCTTGCTGTTAACCAAGAAAAGCAGCCTGATGATTGGCATCTCCACTGCCAGTTTAAGCTGCCAGTCCTTCCATTACCATACAGAACTATGTGCCATCTACAAGATGGTAGAAATTTACCTAGACTCCCTTGACAACTTCCAAACTTTACGACAAACCACAAACCAATGTAACTTAAAACTATATCACTGTTCCTCCACTGTTGCTCGGTCAAAGTCCTAGACCTCAGTGCTAACATCATTATGCAGCAGTTCAAGAAAATGGCTCATTCCCACTTTCTCAAAGGCAATTATGAATGGGCAGTAAATCCTGACTCGTCCAGCAACATTCACATCAGCTCAACACAATCCGGTCAGATAGCTGAAATGAATCCCTTCTAATAGGAACATATGAATTGAGAACAACAGTAGCAATTTGGCTTTTGAGCCTGCTGAGCCACTTGAGAAGATCGTGGTTGATTTAATGGCTGTTTATTTCTACCATCTACCTTTGGGCAGCAGGTTGGCTCAATGGATAGTACTGCTGTCTCACAGTGACAGGGTCCTGGGTCGAATGTCACCCCAGGGTGGCTATCTGTGTAGAATTTGCATGTTCTCATCATGTCAGTGTGGATTTTGTCCAAGTTTCATCCCACAGTCCAAAGATGAGCAATTTAGGTGGATTGGGCATGCGAAATTGCCCATTGTATCCAGGGGTGTGCAGGTTAGGTGGACTAGCCGGGGGAATGCAGAGAAAGGGTAGAGGGGTGACATGGTTGTGGACTCAACGGGTCAAATAGCCTGCTTCGATACTCCATGATTCTCTATCTATACCCGTGACTCCCTTGTTAATAAGCTGTTTAAGTCAATTTTAACAACATTCAATTAAGCAGCTTGGCTGGGAGAAGTCAACTAACAGCAAGTTCATACGTTTATGATGTTCAGCCTTCCAAGTAAAGTGAAATATTTCACAAAAAAAGTCTTCCATATTTATGAATTCAAAAATGTGATCAGAAGACCAACTACATAGTTCACACATATCAGAACTTTGCACAATAATTGATTCTTTTCTATTTATATTTTGACTTAATCAACAATGTATAAACTCTGGTAAGCTGCTTCATACTTTAACAAAAACTGTAAAAGATGAGCAAGTAAACATGAAGAACAGGCAGCAACAAAAATGTCATTATATCCACCATATCTGTGTGCATTTTGATCTAACAATATTCCTTTGAGACAAACTTTGGAACTGTGAATATTTATTATGAATATATGCATATCTCCTTTTGTAACTAAACAAATTAAAATAAATTCACTGCTCCACACAGCCAAAATGTAAAGCAACACCTGCGTCAAAAATGTGATCACTTTTTTGCATCTATAACACAAGATAAAAATGTGATGGGATTAAACAGTAGATGCACTAATTATAATACATATAATTGTAATTCTTATTTTAACTCTGTTTTTGGATCGGTAATGGTTTTTTAATACAGCAATTTGCATAAGCAGCATAGAGATTGCTATCTTTCCAAACCTACGCACTTACGATTCAAGCTAGATACATCACAGCTCACAGCGTTGTAAAATCACTGTGCTAATTAATAAGCCATTTACTGAACGCAGCTAGTTAAGGTGGTCCTACAGCTGACCTTATGGAAGATGAGCTGTCCCAGAAGTGTGTGTGTGTAACTACAAACATAATGATGTGCCAGGAGGGAATCATTAAAAATAATTTACACAAGCCTTCATTTACAAGATCTTTTGATAGCACGCTTCCCCGGTGTTTAGATCCAGAGTGCAGCCTCTACTATTTGGAAAGCACCAAGTGAGAGAGCAAAAAGAGATACCTAAGTGGTTAATTAAGAGCTGTTCGGGCACCACAAGAGCCTCCTGCAAATCCCTCTGATGTCTGCTGTGTCAAGTGGCTCTCACGGGCAAAAGCACAAGAGGTAGCCACCATGGCAGGCTAATTACGGGAGATTGAGAGCAGCTGAGAATGGCCCGGTGCTGGCCACTTACTGTGAAGCACCAGAGAGTTGGTTTGAGATGAGCAGACTTTGTGCACATCTGCCCTTGGTGCTAAACATTGGCATACAATGCAGAAATATAAGAGCTCTGCAATATGTGTAATTAATTGTTAATAGCAACTTTGATAATGACCAATAATTTCAGGCTATTGTGTTAATTATTGTGAACAGTGTTAAATGCAATTAGGGAAGAGTTGTTTTATCGTGCATACTAGGCCACTGATCACACCTTCTAACAGGTGAGCATTTAGTTCAGCTTAGTTAAATAGATGCAGAATTCCTGATGTCCAAAGTTGTCTCATTTGCAGCAAATGTGAGTAACTGTGTAATCAAGTCACAACATACTACATGTAAAAGTTGGAAAAGATCACTTAGCTATTCTCCTTTGTTATGTTATCTTAAAATTGTATGTATGTATTCTAAGATTAACCAGATACATTTTGACACCTTCTTTCCCTGAGGGCTACTTGAGATACATATTACAATGGCAATCCCTGATTCCTTCTGTCTTTTCTTATGTATTGGAATACTAAGGATGAGCTCAAATGTCAGATGATTCATGCCACACTTTCTCCTGACACACCTGTGTTTTCTCTAAAATAAGGAAGAAATCAAACTGAAATGCTGTAAAGAATCAAAGGAATTCAGTTAAATCTATTCATTACAAAAGATCTGCTTCACTGTAGACAATTACCTGTAGAGGTAGTTGTGTAATGAAAATCCTCTGGGATGGTGCACCTCCTCATCCCTTAACTGGCAATTAAAACTACCTCTTGAATGCAGACAGAACTCAAGTCGTCCAATTATCTGGAACCAACAGGGATTACAGTATGATACTAAGTATGTTTAAGTGATTTTGGTGTGAAATATGAATAGTATATTACTAGGTTTTACTAAAGGGGATTTCGTAAATGTGGTGGTTTTATAGCAAGTTAATTAATACTTCCAGTCACTGGGATTTATTGTTTGACAGACAGAATGCTTGTCAGAATGCTATTAGACACCAAAGTGACTCAATAACTGAACAGGCCCTTTTTTGCCTTCTGTAAAGCAAGAACAAGCTTGTTATGCAAAAACATATTAATAATCTGGTCTGCAATCTAACACAATTGACTTCTGTCTGCTTAACACACATTGAAATAATGATGAGAAAAATGTCTTATTTTATGGCAAACATTGTCTCTTGTCTATTTAACTCTTTCAGGACCGGTGTAGCATCACTTGAACCAAAAATAAACATAAAAGAATGTCAGTAAAATGGTAAAAGCTTTGTAATTTGAAGCTATTTGCATATTGCTTGTTTATCATATTCCAGGTATCATCTATGGTTCTCCTATCTTTCCATGATCCTTCACTGATCCCAACCACCTGCTGCCACCACCTCTAAACAAAATGATCTAAGTATCTCTTAATTTTTTTATTATTCATTCAGGATGTGGGTGTCACTGGCTAAGCCAACATTGATGGACCAACCCTAATCCCCACAGAATGGTGAATAGTCAACCATGTTGCTATGGGTCTGGCGAGACATGTAGGCCCAACTTGGTAAGGACAGCAGTTTCTTTCACTAATGGAACATATAAACCAGATAAGGTTTTCTGACAATCAACAACAGTTTCATGGTTATCATTGGACTCTTAATTCCAGGTTTCTGCCAGCCATCACTGGCAAATCTCAAATATAGACGATGACCATTGAACCAAAGTATTGAAGGATGCTCAGTATCTAGTAAGAAATGAACACCTTTGGGAGACATGGTGCATAAAAATTACTTCCCATCACTAATTTATGCAGAAATGCTATTCAGAAATCACCCATGTAGTTTGAAAGCTGAGGAGGAATTTTTTTTGTGAAAAAAAATTCTTTTGCAGTTTTAAGGATTTTCTCCAGCTCCCAGTTAACCTTAATCTTGTCTGGGATGATATGCTGACATGTTACCATACCAACTTCATCCTTGTATTACTGCTTTCTTTCTTCAAAACGAGAGACACAACTCTAAAACTCTGGGACAGTGGTTAGCACTTCTGTCTCACATTGCCAGGGACCTTCATTTGATCCCACCATGGGAGACTGTGTGTGGAGTTTGCATGTTCTCCCTGAATCTGCAGGGTCTCCTCCCCTTATTCCAAAGATTCGGTGGATTCGCCATGGTAAATGTGGTGCGATGGGGAGGACTCTGGGTCTTGGTGGGATACTTTTTGGGGTGTTGATGCAGACACGATGGGCTGAATGGCCTCTTTCCATGCTGTAGAGATTCTATGAAATTCTGTCATCCATTTCCAATATTGTGGGTGCATTTAGCTTTGTAGTCTTTTGATTCAATACTTCTGTTAGCACAAGGAGTTTCCAAGTAGACTGTGTTTTGCATAATTTTATAAGCAGAGTTTTCCACCTCTAAAATGAATGCTACAAATTTTATACAATATGAGAACATGGAGTACAATCAAATAAACTTCTGGCACAATTCCTATATAGTATACAACAAGTCACAGCCATAAACATTTATTCATGATTCTTAAAAATAATGCATCAATTCGCACAAAAAGGGCATTTCTAGACTTCAAATATAATTTGGATTATTAGTCTGTCATTGATTTTAGTGTAATGAAACTATGAATCTTACAGGCAATATAGTTATCTTGAGGATCCTTTATATCCTTATTGTATGCATTTAAAATGTGGTTTGCCTTGCCTTAGCTTCAAAAGACATCTGAGTAGAGCATGAATTTAACTTCATGCATATTTGTATTGACATATGAAACAATATGGAGCAATTGTTCTGAAGCATATTGTACCATGCTATAAATCCACTTACTTGCCTTTTCTCCTTGGTACCCTTATTTCTAACAAAATTCTGCTGACCTTAATGAAGAAAATTTCAGTTAATTCTGCACCTACAATAGTTTTGGGATTGAGCCAAAAGAATTCATTCTTTCCAATTTGAATGAACAAGCATTTCTTAATTTCACTGAAATAGACTGAACATAGTTTTGAGATTATGTACTTTTTGTCCTGGTTTTGGGGATATTTATATACATTTCTGAATATATAAATGGCATATGAGAGCTAGTCGATTATATTGTGGCATTGACTTAAGTGATCAACCATGTTTTTATTGAAAGACGGAATGGGTGTGCTGTGCTAAATGATCAGCTCTTCTTATGTTCCTATGATACCCTTTCCAGAAGAAACTATTTCTCTTGAATCCATTCTTTAATTTAAAAATCTCAGTTAGAGAAAAACTTCTGAAAAGCAAGATACTTCAAACTAAGTTTCTGTAAATTAATGGTCAAAACCCTGGTGAGTTTCCAAACCTTGCATATTAAATATTCAATGTTCTTTATTCTGCCATAGCTCCTAGTTGTTCATCACTAAAAACATTGAATACCACATTGAAAGTACCTTTACTTTCTAGTCAGTCCATGTCCCTCTGTAACACGTTGCTTCCATCCACACAACCTGTACCTTAACCTTGATTTATAAATCTTTGTCCTTTTTGTATATTCATGTGATGTGGATGGTGTTAACATAGCCAATATTATTTTGTTGTTCTCTAATTATCAATGAGTATATGGTCTTTAACTACTGAAGTCTGGATTATCTAGGTAGGGAACAGGAGGAGTTTCACTCAATGGAAATGTCATGATGGTGACAAAGTTTCAATGAGTGATTTTCGAATTCTAAAACAAGAACCAGTGTGAACTGAATTTAAATTTTTTTTTATTACACTCGACTGAAATCTTATGTTTGATTTATATCTCTGAGAAGTCCACATTTTGGAGATAAAAACATCAACGACAACTATCCAGCTTGAGGACAACAAACACAGACATTGCTGCCTCACAGACCAAGGGACCCACATTTGATTCCAGTCTCAGGTGGCTATGTGTGGAGTCTGCACATTCTTCCTGTGTATGCGTGGGTTTTCTCCGAATGCTCTGGTTTCCTCCCACAGTCCAAAGCTGTGCAGATTAGTTAGATTGACCATGCTAAATTGCCCATAGTGATCAGGGATCTGCGGGTTAAGTAGATTAACCATGGGAAATGTAGGGCTATAGGGATAGGGTAGGGGAGTTTGTCTGGGTGGGATGCTCTTTGGAGAGTCAGTGTGGACTCAATGGGGGAGTGGACTGCTTCTACACTGTCGGGATTCGATGAAATGTTTTTAGAAGCAGCAAGGAGCTGGTACTGGAGAATGTGCTCTCTCCATTGTCTTCCTTTTTCTATCTGTCAGCCTATCTGTATATTCATGGTTGTTGATCCACTGTCTGTTTTTGTTTTGAAACCATTTCAGTCCATGAAACCTGAGATATCAAAATCAAATAATAGAATTCAAAATTCAGTAATTCAGACTTTATCACCATCATGTCCTCACTTTCTCCAACATGACATTTCCGCTGAGTCAAAATCCTACAATTCCCTACCTAAATAATTTTGTGGGTACCTTTATCATTAGGACTGCAGAAGAATCGTAGAGATGTACAGCATGGAAACAGACCCTTTAGTCCAACCCGTCCATACTGACCAGATATCCTAACTTAATCTAGTCCCATTTGCGAGCACTTGGCCCATATCCAATCCTTCCTATTCATATACCCATCCAGATGCCTTTAAAATGTAATTTTACCAGCCTCCATCACTTCCTCTGACAGCTATTTCCATATACGCACCATCCTCTGCCTTAAAAAGTTGCCCCTCGGTCTGTTTTAAATTTTTCCCCTCCCACCCCAAACCTTTGCCCTCTAGTTCTGGACTCCCCCACCCCAGAGAAAAGACCTTGTCTATTTACCCTATCCATGCCCCTCATGATTTTATAAACCTCTATAAGGTCACCTCTCAACCTCCGAATCTCCAGGGAAAACAGCCCCAGCCTATTCAGCCTCTTCTATAGCTCAAATCCTCCAACTCTGGCAACATCCTTAAATCTTTTCTGAACTCTTTGAAGTTTCACAATATCCTTCCAATAGGAGGGAGACCAGAATTGCACACAATATTCCAAAAGTGGCCTAACCAATGTCCTGTACAGCTGCAACATGACCTTGCAACTCGTGTACTCAATGCACTGACCAACAAAAGAAAGCATACCAAATGCTGCCTTCACTATCCTATCTACCTGCGACTCCACTTTCACGGAGCAATGAACCTGCACTTCAAGGTCTTCTTGTTCAGCCACACTCCCCAAGACCTGACTATTAAGTGTACAGGTCCTGCTCTGATTTGCCTTTCCAAAATGCAGCACCTTGCATTTATCTAAATTAAACTCCACCTGCCACTCCTCAGCCCATTGGCCCATCTGATCAAGATCAGATCAAGAAAGCTACCACATACTCACTGATTAGAGATCAATAATAGATACTTAATGTGTTAACACCACCCACATTTCTAGTCACTCATCACCTCAGATTTAAATCTAATGCCAAAGCAGAACAGGTTAATAGATCGCTTAAGTAGGCATACAGGACACTTGCCTTTATCATTTGTCACATAGATTACAAGAGCAGAGAGGTTGTGCTGCAACTGTACAAAACTTCGGTTAGGCCACAGCTGGAGTACTGTGTGCAGTTCTTGTTGCTCTCTTGTACGAAAAACGTGATGGTACTGGAGGGGGTGCAATGGAGATTCACCAAGATGTTGTCCGGGTTAGAACATTTTAACTATGAAGAGATGTTGGATAGGCTCAGGTTGCTGCCTTTGGAGCAGAAAAGGTTGAGGGAAGCCTGAATGTGGTGCAAAAGAAGGGCCTGGTCAGGCTAGATAGGAAGAAGTAGTTCTCCATAGTTGCTGGACTAATCATGATGGGGGCCTTAATTTCAAGGTGAAAGGTATGTGGTTTAGTAAGGATGTGAGGAACATTATTTTCACCCAGAGAGTATGGGAACCTGGAATGCACAACCCAGTAGAGGCGACCAACCTCCCAACCTTTAAAATATATGTGGATGCGCACTTGAAATGTCATAACATTCAGGGCTGTGGGCCAAGTTTGGAAAGTGGGGTTAAGTGTAAATACGTCAGTATATACTCGATTTCACTGAAGGGCCTCTTTTGTCTCTATGTCTGTATGATCTCAAGAATAGCTTACAGACTTTAAGCTGTGGATTTATTTATTTACATCTTAGCACTGGAGACTGTCACCATTTTAAAGTTGTACCTGTGTTGCTTATATTTCTTGGGGTAAATAAAACTGCTCTTAGTTTCACTCAAGAAAACTTGTAATTAGCACCTTATTTGTTTCTGGTGATTGAAATTAATTACCAGTTAGAACTTGCGGCCAATCATCCAGAATGGCAGGAATTCACCCATCATGCTTTGAGCCACAGCATCTTAACAGCATCACAGAGCAATGGCAAAAAAAAGAGGGAGAAGTCCTGCATAAGTAAAAACTCCTGCTGATGCTGGAAATCTGAAATAAAGCCAAAAGATGGTGGAGAAACTCAGCAGTTCTGGCAATATCTATCCAGGGAGAAACTGAATTAATGTTTCATGTTCAATAGGATTCTTCTTTGGAACTGATATTATGTAAGTGCATACTGCACCGTGACTTCCACTAACTTATGGGGTACCCTGTACTCAATGTACTCAAAAAGATCTGTGGGCTGGAAATCAACTCATGAAGAAATGTGAGACTTGTGAATCTGAGTGGACATCATTCTGAATGGAAGGCCAACTGTTATAATCACTGTCGAGGCCAACAAATTTTCAAAAGAAATTCAAACTTCCAGTTAATATATTTCATATTTTAAGATATTTATTGTGGCAAGTAGTCTAAAAGCACTATTGACTAAATATTATTTTTATAGTCAATTGGTGCTTTAAACAACAGAAAATATCTCTTAATATAACTGTAAAATAAAATCAGGTACACGTTCCATTACTTTTCAAACGTAGACATTCAATTTTGGCAGAGCCGATCCAAAGGAGTCTTTGGTTCCTGAAGGTTATGACAAGCATATCCAAAGTTTCCCCACCGATTTCTTTTGATAATTGGGATTGAAACCATTGGCTTAGATACGTTATAAGTCCCATTAATTTATCCAGTAGCATTTCTTACTTAAAACTCCTTTCCTTGTTTTATTTGATTTTCAGACTAAAGGTAAACTCGAGCCATAATAATTGATAAAAATTCTGATTGTGACTAACTTGATGAAATCAAAATAAATAAAAGTCCTACTCCTCATCCTCCTTTCACGTTCAGCACACTTGGTGCAGGTTAGATAGCAATAAAAATGCTACAGCTGTCTTCTTAGAAAATTAGTTGATAGACCCACTCTTGTACGCTATTCATTAATTCCAATAGAAGTATTCAGGATGTGAGAATTTTGGATAAAGTCAGAATCAGATTTGACAATAATGGTCTTATCATTCAAAAGTCTGCTGACCCTCATTAGTTGGATCAAATGTAAAGAGTAAGTATAAGATACCAACTGGAACCCATGACTCCACCAAAGTGAGGGCCTGTACAAGAGAAGAAGACAGACAAGTCAAAACAGGAAAAGAGGAAAGAATTTGTGTTTATCATCAAAACAAAGTGCTGGAAAATCTCAGCAAGTTAGCATCTATGGAAAGAGAAAAATAGCTAATATTTTGAGTCCAAAGAAACCTCTTCAGGTCTCTATTTAGATTCCCTACAGTGTGGAAACAGGCCCTTTGGCCCAACAAGTCCACACCGACCCTCTGAAGAGCAACCCACCCTGACTAGTGCACCTATCATTACGGGCAATTTAGCATGGCCAATTCACCTAACCTGCACATCTTTGGACTGTGGAGGGAAACTGGAGCACCGGAGGAAACCCACACAGACACAGGGAGAATGTGCAAACTCCACACACACAGTAAGTGAGTACTGCAGATGCTGGAGATTAGAGTCAAGAGTGTGGTGCTGGAAAAGCGCAGCAGGTCAGGCATCATCTGAGGAGCAGGAATATCAATGTTTTGTGCAAAAGCCCATCCTGATGAAGAGCTTTTGCCCAAAACATTGATTTTTCTGTTCCTTGGTTACTGCCTGACCTGCTGTGCTTTTCCAGCACCATACTCTTGACTGTATTTACAAAGTGTCTTTCATGACCAAAGTATATCCAAACAATTTACATAGCAATTAAATTGCATAAATTAAGCTCCATAAGCAGTCATTACAGATACATGACTAGATTGATTTTGTTTTTGTTCTAGTTTTACTTGGTTTTGTGAAATAGGCTTGACATAAACATTAGCAAAACTACAAGGAAGAAGCCATGTAATCCTTTATGTTTGCCTGTGGTCAGCTTAAAGTCTATCTTGAAAGATGAAACCTCAGATGCTACAGCATTTTCTCCATTTTGTTTTGAAGCGTCACTCTAGATTTGGTGCTTTCTGGAGTGGAAGTTGAACATACAAGTTTCTGATTCAATGGTGAGAACCAACTGAGTCAAGGCTGACAGTTATACACTGTAAAAAAATTTGTAACTTTAAAATGTAGACATCAGAAAACGAGATTTTCGTTTGTACTACAGAGAAGTCCTTCAACCAAAGGTAACATATTGCACACGGGTCACCCAGAAATAATGCAGAAAAGGGCTCTGATATGCAATGGCAGCTGTTCCTCTTAATATTTCAGTTTGCATTTAATCATTGTACACTTATAGTAGTGTTATAGTGTTATAGTAGTGTTCAGTACAAAACAAAAAATGACAACTTAGTTAAAAGACCAGCCCTCCAAAAAGAATAACAGTTCCACTCCAAGGGAAAAACACACTACATAGAAGAATTCCAGCTTTTTTTTAGGGATGAAATATACAATTATTGCTATAGCTCCAGCTATAGATGGCAGTCACTCACTTACCAATTGCTTTTACAGTAGAGAACTTTGTAGCAGAAGATAATTTAAATTATATTGCACATTATCATATCAAAACATGTCAAGACATTCTTTATTCTTTTTTGTTTGTTGGTATTTTTAGACTACAGCATCATTAAAATGTGATGTCATTTCTGTTTTGCATCAATATTAAACTTGTTGAGCAAATACATACTCCCAGACGATTGTGAATTGACAATGTGAGTTAGAATTGCTCAGGAGTACGTCACACTTCCCAGCTGCTCCTTTAACCTCCCCCATCTTTAAAATATTTAAGTAATACAAAAATTATTGTTCACTTTCTTCAAAAGCATAAACTTTTATCAACTGGAAGAAAGGCTAGTTTATTCTTGCAATCACATGTGCCTCTGGACCAGACAATATTGGAAATCAAGACAGACAGAAATTAAACAGTGCAACTGGTTACTATCTGCCTGAAACTCACAATATACTTATCAGTCTTGCGCTGTAACTACAGTATTAGTGCAACATGTAAGACATGAATGTGATGTGCAGATTGACATATAAAGGATTTACAAAATATATCCATTCAGCCCTGCTCAAACATGATAGGGTTCATGTAATCAGAAAATCAATATTTTAAGCACGGTGCAAAACTGGTTTCTTATAAATTTGCCTGACTATATAGAGGTGACACAATACTGCATTTGCATTCTGTTTCTTTTGAGCTCCTTTTGTGTTGGCTTATCCAACAGCCAGAGGCCAATATTAATACCTTCAGATAGAAAGAAGGAATGAGAGTTTGATGCCAAAGAGAATCAAATGAAAAACTTTTGAAAATATAACAGGAGGTACTGCCCAGTGTCTATCAATGGAAATTGCGCATCAAGTGGGTAAACTAATGTCTCCAAGTCTCTTGGGGAAGAGACAAATTCCAAGACAAACCTTCAAAGAATTGCGTTGTTAATAGGTGAAGTAGGCAGGGTCTGGTTATGTTGAGTGTAGGCTCAGCCCGGCCTGGAAATTCTATTGACAGATGAAGCAAGCTGAACTTGAGCCCACTCCAAATATGGTATAGGCATTGGTAGAGTTAGGGAGGGCAGGGGGTATGGAGAAGCATTTCTAACATTAAAAAAAAATCACTTCAATCCTGCCTCACATTTGCATTGTGACCTGAATTCTGAATTCTGAGGAAGATAGCTCAGTTAAGCATGCATTTATGGTACTTAGAGTCTTTGGGTCAGAGAGGAGAATCAGAATCAGATGGGGAGATTCTGTACTTTATCAAAAAAACAATCAAGGCCCTGAATCCAGTAGTCTCACCCCTTGTACAGTATGAACCACTTTCATCAACTGGGAAAGTCGCTGGTTCATAGACATAGCAGGACATTTAAAAGCAGTGTTGACTGCAATCAGAAGTGGTTTTCAAAAGTGCAATTACCAGAACCCAGTTGTGTCTTACAAAAAGTTATAAAGGTATCAAAAGGTCTTTGGAAAGTTTGGAATATTTTTGGACAATGAAAATAAATTTTAAGAAGTGCTACATCAAAAACATCAAAGTGTCCTTGACGTTCAAGGAGTTGGAAGATGGGGCCTTGGTAGGGCCTATTCCTTCAGCTCATCTGACGAGGATATCCAAGTAAGAGGAAGAATAGTGTGCCAGGCTTGTTAAGGGGATGAATGCGCAGTGCGCCAAACAAGCTACTGAAATTGGGATGGCACCACCGCAGATACATGTTATAGAGGTCAGTAAGTGAGAGAAATGCACAGCCAAAAGGGGCAGATAAGGACAGGAGTTGGAGCCAGCACATCATGCATAGAGGAGATGAATGCCCATGTATTATCCTGTGGTAAACTGAAGCTCTTATCTGGACGTGACAGAAAGCCAATGTGGAAGAAGACTGAACCATGATGAGAAATGGAATCAAAGATATTGGCCATGCTGTGGAAAGACCTGGCACCACAGGCTGCAGATCCACATGGTTGGCCAGTAACATTTGAAGTAACCGTGTTTCTGAATTTTTATGTTGCTGTCTCATTCCAATAGTCAGCTGTAGACCTCAGTGGCATAAACCCTTTTGTGCAGACGCAGGGAGCCATGGGCTTTGCGGAAATAACAGATTCTACTCATATACAGGGAGCTCTTGGCTGCACCCAATTGCCACATGGATGCAAACTAATCAACCAAATACTTTCATTTATAGAAAATCCTTCCACTCCTTGACTGTTAGTAAATCACCATACCAAGGGGTACCTGCATGCATGTGCACGTTAAACTGGAAGCTTTTATGCTGAAGAATTTATGGGTGTCTCGACTTTTTCAAACCCCAAAAAAGTGTGTGGTTACCTTTTTAGAGGGATAAGAATTACCCTATAAGGAGGGGGTTACTGATTGCTTTAAGGGGCAATACACAGAACCTTTTAGCTACCACAGTAACATCTATGTCCTGACCTGCTGCACCATTGAACATACACTTGCCTTGTTGAAGATATACTTCAGGCATCTTCACCATTCTGGAGGATGACTACAATGTTCCCCTACAAATCTGCTGTCCTTACCTGGTCTGGCCCACACATGACTCCAGGCTCACAACGATCTGGTTGACTTAAATGCCCTCTGAATGGTCTGGGAAACTACTCAGTTGCATCAAAGTCTGCTAAAAGGAAACAATTGGGATGCGCAACCTAGCATTGACCTAATCACCAGAAACAATGAAACCAAACACTCTAGAATCTGGCAAAATTGTCCTTAGTAATACCTGGGGCCTTGTGCCAAAACTGACTCCACAAATTTCACCATTCTCATTGAAGGGGAGCTCAGGACTCAATGCAAAAGACAAAGTTGAAGTTTGCATATATCTTCAACCAGAATTGCTAATGGAATGGTCCATCTCATCCTGTCCTGAGGAACCCAGCATCAAATATACCAGCCTTCAACCAATTCAATTCACTCCATGAGATATCAAGATATTGTGAAGGCACTGGATATTCCAGAGGCTTTGAATCCTGACAATAAAACTGAAGATTGTGCTCCAGAACTAGCTGTGCTCCTAATCATGCTATTCTAATATAGAACACTGAGGTCTACCATGCAATGCGGAAATTTACCCAGGTATTCCCTCTTAACAGAAAGCAGGACAAACAGGACTGCCTTATCAGTCTATCTTGATTGTCAGAAGGTGGAAGAAATTGTCAAAACTTTGATCAAGTGACACTTGGTCAACCTTAACTAGATCACTGCTCAGTTTTGGGTTCTGCCAGGGCCATTCATCTTCTGACCTCATCAGACACTTGTTCCAAACTTGGACAGCAGAGCTGAGCTCCTGAGATGAAGTGACAGTGACTGACCCTGACATCAAGATAGTATGCGGCCAAGGGTGGCATCAAGGAGTCCTCACAAATCTGGAGCCAATGGGAATCGGGGGAGAATTCTAAACTGGCTGGAGTCAGAAAAGTTGTAGTTGTTGGAGTTCAAACATCTCAGTCCAAGGACATGTCTTCAGGGGCTCCTCAGGGTAGTCCCTTTTGTCCCACAAGCTTCAGCTGCTTCATCAATGATCTGCCCTCTATCATAAGATTGGGGATGTTCACTGATGACTGTACAATGTTCATCACCATTTGTGTCTCCTCAGACACTAAGCCAGGCTGCGCCCATATGCAGCAAGACCCAAACAACGTTCAGGTTTGCTCTAACACATGGCACATAACATTTTGCACCAGGTCAAGTGCAAGGCAACGACTATCTCCAACAAGACAGAATATAACCATTGCTCCTTGACAGTCACTGGCTTTACCATTATTGCATCCAGCATTATAAATATGCTGGGGGTTACCATTGACCAAGAATTGAAATATATCAACATAAATTATATGGCTATGAGAGCAAGTCGGATCTTGTGAGTTCTTTGGTGAAATCTCACCTGTGGATTTTGTAATGCCTGTCATTGCCTACAAAACACATCTTATAGCTCCAAGAACAGTCATCAAGCTCAATACCATCCAGGACAAAGCAATCTGTATGATTGGCACCACATCCACCACCATTCATTTTTCTTCTCCGTTCACAGATGCATGATGGCAGCAGTTACAAAATGCACTGTGACAACTCAGCCGGGCTCTTTAGACAGGACCCTCAAAACTGTGACCTCTGCCACCGAGAAACACAAAGGCAGCAGATGTGTAGGAACACCCAACTACACCTCATTGCCATGAGAAAGCAGTCAACATTATCTTACCCCAGGTATAATCTCTTCCAACCTCTTCTGTCAGGCAGAAGATACAAAAACTTACACATGTACCAAGGTTCAAGAACAGCTTCTTCCCTGCTGTTATTGGACTGCTGCATGAATCTCTCAAATTTCAAATCTAATGCTGCTCTTGCTTTTGTACATCTCCTGTGCAACCATAATTTTGTATCCCTCACTCTGCTTACCCTATGGTCTGTATGTCCTTGTGTGTTATGATCTGCCTACACTGCACACAAAACAAAACTTTTCACTGTACTTAGGTACATGTAACAACAATAAGTCAAATTCAAAATCGAAGTCATACCATCATGACATGGAACGATATTGTCAATCTTTCACTGACACTGGGTCAAAAATCTGTGACAGGAACATTCTCCCTAACAACACAGTAGGTGTACCTACCTCCCAAAGACTGCAGCGATTCAAGAAGGCAACCCATCTACATCTTCTCGAGAAGAGTTAGGGATGGACAATAATTGCTGGCCTAGCCAGTGATGACCATATCCCGTGAATGAATGTGGGGTGTGGGATTTGACTAGTTGGGAGGAGGGTGGATGGTTTTGGTTGGTGGCAGGTTGGATGAGAGAAGATTCTGCATGACAAGTTTCATACAGGGAACACTTAGCCCACAGGAATGCAGACAGGAGCGGGATCTGTTCCTTTCACTCACAGATGGGATGGTGTGCTCCTGGACTCAAACTGCCCTGCAGCATTGCCTCCACTTTGGCACTGCTTAGTTGGCTAACAGGTTTGACTTCATCATCTCCTCACCTGTTGTAGCCCTTTCTGTAACCCTATTGACTTCACACTTCCCCAGGTCTCCATACAACCATCTGTATGCATCTTCACAGGTCCACCTTTCTCCCTCATCCCCAATTCCTTGCATACGAGATGACCATGCCAGGTATGGTTATACATTCATACCTATGTGAAGCCAGGGTGCTCCTGACCATAGATGAATGGCCTCTCATGATCCCTTTTCCCATTCATGTTTTACTGTGTGCACTCTTGCAGATAGCATTGACACCCCCCCACCCCACTTCACAACTATCATCCACACTTACGCCAGCCTGTAGCCACCACCCTGAAAAATAGGTTGCTGTGTCTTAATCCCAAAATAGGTCCACCTTGTTCTGCCTCTCCATCCCTTATTCCCCTTAGTTTCTGTGAACAGGCACTACAGGTTGACCATGGCCCATCTCCCTGAGCAAGTTAACTGGACTGCCCCAGAGGAGAAGCGCTCAAGCCCCTAACTGATGGCAGTATATCCCTCCGAGTATGTTAGCCTTATCCTTCAGTACTGACTGCTATTGAGCCACACAGTCAACCATGACACACTACATGGACTGTCAAGGCATGTACCCTCTCTCCGAGAACATCCCGAGTGGGTATCTGCTTGTGCCGAATCCTTTGGATTATTATCGGAGGTTGCTCTTGATGTACTGTGCCAGGACCTCCTGACTGATGGGTATCTCCATGGACTTTGTTGAGGACTATTCCCCTTAGACTAATTAGTGGGGAGGAGGGATTGGGAGAAAGGAAATGCAGGCTTACAAAGCAAAAAAAGTTGGCAGCATATAGGAAAGCTATTTGGATAATGATATCCAAATTGGAAGGGAAGGGACAAAGTATATAAATAGAGAGAAACAGAAGCAAATTATGGAAAAAAGTAGTAAATAGGCAAAAATAATGGCTCCAAATAGCTTTAAAACAAGTAAATTAACACAAATAAGGATTAATGAGAATGATCTTTGGATATTACAGGGATGTGATTACAAAGAGATCAAAGCTGAGTTAATATCCAGACGTATGTGACTTTATGAAAGGATTGGTAGGAAGGAAAAAATAATGGGTTAGCTTTGCTAGTGTGATTTGTCATAAATATGATAGCAAGAAGTAATCTTGGATGGAAGATGAATGAATCCATATAGGTGGATGTAAGAAGTGAGAAAGGATGAAGAAACTTATGGGAATAGTCTACAGGGCCCCTAACAGTAGTTACATAGTAAGATTGGGAATAAATCAGGAGATAATGAGGGCACGTAAAGAAGGTAGTACATTAGAGTCATAGAGTCATAGAGATGTACAGCATGGAAACAGACCCTTCGGTCCAACCCGTCCATGCCGACCAGATATCCCAACCCAATCTAGTCCCACCTGCCAGCACCCGTGGACTCCAGAGAATGTAATCCTAACCAATTCAACCTTTCCTCATACATCAGTCCCGCCATCCCAGGATGGGATGAGATGGGATTTGGAACAAATGCAAACAGGATAACAGCCGTTGTGTAAGTCCATAACCAATCATACTGAAGAATTCATTATGTGGCACAGGACCTTTATCTTCACTAAGTTGGGCCACGTCTATAGACCTTTGAAAGAGGTGAGTTGAACCCAGAATCAAAAGTATTACTACTATTTTCACAAAATCCCATATTTGTCAGCAGAGGAAAGGTACTTACGTATCAATCAGGAGGCTGCATCAGCCAAACCATTTGAGAATATTAAAACCAACAACTATTTACAACTCCTTTCTCTTAAACCTATCTTTTACCTCCCACTCTACAATACCAGTAAAAAAAATCCCAATTAAGATTTCCCAAAAAAATTCAACTTTCAAAACAAGTCAGCTGTCGAATCTTCTCTTTTTATCTTCCTCTGCAGATTTTCCTCTGTTGTCTCTTCGATGTTCTGCTGCGCAAACTTCTTATAGACAGGTTTTATACCCGAAAACATCAGATTGTTTCATTGGTTTTAATTTTATCAAAATAATAAATTCAAATTTGATTGGATTCTGGTATCTTGGGGCATAATTTAAACAAATTGGCCAAATCTGCATTTGTTTTTGTTCCATTACAACACAACTGTACTATTGGTTTCGACCAAATGTTACCTTGTTCAGAACACTTTGCACTGTCAGGCAGTCCTTGCTAGCTTTTCATCTCTCTTAAAGGTACAGGACCTCCACACCTTCGTATTCAGATGAACCTGTTTTCACTGTTTCAAAAGCCTCAACATGCAGTGAGAGGGTTACAAATTTATGGAGAAGACTTAAGTGATCTTCAAGGGTAGAGAAGAGCTGTTTAAGTGTCATGATATAAAGTTGTTTAAATTACTTGCCCGTTAAATGGAAAATGAAAAAAGACAATGAGGCTACATATGGAGAAAGCGAGAACTGCAGATGCTGGAAATCAGAACAGGAAGAGTGTGGTGCTGAAAAAGCACAGGCCGTCAGGCAGCATCCGAGGAGCAGGAGAGTCGACGTTTCGGGCATAAGCTGACAATACAGCTTATTAAAAAGCTGGGATCCCAGAATGCAAATTTGGAATGCAGCCCAGCCAAGTGTTTTAGCCTTTTAAACTAATTGTTTACATTAATTAAATAATTAATTAATTTAAAAAGGACTTACAACAGATAGGCAAATCCTCTGATGAGTTTTAGTCTGTATCAATCACAGCCATCCTTTGTTTCAATGTTAACTTTTCAGCAACATTTTGCTATTCAATGTAATCATGAAAGGGCAGGGCAACTTGGAGATCAAATTATTAATACCTGTGTTTAACTCTAAAATGTCCTGATGCTGAAAATTTCTGTCTGCTTAATATTTTAACAACATGAGTAAAGATGAACTCATTGTTAATTTTCTTACAATATCTGGGCCCATGGTTTCATTGTTCCCAATTGTTAACTTGGAGAACTGCAACTCACCAGTGACTGAATATCAGAAAAAACGATTAATCATAGGCAACTTTAAACTTGATGTAGAAGTTTAAGAAAGTCAAATTGGATGTATTGAGTATAGTTTCTTGGAACAATGCATTCCGGATCCAATGAAGGATCAGGCCTTTTTTGGATCTGGTGATATAAAATGATGCGGGTTTAATATATGATGATAGAGAATTTGGACTGTAGCACATCACTCCTGTACATATCTTTGCAAATTACTTTTTCTCCCCCTTTCTTGCTGCACAACACTTCCCACACTATTGTTCATCAAAAAGCTACTTCAATTGATTTAACAAGGACACGGCTTTTCCCTTATCATTAAATAACAAATGAAATAGCAGAGGAATCTCCTAAGTACAACTAACGTCCCACATTCTATAAAATTGCAAACAGAATTTGTTAGAGTCAGAACTCACTCTGAGTTTGAGACAAGCCTAATGCCAAAACTTGAGAAGGTAGTCTAAGCTGTCACTTTTATCAGCTCTGTGGAAACGCAATAGAACTGTTGCACATTCTTATAACATTTTTATAATTAAGGCTGGTGAGCTGTCCTCATGACCTGGCCAATGTTTATTTCTCAATCTCTCTCCCCCTCTCTTTATGTTATGTTCTTTTGGATTAAATGTTGATAATCATAGCCAGGTCATGTTAGCTACCCAGCAAGGAAAGGAGACAGGCCCCAGAAGGTACCCCAGATGGGCTGAATCGCATTGCAACCATTTATGTTATCCATCCCCTAGTACCGCTTCCATGAATCCAAATTATTTGGTCACTTACCTCAGCACTATTCATAGCTGTGGTCAGGTGACCTATGACCTCCAGGATTGTTACAGAAATATTGATTTCTTTTTCATGAAATTCATAGAAGAATTACTACAGTGTGGAAGTAGGCTGTTCAACCCATAAGACACTCTGAAAAACATCCCCCCAGACCTGCCCCTGTACTAAACCCTGTAACCCTGCATTTCCATGGCTATTTGACCTAGCTTGTACATCCCTCGACATTATGGGCAATTTAGCATGGTCAAACCACCTAACCTGCATATCTCTGAACCATGGAAGGAAACCCACACAGATGGGAGAATGCGCAAACTCCACTCAAACAGTTGCCTGAAAGTGGAATCGAATCCGGATCCTTGTGAGGCAGCAGTGATGAACAATGGTAGATGGTACAAATAAACAGCCATTAAATCAGTCACAATCTTATTAAGTGGCTCAGCAGGTTCAAAAGCCTATTGTTGTTCCCAATTCGTATGTCCATATGAGAGGGGAGACATTTCAGCTATCTAACAGGACTTCACATAGGAAATGGCAATTAAAGATGAGTGTCAAGGTCATTGAGCATTTTGTGATTTCAGATTCTTAGTTTATATTGCCTGTCATTGATCTTCGTAATTGCCTTCTGACCATGTATTTGGCGAGCGTTCTGTGTGCCTGAAAATACTGAACACCTCTCTCCTCTTCCACCATGGCCTCCAGTGTAGTGTCTGAATGTCTTGGTCTCTGCCTCCCTGATATTTTTCAACTATACAACGTTTAACAGTTCAGATTCATTTTCTGCTCGACTACTAGCGCTTTCTTAAATCACAGCACGATTCCTCTTTAAAAATGTTAATGGTAGCTTTAAGTAGTAAGAACATTATTGAGTACTTTATCTAAACTAGGCACTCACAAAATTGGTTCCTTGTTCAGGCATCCAACCAGTTAACAGAATGGTGAGCACTGACTGGACATTGCAATGATTGAAATGTGTAGGCACAATGTTGGTATGATGTTGGTGTATTATCTGTCTTGGAATCAATGACCATGAGTTAATCACAAAATATGATTCCTTTGCCTGCTAGCAGAGCTAATGAATTTAAATAGTATTGCTTTATCTTGTGCCTTACTGCTACCTACACATTGAGATATCAGTCTAAAGTATCTTGGGATGGGATGTCTGCACATGGTGCTGCTTTCTCCTTATTTCTACATAAGTCTCTTCAACTCCTTACGTATTGGAAAACTATTATATACATCTGATATCAGACTTCTCTCATAGTTATATCATCCTGTTTTTCAAGTTTATCCCCATTTCCTCTACATCTTTCCGGTAATTTATTTCTACTTGCTCACCTAGTCTTCGTAATGATTAATATTATTAACATCATTGATTATCATCATTGTGATCATTTCCTTCTAACCCCTCAAAGTACAAATCTCACTGGTGGAATGGTATGGAACTCTGACTGGATGTCCTGACTTAGTTCTCTTAAGTTCAACACAAAGGTGCTGGTGTGATGTTATGCCTGTACCATTCTGTACACTGTCTGAAGTAGTGTGAGTATAACCGCATTAACCATACTTCATCTCACTTCTTGCCTCTTGTTCCAAAAAATGCAGAGTGCAGACATGGGGTAAAAAAGCAGCTATAAGAGTAATGGTACAATGGTGAATGCCACACTCGGGATGTTCAAGCTACTGTTTTAGAATTTTAGAGAAAAAACATTTCATTTTATGATACATCAAAGTTTTTAAAAGTAATTTAAATTGATCTGGCTCTATTGTTCCACCTAACATCCAGAGATTGAGATCAGAGTCTTAGTGGGTTTTTTTGACTTAACTTGGAAATATATTTTACTCAATCTATTGTCTGTGGTCCAACTAGTGCCTTGTACAGGTTTAGCAAATGCTCCCTACATTTATATTCCATTTGCTCTGAAGAAGGGCAAGAGTCAATTTGCCTTCTCTATTACCCACTGAACCTGAATGTTAGCTTTTTGTGATTCATGCATGAGAACTCCCAAATCCTTCTGTTCTTCAGCTTTGTGCAGTTTTTCTCGATTGAAATATTATTCACCTCCTCTCTTCTTCCTGCCAAAGTGCATAATCTCACATTCTCCCACATTATATTCTATCTGCCAAGTTCTTTTCCCACTCACTTAACCTGTCTATATCCTTTTGCACATCTTTGTGTCATCCTTACCATTTGCCTTCCCATCTGTTTTGTATCATTCACAAACCTGACGACAGTACTTTCATTATCCTCAAACAAGTGATTAATATATATTGTAAGTAATTGTCATCCCAGCACTGATCCTAGTAGCACTCCACTAATCACAGGATACCATTCTAAAAATGCTCCTAACGCTCTGTCATTTATTGGCTAGCTAATCCTATATCCATTCTAATAAAATATCTTCTACACCATGTGCTTTTATCTTATCAATTAGCTTAGTGTGTGTTACCTTATCAAATGCCTTCTGAAAATCCAAATAGATCACATCCACTGTTTCTCCTTTATCTATCTAACTTCTTCCCACCTCAGAGACTTCTAGCAAATTTCTCACACATGAATTCCCCTTCTTGGAGTTGTGCTGACTCTGCTTGAACATATTATGTATTTCTAAATGCTATCCTATTACATCCTTTATAATAAACTTTAACATTTTCCCAATAACAGAGGTTACCCTGCTGTATAGTTTACTGTTTTTTTCTCCTTTCCATTTCAAACAAAGGTTTACATTGACAGTTTTCTAATCCTCTGTGACTTTTCCAGAATCCAATGATTATTCGAAAATTATTATCAATACATCCACTATCTCTGTTGATAGTTCCTGTAATATTCCAGAATTCATCAGGTCTAAGGAACTTATTGGTCTTTAAACTCACTTTTTTCCCTGAGCTTTTATTCTCCAGTCATAGTTTTTATCCTCCTTTTGTCCCTTGATTTTTCAGTAATTTAGGAATGTTACTTGTATCTGCTATGGTGAAGGATGCAGTGTACTAAGGACAAAGAACAAAGTAAATTATAGCAGAGGAACCTTCGGTTCTCCAAGCTTGTGCTGATCCAGATCCTCTATCTATTTATTCAACTCCTCTGCCATTTCCTGACTCCCCATTATTATTTCTCCAGTTTCATTCTCTCTGAAAAAGAATGAGATATGGATTGCCCCAAATGCTGTTCCGATTCTTGAGTTATTCTGCACACACAAACGTTGACATGAGGATGGCTTAGTTGTAGCTGGCTGAATTCCAATTTTTCTGGAGATGATGTGGTAGATTCCAATGGATCCTCCCCAGGAATCATCCATGAGCATTAAAGAAGGCTTCAGCTGGTTTCTCAATGTACATTTTACTGAGATTAATTGAGAAGAAATACAGACGGCGAAATGGGCTGTTGTTCTTCATGCAGATCAAATTCTTACTAAGTTTAGAAGTGCATTAGTATTACTCCAACCACAAACTGGGCCATGTGACCTCTCTCTGAAAGTCCTTCAGACTGCGTGACTCCATTCATGTTCCCAGCTGCTTATAGGTGTAAGTTGTTGCTGTTGTAGCTGGCGCCTTTTCAATAGCAAAGTGCCCTTTATTTAAACGTTCAAGATATATTCATATGGCTCCACCTAACCTTTTTAAAATTGATATTTGGATCACATCTCTTCATAACTCATCCACTCTTGAAAGAAATGAAATGTGGCTTATAGATGTATTTCATTACAAGGTGCCAGAACAAAAAGGAACATGTTATGAGCGCAGCTGATGTTATTAGTGGACAAATTAGATCCCAAATTGAAATCTGGCTTGATAGATTTTTTTTTAAAGTTTTGGTTTTAATGAGGTGGTCTTCCACTGAAACACAGACACACGACACCACAGATTTGGTTTTAGAACAAAACTGAAATTTATTAAAAGAAATGAAGATAAATACATACTGCTCAAAATTTGAATATTTCAAAATACATGGTAAAATAAATCCTATTCAAAATACTCCATTGGTGTATTCAGACCAGAGGGAATTTCCTCCTCTTTCACATCTATAGGGTGTAATTGAAAAATGGCTTCTCTGCCTCATCTTGACAATCTTGTAACCTCTTCCTGGAGTTTTCCTATGACTCAGGTTAGACTTTGAGATAGTGAGGACTGCAGATGCTGTAAAATCAAAGATGATAATGTGTGGAGTTGGAAAAAGTACAGCAGGTCAAACAGCATCAAAGGAGCAGGAGAGTCAATATTTCAGGTCAGGACCCTTCATTGGGACAGAGGGCAGGAGAGTTGATGTTTTAGGTCAAGACCCTTCTTCAGGATTGGAAATCCTGCTCCTCTGATGCTGTTTGACCTGCTGTGCTTTTTCCAGCTCCACTTTTCATCAATGCTGAGCTCAGACTTTCTGAACTTCAAATGACCCTTCAGGGTTTTAACAAAACACTTCCAGTCTGGACCTTTTAAACAAAACTCCTCACATTGAGGTAACCTGGTCGTCACATTACAGGAAGGATGTGGAGACTTGAGAAGGTGCAGAAGAGGTTTACCAAGATGCTGCCTGGATTAGAGGGTATGAGCTATAAGGAGGGGCTAGAAAAACTCAGGTTTTCTTCTCTGGAGCAATGGAGCCAGAGGGGAGACTTGATAGAAGTTTATAAAATTATGAAATGCATAGATAGGGTTGATGGTCAGGATCATTCTTCCCCCAGAGTTGAAATGTCTAAAACTAGGGGGCATGCATTTAAGGTGAGTGGGGGCAAGTCCAAAAGGAGATGCAGGGCAAGTTTTTATTTTAGAAACCACAGAGTGGCAGCAGTGTGGAATGCACTGCCAAGGGTGGTGGTGGAGCCAAATACAATAGGGACGTTTAAGAGACTTTTTGATAAGCACATTAATATGCAAGGAATGGAGGTATACAGACCAAGGGCAAACAAAAAGAAATTAGCAGATCTAAAAATACCTCCCTTTCTCAGGAGCCACTGTCTACAAGACTTCTGCAGACCTGCCTAAACTGAAATTAAAATGTGTTTTTTCCAACGTCAGGGTATTTTCCCCTAAGTCCTCCAAAAATTCTAAAATCTTCTATTTGAATGGTTAATGCACTAACTGTTTACTGTGTTCATTTGAAACTCTTTCATTGTAAACAAATTCTTACTCGACTCCAAAACTGTCTGTCAGACTGCTTTCTTTAAAACTTCATCACCATGGCTACAAACCCAATTCCGGTTCATCACTAAAATCCTTCAGACACACAGAAAACCCATATGTCATGATAACAAATATCAAAATCCCAATACAAATTATATATTTATGTACCTAGCTTGGATCACAATTAAATTAATAATTACATTGACAACTATTCACTCTTTGAGTCTAACCAAGACAGTTATGTTTTTCTTTCTCCATCTTGGCATTCAAATAATTCAGGACAGAGTTAAATTCTGGACAAAGCAGCAGCTATCATATTGTTTTCCCCTCCATGATGACTAATATTTAAGTGATAGGATTGCAATGAAGGACAAGAGCAGAAGGTACATGAGAACACCACCACCTGCAAGTCCCCCTCCACGCCACTCAACATCCTGAAGTTTTATATCTCACTCTCTCATACATATATATCATTGTTTCTTCAGTGTCACTGGGTCAAAACCCTGGAATTCCCTCCCTACGGGCATTGTGGGTCAACCTACAGTGCATGGACTGCAGCAGATCACAAAGACAGCTCACCACCACATTCTCAAGGGCAACTAGGGACTGCAATAACTGCTGGCCAACCAGTGATGCCCACATGCTATGTGTGAATTAACAAAATCCAAATTGTATAGCAATCTCTGATTTGAATTTTTCCACAAAAGCTAAGGGGATTTTATCAGTAGATTAGAATGGCTCCCTATTTCCAAATGTTTTAAGGGCTGTTAGTTGTCCCATGATTTTCTTCTCCACTGCAGAGTGTGCCTTTTTGATCTTGATTTATTTTTTCGGAGAAATATCCCACTAGCCTTTCTATGTCCACTCCACTTTTTTGAAGCAACCGTACATTAAACTCTAGCAACAATCACGACTTTGAAGAAGGTCATGAAATTTGAAAGGCAACAATGATTTGTTGATTCAGATAGCTTCCAATCTCTCAAAATATGTTTGGCCCTTTCCTGACCACCATACCTTGGTTTTCTTTTGTAACAAGTCCATTTGTGAAACAGTTACCGTGCTAAACCTGAGTACAAACTTGCAGTGGAATCTACACATCCTTCACCATCTTATTATTTTCTGCTTGGTCTTCGGGACTCCACCATTGCCTGTATGCTGTTTTTGTCAGCACCAATCCCTGGCCTATTATATGCTCTAAGTTGGTTATGTGTGCTTTTGCAACTTTGCTCTTAGCAAGTTTTAGCATGAAATCAGCTGACAGTAATCCTCCAAAAAAAAAGATTTTCAGATGCTCCAACTAGTCCCTTCAAGTGTCACTGTACATCAATACAATATCAAGGCAAAGCACACAATTAGGATCAGTGCTCCCTTCTTGATTCATTGGCCTTTGGAAAGGGGCATTGCAAAGTATTCAAAAAAGTTTGTTTACCATGCTGCTGCAGGTTTAAATCAGAACAAAACTTCCTACAAAAAAGAAGAGAATAGAACTTGATTAAAAAGAACTAATAGGAAGGGATATGGGCCAGGTGCTGGCAAATGGGGCTAGATTAGTTTGGGATATCTGGTCAGCATGGACAAGTTGGAACAAAGGCTCTGTTTCAATGCTGTACATCTCTATGACTCTATAACAGAATCATCATGGAAAGGTTTAGATTAGATTAGATTACTTACAGTGTGGAAACAGGCCCTTCGGCCCAACAAGTCCACACCGCCCCGCCGAAGCGCAACCCACCCATACCCCTACCTTTACCCCTTACCTAACACTACGGGCAATTTAGCATGGCCAATGCACCTGGCCTGCACATCTTTGGACTGTGGGAGGAAACCGGAGCACCCGGAGGAAACCCACGCAAACACGGGGAGAATGTGCAAACTCCACACAGTCGGTCGCCTGAGGCGGGAATTGAACCCGGGTCTCTGGCGCTGTGAGGCAGCAGTGCTAACCACTGTGTCATTAGGTAACAAACAGGAGAGCATCCAATGATACCTGAGTAGGCTTCAGTATACCAGAGGAATCGGAAACTAGAATGTAGATTTAGAATCGCATGTTCCAGTTTCTAAACCAAAACAACAAACTGAGATGAATTCATCAGCTTTCTGATGCACATGGGTACATGTTGAGCAGCCAGGATTTGTGCTTGTAATAAGTGGAGATTGAACTTGGCTCAAATGGGTACCGTCCAAATCAGATGGATTCGAACAAGGCTAGTTAAAATTTAGTCAATTTAGATTTATGAAGATTTGGAAGGGGCTCAACCCTTATACTGAACTCTGCCAGTACATGGCTCGAGTACTCTTGCTGTTTGTAAAGAGAGTGGTTTTATTGTGTCTACACCCTGTTACTGCAGTCCAAATCAATACCCAGCAGGGACTGAAGAACTTCTCTGGCCAGGGACACAAGGCTATTTACAAATGTCCTTCTGTGAATCCTGCTGGAACTGTCTTACACGTTCAGCACAGATTCATCATTATTATAATTTTTAAGACAGCTGATAATTTACATTGAATGCAGGATCCATTACAAGATGGAAATTAGAGTCACTGCATTTGGTGCAGTATCTCTGAGTCTGGCATGCTTCAGGATTTCCTTGCTATTTGTTCAATGAATATGAGCTTTTCCCCACCACCATCAGGACTTCTATGAAATGTGTTTAGCAAACTGTAAGCATGCAAGGTCATAAAAGCAAAATACTGCAACAGTACTAAATCCATACATTATTGATCTCAGTTAAAGAAGGCATTAGTTAAATGCTTTATTATGTAGAGATTAAGCAGTTTTGATATTATACCATTGGCGTAAACTGATGTAATAATTCTTGTTGGTGCTACCAAGTCCTTTCAAATTTTCCCAATGAATAGTTCAGAAGATAGTCTATTCTAATGTATATCTATTTAATGCGAATGCTAATACATGCTGGAGAGCAAGCATCTGTGAGAGCAATTCAGGAGGGGAGCCAAAGGCTTGGCAAAAAGTGGTGCATTTTAAAGATGATCTTAAAGCAAGATATAAATGTGGCAACAGAACAGGTTTAGGGAAGAAATTCCTGTGCATGAGGCACAGGAGGGGATGGCAATTAATGGTTAGGGAAAGGAATTCGAGATGCTTAAGAGGCCAGGTTCAGACAAATGGTGGATATTTAAAGGGTTGGGGCTGTTGCAGAGCTAGGAAGATGTAAGATAATAAAATAACTTAAGCATGAAAGTCAATATTTTAATTTTGAGGCTTTGCTGGTGGGGTAAGGGCAAGGTGAGGTTTGGGATAGGCGCACAAACCAATACAGTAGGATGCTTCATGAATCAAATTGGGCATAGAACAGGAATACAGGCAACAGCCCTAAGCTGGAAATGAAACAAAAATTAACCTCGGTTCCTGCTTCTGATAACTACCCAATGTTTTGTGCTGGAATATGTGTGCATATCAGCTGAAGGCTAATTTGATTTGGCATTGATACCTCCTCTTTCCTCCACTCATCCCCTTGCTGACATTCACTGTCGACGTTCATACATAAAGACTGGATGAGGTAGACAAGGTGGCTGACACCAATAGAATCCTACTGCAAAGTGAGTGAATGCCTTCAGGATATGAGAGCACACTGGAAGGGCATACAAAGAGCTCCTGTCTGAAACAAAAGGAAATGTGTGCAATGCAGCATTGATTTAGCTGTAAATGTTAATTCAATACAAATCATTGCAGACCACAGACATCAATTACAAATGCACAATTTATAGGGAAGGTCTGATAAAGTGACAATGTGGAAAAAAATAAGGGTAGTAAATTTATGATGGAAAATGGTCATCAGTTTCACTCCCAATATTTCCAGCTGAGTGTCACAAAACTTTTCCAATTTGTGAAATTAGTTGATGAATTATTCACTGATATGTACACAGATTGTTGTTTACTACTTTTACTCCACAAGCTTCCTCTCCCACTCTTTTTTTCCTTCGAAATATAAACACAGCAAAATAACCAACTCATTCCAATGGTTTTTTTGCCATTTATTCTGCTGTGATTTCTTGTGTTCATACGTGTTTCTACACCATTAATTTAACATCCCAACTATTGACCTGATTGAGCCAACATTCAAAGTGAAGAGGGAATTTTAATCTTTCAGGAATAAAAAACAAGTAGATCACCCAGAATGACAGCCCTCTATAAACAGATCTACAAATCCGCATTGGAATTTGGAATGAGTTTATGAAACAGCAAATTATGTGCACCTCAGTATTATGAGCTAAATAGTGATTTCATGACAAAACAGCCCTCATCCTTACTTGCTTCACAATATTCCACCACTGATGTCAGAAAGAGAAATAAGGAGAGAAAATAATTAGCATATTAATCTTTTTTATAACATCATCTTTCAGATCCACGCAACCATGGTGTAATTTAAATCTAAATGCTTTCTTGGCATTAGAATTCATTTTAGATGGGTCAATTGTTCCATAATAAAGGGATAGAAGGTGTACTTCATGCAAGAGATTTATGTTTGCCATTTGTTTATATTCATGTGCTACTGAATACCCTCAATTCAAATGGTGATGGCTGCTCATATCAGTATACAGCCAGCACAGCAGATCACTAACCAGCAGCAATGAATTTCATTTGCAGGACAAAAAATACAGCGAAATTAACTCCAACAGTTTATTGATTTTTGCTTAACAGAAGCTGGTATAACAGCTCTATTGCCCTCATAATGATTAGTGACAAAAGTTTAATTAAGCAATTATGAAGCCAATAATAGAGTTGTCTGGTTTGCTTAGCTTTAGTCCGTTTAAGACTTATCTCCCTCTTGCACATCATAGCAGCTGGAATGTGCTTGAAGAGATTAATGCTCGGAGAACACAGATGCCGACTTTAATTCTGCTTCACGATGCTGTTTGAATGGAGTCAAGAACACAAGCTACCCTTTATCAAATTACAAGCCAGCTTTTCATGAATATGTAGTAAAATTCAGTTGTGGCTTCAAGGTGTAATTATAAAGACATACAACAAAAAAAGACACACAATTCTGTTGCAGTAATCCCTTCTATAAAATATGCATGATAATATGCAGCTGAATAAAGTCTTACAATGTAATAAGGGGCTTTGGCATCATTCGGTTACACAAACAACTGGCAACACTTTGTAGCACTACTTCTGAATTTGCTGACTTTGTTTTTCCTCTCATTCTCTGCCTTTTCATTGGTCAGAGACATGTATTTCACTAATTAGAAGGAACATTCTTGTGGTTCAGAAATAATACAGTTTTCGGGATGCAATTTTCAGTCTTATTCAAAAACAAATATAACTTATTAATATCAGTGTTGTGACTGATAGTCTCTTCTACTGGTTAGAGTCACAGCAGTTCAACACAGATCCACTGGGTGGGATCTTTCAGCAGAGCAGAATATTTCACCTTGTCGAATAGGAAGAGAAGGGATGTATGCTGTTATGCTGTTCCCCAGTGTACACTGCAAATGATAGGGGTGTCTGGAGCACGACAGCTCTTGGAAAACCACAGAAATATTTTGTGGGGAAAGTGGAAATGAAATGGTTCCTTGAACTGACTCCTCCTGGTATTTCTTCAAACTGACACTAAAGTTATTGGTTCTATTTTATAATACCTACCTGTTAGGTAGCACCTCAGTGAGCCATGGCATAACAAGAGATTCAAACACCCCTGTTTTGTACTGTGTTCAGCGAGTGACGATTAGACAGTGAGAAATGAGTTTTGCAAATTCTACAGCTAATAGACTGACTTTGGCCGCTGGCTAGGTGAAATAGCCTGGGGCAATAAATTCCAAAAGGTGTGCTAATGACTGGAGGGGAAAAAGTAGTCACATAAAAAAGAAACAAAATAGTGGATGCTGAATTAATAATATGGGAGTGTCATGAAGAGCGGACTGAGACTGAGGGATTAGTAACAATCGATGTAGGAGACTGAATAACAGAGAGGAAATGGGTTGGATTTTTTTATTAGACATAAATAAAGTTAATGGCAATCTATGTTTCTTTTCCTCTAATGACTTTAATTCAGTGACAAAATTATTAAAATTACACTTGTTCATGAGTAATTGAGTAATTTAAAGATTCTGTTGCCTGTATTGCTATTGTCATTCTTAATGTATATAATACAGTAGTAAGTAATGATCATAATACCAGAGATGACAATTGGGCTCAACTTGCAAGAATTATTGTTAGTATCTACAATGACTAAATAATTTGGAAGGAATACTAACCTCACAGCCTGCATTTTTCATTGTGATAGAAAGGCTTCCAATTAAACCTGTTGGACTATAACCTGGTGTTGTGTGATTTTTAACTTTGTACACCCCAGTCCAACACCGGCATCTCCAAATCATGTCTTCAAACAAGCAATTTTCGTTAGCGGAATTTTCAAATTACGACTCATTGTTTTTAGACACTTTTGGAAAAAGTTTGAATCTAGCAGAGTTCTTTGGAGAGGTCAGGTGCACTTTTGGAAGAGGTCAGACCAATCATTCATCCCTTCAGGGGAGTCTGTGCACACTTTGGGAGAATTCAGCTACCCCTTTGGGGTTGTTATAAGTAGACATGAATGTACATTAAAAAGTGGGTAATGGCTGTGGAACTAGAAAGTTGTCATTTAAATGACCAAATTCTTTAAATTCTTGTAAAATATAATTGCCTGTTGTTGCAAAAAAAATTGATGCTTGCATTTCCTTATAGACATAAAGATTAGCTCTACTTGGCTGCCTCCACCAGGCCCCAAATAGCCATCAAAGTTTTACCTGCACATCCACCAATATCATTTATTGTATCCGTTGCTCCCGATGTGGTCTCCTCTACATTGGGGAGACTGGATGCCTCCTAGCAGAGCGCTTTAGGGAACACCTCCGGGACACCCCCACCAATCAACCCCACCGCCCTGTGGCCCAACATTTCAACTACCCCTCCCACTCTGCCGAGGACATGGAGGTCCTGGGCCTACTTCACCGCTGCTCCCTCACCACCCGACGCCTGGAGGAAGAACGCCTCATCTTGCGCCTCGGAACACTTCAACCCCAGGGCATCAATGTGGACTTCAACAGTTTCCTCATTTCCCCTTCCCCCACCTCACCCCAGTTCCAAACTTCCAGCTCAGCACTGTTCCCATGACTTGTTCTACCTGCCTATCTTCTTTTCCACTATCCACTCCACCCTCCTCCCTGACCTATCACCTTCACCCCTCTCCCACTCACTTATTGTACTCGATGCTACTTTCTCCCCACCCCCACCCTCTCATTTATCTCTCCACCCTTCAGACACTCTGCCTGTATTCCTGATGAAGGGATTTTGCCCGAAATGTCGATTTTACTGCTCCTCAGATGCTGCCTGAACTGCTGTGCTTTTCCAGCACCACTAATCCAGAATCTGGTTTCCAGCATCTGCAGTCATTGTTTTTACCTGCCTCCACCATCCATCATTATCAGAGCGAGGGGCTTTTAACTTTCCAGTTTAATTGACAACTGCAAGTAGTTATATAGAGATGAGCTGTATTTATGGGGCTATGAATACAAATATGGTTTTCGTAAGGGACTACGTTTTGTAGGAAGTATTAGTTTTCTAAGGAATTGAGTATTTTAAGGAAATTTTTGTAATCATAATGAACTAAGTAATTGAAGGGATGTACACGTATTGTGCTTTAATCAATCAGCTTTATTTTAAATAAAGTATGTAATAGATACTTGGAACTTTATTTACTTCATCTCATGAGACTTCCTGAGAGCTGCCCCAATGGCTACTAGGTGAGTTGATATCTGAGAAGAAAAACAAAAGTGCAATAGGTGCAGGGGTTGGGGGTAGGGGAGGTTATGGGTTAAACAAAGTTAGCATTATGTTGGCATTGGGACCATAACTGGCAGTGGGAATGAGTGAGGGTCATAACTTGTGTGAGAGGCTGGCAAGTGCTTGGGGCATGAACTGGAATGGATGCAGAGTATGGGGATGCGTGGGGTTGGTGAGAGAAATGTTTTTGCTTTGACTGCTTTGCTTACAATTGGCATGCATTCCTAGAATACCAGGTTGGAAATTTTAAACAGCACAACACTGCACATGGTGGTGCTACCTGTAATTTTGTTTTTCAAGGAGCAGAGGCTGTAACAGCAGATTTTTTTTTAAAAATTGTAATCAGTTTTAGGAATTTGGGCAGCACTGGCTAGGCCAATATTTCTTAATAATCTTTAATTGCCCTTGAGAAGGTGGTGATGAACCATTGTTCTTGAATCACTTCAGTTCATTTAATGTTAGTGCACCCACAGTGCCGTCAGGGTGGAAGTTCCAGGATTTTGACCCACCACAGTGAGTGAATGGTGAGATAGTTGCATGTTAGAGGTGATGGGTGGTTTGGAGGGAAACCTGCACCTCTTCTCATGTATCTGCTTCATTTGTCCTTCGAGATGGATTGGAATGGAAGGTGCTGTATAAGAAGCCTTATTTCCAGTGTATTTTTGTACAAGGAGCCACACTGCTGATAGTGTGTGCCACCGATAGAAGGAGTGAAGTTTGAAGGAGTTAGGTGGTGTGCCAATCAAGGGGACTATTTATTTCCTAGATAGTGTCAAGCTTCTTGAGTAATATTAGTTGGTAATGAGCTAGTTGTGTATGGACTTGAAAATGGGAAATTGAGCTTGATGAAATCTTTGTTTTTTTTAAGACGTCACAGACAAAATTGATAAAGGACAACAGTTGGACGTAACATACTTAGAACACTTTTAGTAAAGTTCCACACAGAAGGGTAGTTAGAAAAAATTAAAGAACATGGGATAGGAAGTAATGTACTCATGTGGATGAATGGTTAACTAACAAATAGAAAACAAAGAGTAGAAATAAATGGCTCTTCTCACCATGGCAGCCTATGATTGGTGAGGTACCATAAGGATCAGTACTTGGGATCTACCTAATCTATCTATTTATCTTATCTTACCTTAACTATCCCTATTTCCAAACCTGTGGATGACACAAAGCTGAGTGGGAATGTATTTTGTGAGGAAGATGGCTTCAGAAGGATTTGACTAGGCATAGTGAATGGATAAGAACATGTTAGATAAAATATAATGTGGGAAAAGTGAGGTTATTTAATTTGATAGAAGAAAGGGGTGTGCAAGTATTTCTTGGTTAGTAAGTGATTAGAAAGAATAGATGTACAAGGGGCCCTGGGTGCCCTTGTCAGTGAATCACTTAAGGCTAACACAAAGGTGCAGCAAGCTATTAGGAAGGCTAATGGAATGTTAACCTTTATTGCAAGAGGATTTGAGTACAGGAGAAGGTAAGTTTTACTTCAATTGTATAGCAGCTTGATTAGATTGCATCTCTAATATAATGCGCAGTTTTGGTCTCCTTATCTTAGGAATGATATTTTTCCATTGATGGAGTGCAACAAAGTTTCATGAGATTTGTTCCTGGGATGGTGGGACTGTCCTACGAACAGAAATTGGGCAACATGAGAGTGTATTTTTCAAAATCTCAAAGAATGAGAGGTATTCTCATTGAAACTTACAAAATACTTCTGGATAGATAAGGTAGATGCAGTAAGATGTTTCACCTGATTGGGCAGTCGAAACCCAGGGGCATAATTTAAAACTAACTGGATGTTTACTTTGGTCCAAAATGAGGAGAATTTGTCAGCAAGTTGTGAACCTTTAGAATTTTCCACCACGGGGGGTTATGGCAGTTCACTTTTTGAGTGTGTTTAAGGTAGATCTGGATAGACTCCTAATTATAGCGGCAATCAGGGTTATGAGGATGAATGGCTAAAAGGCATAAATGTTCTATCATGCCATGAGCCTATTGAATGGGGGTGCAGGCTTAATGGCTGAATAGCCTACTCCTGTTCTTATTTTGTTGGAGCTGTACTTCTCCAGGAAAGTGGAAAGTATTCCATCTCGTCCTGAATTGTGCTTTACAGATAGTTTACAGACTTTGAGAAAAGGGGAGATGAGCTACTCATCACAGAATTCCCAACTTCTGACCTGCTCTTGCAGCCACAGTATTTATATGGCTGTTCCAGTTCAGTTTCTGGTTAATGTTAAGCCTCAATGTGTTCTCTCAGAAGGTGGTGAATCTGTGGCTTATGTGGCATGAGGATAACTTTTCACTCATCAGCACAAGCCTAAATATCATTCAGGTCTTTCTGCATTTGGACATGGACTGCTTCAGTATCTGAGAAGATGCAAATAGTGCTGGACATTGCACAATCATCAGCAAACATCTCCACCTCTGATCTTATGATGAAGAAAAGATCACTGATGAAGCAATTAAGATGGTTGGGCCTAGGGCACTAAATTTAGACATCTCTACAGTGGTGACCTAGGGCTGAAATGATTCACAGCCAGCATCAGCAACATCTTCCTTTGTGTTAGGTAAGATTTCCCCCAATTTCCATTGATTCCAGTTTTCTAGGCCTTCTCAATATCACATGTGATCAAATGCCATCTTAATGTCAAGGGTAGTCACACTTCTTTCCCTCTTGAGTTCAACTTTTGTCCATATTTGGATCAAGTTTGTAATGAGTTTCAGAGCTGAAATGGACATGGTAGTACTGAGTATCAGTGAGCCTGTCATTGTTGAGTAAATGCACTTGATAATACCGTATGAAACCTTTCATAATTTTGCTGATGACTGAGAATAAACTGATGTGATTTTAATTGTCCAAGTTCAATTTGATCCACGATATGTTTTGAGGACAGGAAGTTCCTGGAAAATGCACTACATTTTTTGGGTAAATGCCATTTATGGACAACTATACTGGAACAACTTTGCTATGTGTGTGTGTGGCTACTTCTGGAGCACAAGTCTTCACTAGTATTCTGGAATATTGACCGTGCTCAAAGTCTTTGCCACATCCAGTACCTTCAGCCATTTCTTGATACTATGTTGATCAAAATGAATTGCGGAAAGTTGGCACCTATGATGCTAGGTATCTCCAATAAAGGCCAAGATGGATTATTCACTTGGCACATCCGACTGAGTATTCTTGCAAATGCTTCAGGCTTGCCTTTGTACTGAAGTACCACCACAGAAATGAATCTCCAGCCAGTTTGGGCACTTTCTCCCAGGTTGTATTCATCAAGTTGGGAAGTTTTCTTTACTCTGCACTTATTGCTACAGCCGGCCTTGAGCAGCATGTTTTATTTGACTAAATGGAGAACAAAGAATACATGAGAAGGATTACAAAATATAACCTAAGTTTAATTCTGTCACAAACAAATCAAACCAGTTACAAGATGGGATGCTTGAAATTTGTAATGAAGGCAGGGTATTTTAAGTACCCAGTAGATCTGGCAGCATCTGTGGTGAGTTAAACAGTGAATGTTTGAGGTTGATGGTCATTGACCAAAAATGTTACTCTGTTTCTTTCTCCATGAATACAGCCAAATTCAATATTCCCATCAAAAATGGTAACCTGTTTTCTGAGATTAGAATAGTCCCTTGTAATGACTTCCTCCATTTTTAAACAATATTATCATAGGTGCAGTTCCAGTTTTAGTGAATGATATTGTTCATGCTTTGGCCACAAGATTAATAAATACAATACCAATATCAAAAGTGTATTGAGAAATAATACACACTAATTACCTGAAAATTGTCCACCCAAAAATGTATATGAAAATACAATCTTTTGCTAAACTTCAAAAGTTATATGGGGTCACACTGCAGGTTATCAAAGTACAGTTGATACTAATTCTACCAGAAAGTAGTATCTTTCAGTTCTGTCAATTAGGTTCTACCCTGAGATCACCTCTAACCTCACCAAAGCTAATCCTAGCTTTTTATCTTTTCTCATGACTAATGTGGTCTCTTGATTTGACATATTTTGCCATTGCTACTGATATTCTCCTGGATAAAGAGTTCCTTTTCACGATTCCACATAAATATTTGTGATTTGTTGAAATGAGTAATCAACATTTGTATATTTTACACTTTTATCTTAGCCTGCTGGACACACTTTCCTCATTCCTGAAGAAGGGCTTATGCCCGAAACGTCGATTCTCCTGTTCCCTGGATGCTGCCTGACCTGCTGCGTTTTTCCAGCAACACATTTTCAGCCCATATTTTACACTGTACCAATTTTCTTCTAACCTTCCAAACTGTGTGAGTATTCAGTCTGTATTTCCCTTAAAGGATGATTACAATGTTGCAATGTGTCATCTAGATCAAGGAAAATTAACGCCAAAAAAAAACATTTGTACTGCCCTTGATTTTCTTTCTATTTGCTGTTTAGCACTGTTCACTTGCTGGTTTTTGGATACCAGACGGATAGTTGGTCTTCCAGCTATATGGAACATATTATATGGTTTATTTTAAATCACTACATTTGATATTTAGCCAACCACATACTTTAATATATTTACAATGTAATACCTATTTTATGATCGAATGCACAAAACCAACTTTACATGCACAAGGCACATGCACAGTAAGAGGTCACAGTTCCACTGTCAGATTGGAAGTTTACCAACTGATAGTTTTAGATTAGATTAGATTACGTTACAGTGTGGAAACAGGCCCTTTGGCCCAACAAGTCCACACCGACCCGCCGAAGCGCAACCCATCTATACCCCTACATTTACCCTTTACCTAACACTACGGGCAATTTAGCATGGCCAATTCACCTGACCTGCACATCTTTGGACTGTGGGAGGAAACCGGAGCACCCGGAGGAAACCCACGCAGGCACGGGGAGAACGTGCAAACTCCACACAGTCAGTCGCCTGAGGCGGGAATTGAACCCGGATCTCTGGCGCTGTGAGGCAGCAGTGCTAACCACTGTGCCACCGTGCCGCCCTCTTGTTCTCCTCTTGTTACCTGAGTAATGTTGGTCAAATCATTTACATTAGGACTGCTGGCTGCATGGTAATAGTGTTAAAAGTCCTCAACAGTTTTTCAGGTTTGGTAAAGCCCGTGGTCTCGCCACCATATATCCCCTGCACCAACCCTTTTGGAGTTTGCAGACTCAGTGAAAGCGCACCTATGTTGTGTGAGATGAGCAGCCACAAGCACTGTGGGTCCTTCACTGCCACTTTGTCTGCCAGATGCAGGTTGGAAATGCTCCTGGGTGCTTACAAACATTTTCATTTCAAATAATCCATTCCAGTCTTCACTTGGCTGCCATTAGTGGGGACCCTTTCCATCTATCTTCATGCCAATATGCCAATCTCACTGGGTGTGCCAATACAATGTGGATTTTGAAATAAACTGGAGCTGCAGGAATTCCTGAAATGGGAAGTCCTTGCTTCTGGTATTGCAAACCTGAAGTGATTTGCTATGCAAGGAGTAACACAGAAGTTTCATTCGTTAAGAAAAACAGCCTGGAAAAGATTGTAAAGTACAGTGTAAAGTCATCATTATTCAGGTTCTGCTATTTACTACCATATTTCATTGCTCTTTTGCCACAGTTACAGTCAAAAACTAGCTGAATCCCAATGGGATTTTAGGGCCAATTTCAGTTCAAATTTGAAAAATTCAATAATGTCTGATTATGTGAGTTAAAAATCACACAACACCAGGTTCTCGTCCAATAGGTTTATTTGGAAGCACTAGCTTTATGAGCGCTGCTCCTTTGTCAGGTAGCTTTGGAAGAGGTTCATAAGACACAGAATTTATAACAAAAGATTACAGTGTCATGCAACTGAAATGATATATTGAATTTCTGTGTTACTCCTTACATTGCAAATTACTTCAGGTTTGCAGCACAAGGAGCAGGGGCTCCCCTTTCAAAAATTCCTCCAGCCCTAATTTGTTTCAAAATCCACATTGTTCAATATATCATTACTGGGTGGGAGGAGGCATAGTCCAGGTAGTTATGGGAATTTGTAAGTTTGTGGTAGACGTCTGTCTGGAGACTGTCACCGGAGATGGAAATGGTCAGGGTCAAGAAAAGGGAAGGAGGTGTCCAAGATGGACCAAATGAATTTGAGGGTGGGGTGGAACTTGTGGGCGAAGTTGATGAACTGTTCCTACTCAGCCTATTCTAAAGCTGGGCTATTCTACTAAAGCTTGGGGCAACTTCCTCAAGAGACCAGTGGTGAAAGGTCATTGTCTAAACCATTTTAGCTGTAGTGGACTGTATAGAACTTATAAAGTCATGTGCTTGTCACTGCATATACACTGTGTCATAGGTACAATCAGATTAAGGAACCTAAGAACACGGGGGGGGCGGTGGGGGTGGGGGTGGGGGTGGGGAGGGTTAGCTCAGTTGGGTGTGGTGCAGTATAAGGCTAACTGTGAGTTCAATCCCCATACTAGCTATTGTAATTCATTGAGGCCTATTTTCTCACCTTTCCCCACATTTGTACAGTAGTTACCCTTAAGCTATATATAATCAATTGTCTCTTTTCAATGGAGAGACATACATATCTTCCTTTGAAAACTATGGATCCCTATCTATCTAAGAATACAAACTGCTCAAGGGAAAAAAGTTGTATTTTCCCAAGAACCCAATTTGGGAAGTACTTTTATATTCTTTACAGAAAAATAATCATTCAGATAAAAACCTTCCCTTTCATGTCTATATTTTTTTTATTGGAATCCTGCAATTGTTACAGTACCTCAAATTATATATGCATGGGATTTGATCCTTCCACATGCAACAACTAGGTCTTTCAGATAACACCGTCCTGAATTTTCTTTGTGCTTTTTTTTAGTACGGTATATTCAATTACCAGCTGCTTCATTTCTTTCTGAAGTATAAGGCCAATCTGCTAATCTTGAACTTTAAGGGAGTAAATTTCAACTTTATTGGGGCTGCAAAAAAGTACATTAGCGATAGCACAATACACGCTTCCTGAGTTCCATTCTATTGACTTTGATGTAAATGAAAATCATGCATGGTTTATGTTGATGACTAATGTGCTCCTGTCCATTTTCTAGCACCCCAAATTTGAATCTTCTTCTTTACATATTATTCATCGTCCTGCTGTGAGATTTTGAAACTCAGTATGTAACTCAGCCATAATGATTTTTTATAAATGAAAGCAAAGACCATTAGCATATATTAGCACCTATAATCCATATTTAGCATGCATTAATATCAGTTTCCCGATTGGCTTCTATATTTTACTTCAGCTGAAGTCACTGGCCGAAGGTCGTTAGCATGAATTAGCATACTATCTGCATTTGGCATACAAAATATTTTAATCCCAATAGTTTTCTTCAATCTTTTTGCAAGGCTTTGCAATATCATCACACCTCATCTAAAAATACTCAGCAATTGAAACTTCTTTTGTACTGCACCTTAAGATTGAGGCCATGGGTCTATATTGCATAAAATGTGACATTTGACAATCTGGCCCTTTGTATGGCAAAAGAATTAACTTTGCAAAAGCACAGTTCATTATGCTTTATACAAAAGCTCTGGTCAAAGGCAGCAACTAGACCTTAAAAATTGACAGTACAGTATTCAAGAAAATTTCATATAATGAAGGCAAATAAGGGATGTGGAAGTGTCAGAATTTATTAGCAAACAGGCACAAAATAACCATCTATACACTGAGAAAAACACACTGTCTTGTCTGGCAGTTGGGACAAGGTAATTATAACTGCTGACTTGGCTGACTACCCCTTTGATTTGCTTTGCTAATAATAAAATAAAGTGTGAACGAGAAAATGATTACAGGGTTTTGTAATGGACTAATTGGAACCAACAATTATCATTTGGTTAACTGACTAAAAAATCATTGCTCCCTTTCCTTTTGTTATTTCCAACCTTGTCAACTTTTCTTCCCTACCGCGACGAGTGATTGGCAGCATTATTCATTTGCTGTTAATTGCCGCTTGCCGTTGTGATGTCTGCAGACAGCAGTGCAGTTGAGGCGTCAAAGCATTACTGTAACAGTCATCAGCAATCAGGAGACAAAATTCTCTTGTTACTGATCAGATAACTCACCATGCAATATGTGTAAAACCCTATGCCATGTTACTCAACCATCCAAACATTCCTGCCCTATTATTGCATGATATGATTTAGAAATGTGCCCTGGAATAAAAATACTGATGCATTTTTGCAGAACTACCTATACTCTCCACCCTATTAGTTTGATATATTCATATTTCAAGAGGCCTTTCTAGTCAATGAAATGTATCCGGAACCATTTATTCATGGCTTCCTGAAGTGGTGGTCAGGAAACCAAGTGGAATTATGAATGGAAATATTGGAGTTGCAAATATGAAATGGCTGACCCCAGCCCCCTCCTCTCCTGGTTTGATACATCTTCTCCACCTCTACATGCCCCATCACCATTCACTGAAGGGTTGTGATCATTTTCAAAATGAGATCACACTGGGGAGGAAGTTCTGGAAGCACTGCATTCATTCCTATTTGCTTACACCGTAGGGCAATTTTACCAATTCCTGAGCTCCATTGGTCCAACTCATCCATGCTGACCAGATTACCTAAACTGACCTAGTCCTATTTGCCAGCATTTGGCCCATATCCCTCTAAACCTTTCCAATTCATGTACCCATCCAAATGCCTTTTAAATGTGGTAATTGTACCAGCCTCCACCACATCCACTGGCAACTCGTTCCATACACGTACCACTCTCTGTGTGAAAAAATTGCTCCTTACGTCCATTTTAAATCATTCCCAACTCACCTTAAACCTTCAAAGTTTATGCGAAGATTTGTAGCTCGGGTGCTCGTTGTTGTGGTTCTGTTCGCCGAGCTGGGAATTTGTGTTTCAAACGTTTCGTCCCCTGTCCAGGTGATATCCTCAGTGCTTGGGAGCCTCCTGTGAAGCGCTTCTGTGATGTTTCCTCCGGCATTTATAGTGGCCTGTCTCTGCTGCTTCCGGTTGTCAGTTTCGGCTGTCTGCTGTAGTGGCCAGTATATTGGGTCCAGGTCGATGTGTTTGTTGATAGAGTCAGTGGATGAGTGCCATGCCTCTAGGAATTCCCTGGCTGTTCTCTGTTTGGCTTGCCCTATAATGATAGTGTTGTCCCAGTCGAATTCATGTTGCTTGTCATCTGCGTGTGTGGCTACTAAGGATAGCTGGTCGTGTCGTTTCGTGGCTAGTTGGTGTTCATGGATACGGATCGTTAGCTGTCTTCCTGTTTGTCCTATGTAGTGTTTTGTGCAGTCCTTGCATGGGATTTTGTACACTACATTGGTTTTGCTCATGCTGTGTATCGGGTCCTTCGTTCTGGTGAGTTGTTGTCTGAGAGTGGCTGTTGGTTTGTGTGCTGTTATGAGTCCTAGTGGTCGCAGTAGTCTGGCTGTCAGTTCGGAAATGCTCTTGATGTATGGCAGTGTGGCTAGTCCTTTGGGTTGTGGCATGTCCTCGTTCCGTTGTCTTTCCCTTAGGCATCTGTTGATGAAATTGCGCGTGTATCCATTTTTGGTGAATACCTTGTATAGGTGTTCCTCTTCCTCTTTTTGCAGTTCTGGTGTGCTGCAGTGTGTTGTGGCCCTTTTGAATAGTGTCTTGATGCAACTTCGTTTGTGTGTGTTGGGGTGGTTGCTTTCATAGTTCAGGACTTGGTCTGTGTGTGTGGCTTTCCTGTGTACCATTGTGGTGAATTCTCCGTTCGGTGTTCTCTGTATCATCACGTCTATGAATGGAAGTTGGTTATCCTTTTCTTCCTCTCTCGTGAATCGGATTCCTGTGAGAGTGGCTTTGATGATCCGGTGTGTTTTCTCTATTTCTGTGTTTTTAATGATTACAAAAGTGTCATCAACATATCTGACCCAGAGTTTGGGTTGAATTTGCGGTAAGACTGTTTGTTCTAACCTTTGCAAAAAAGACCTTGGTTATTCACCCTATCCACGCCCCTCATGATTTTATAAACCTCCATAAAATCATCCCTGAGCCTCCAACACTCAGGAGGGAAACAAGACCCAGCCTATTCAGCCTCTCCCCATAGCTCAAACTCCATCCTAGTAACATCCTTACAAAACCTTTCTGCACCCTCTCAAGTTTAACAACATCTTTCCTATAGCAGGGAATTGCACGCAGTATTCCAGTAATAGTCTAACTAATGTTGTGTCCAGCCACAACATGACATTCCAACTCCTGTACTCAATGCACTGACCAATGCAAGAGTACCAAATGTCTTCTTCACCATCCTGTCTATCTGGGACTCCACATTCAAGGAACTTTACACCTGCATCCCTAAGTCTTTTTGTTCGGCAACACTCACTAGGGCCCCACCATTTAATGAATGAGTGTCGCTCTAGTTTGCCTTGCCAACATGTAACACCTTGCATTTATCTAAATTAAACTCCATCTACCACTCCTCAACTCATTGGCCTATCTGATCAAAGTCCCATTGTACTCTGAGATAACCTTCTTCACTGTCCACTGCAGCACCTGTTTTGGTGTCATCTGCAAATTCACTAACATACTTCTCAAGTATACTCCTATAACCCTTATAGACTTCTAGGGATTCAATTAATCCCAGTTGTCTCTACCTGATATAAGTCTCCTTCTTTTTCTTGACCAGAGTCTTAATTTTTCTAATCAACCAACATTCCCTACACCACCAGCTTTGCCCTTCGCTCTAACAGGAATATACAGTCTCTGAACTCTGGTGATCTCATCTTTGAAGGCCTTCCACTTTCCAATCATCCTTTTACTTGCGATCAGCCTCCCCCAATCAACTTTTGAAATGTCCTGCCCAAGATTGTCAAGATTGACCTTACTCCAATTTAAAACTTTAACTTTTAGATCAGGTTTATCCACTAATTTACATTTCTTTAAAATGTCCGTTCTGAAGAAGGGTCACTATACCCGAAACATTAAGAGAGTCATAGAGTAACTTTCTTTGGCCTATTTTTCCTTCAATGTACCTGGTACTATTGGAAAACCATAATCCCACTCATATTTATCCTATTTTGATCCTCCAGTAATATCCCCAACCTGTATTTACTCATGTCCTGGAGCATGAGGCATCTATTTGTAGCTTCTCCAGTTCGCCACTTACAATGTGTGAGTGGGCTGTTCAGTCACCAATTGCTTTACTACTTAGGATCTCTCTCTCTATTTCACTCTCACTCTCGCACACATGCACACACAGTCACAAGTTAGCAATCAAAAGTCAGATTTCCAGTTGTAATTTTTTTTCTCTCTTTAGCTCACAACTCCAGAAGAAAAAAACAAATTAGGATTTGAACCCAGGTCCATCCTGATCTGCACTCAGCTCAAAGGTATTGTCCCAGTAAGATATGGGGACAGCTATGTTTAAGTATCACCCATGGAATAAGTACCCTTCAAACAAATTTAAAGCCTTTATGAAAGGATCTTAATAGTGTTTAACTTTGTTTATATTTAGTAAATCGTTGCAGTCTTTATTGATTGAAAAGACAAATGATAGGGATTATATGTTGCGAAACATGGTAATGATTTGTCAGTCAACTGCAACACAAGGATAGGCTGCATGACAGATGTAAAATCATTATTATATGCTCATGTTTTTATGCCCCTTGAACTCTGTCAGTTTAATGTTCGTCAGTTCCAATACAAGAATATGTCACATTGTTGCATTATATTATGAGATTACTTTAAGATATCATCAAATCATGACACAAAAACACTATCACCTGATTATATGCAGGCCAGTTACCATGGCAGCCAGATGGCATAATAACCTGATGTACTAATGGCATCATTGTGTGCTAAGATATATGATTGCCGATACATTGAATTCCTGTGAAAATTGTAGGGTGGCAGGTAGTGAGGAAGGGGTGGTAAATATGATGGTGGTAGGGATAAAGTGTTGTTAAACAGATTGCTACACAACAATAATCAGCAAACAAAGATCAGTGAGTGAATGAGTATAACGTTTAACAGTCTGTAAGTGGCAATACTGCCCTTAATAGATTGTGAAATGGTACAATACAAACTCTGTTTATAATGAAGGAAACATGAAACAAATGAGAGAAGTAAGTAAAAGTGAAAGTAACAAGTGAGGAGTAGTTGGAACTTATGAAAGACAAAATAACCTCAAATGCATTTAGCGACAATTACACTTGGCTATCAAACACATGTTCCTGACTTGATACTTGTCCACTTCTGATATTTTTAATTCAAAGTCTAATTAGTTATGATATATGCTTGTCAAATTAAATTATAACTTCTTCTTTTATAACTCTAAGAAGTGTGCAACATATGCTTTTTTTCTTTAATTTTGTCATTGTGGAGATTTCAGAAAATAATTTTAACCAAATATCACCTCATTTCTTCCTACTTCTTTTGGAGGTATGTGTTATTTCTGGCATCCTACTTCACTAGCACCAGATTGTCTCCATCCCCTTGTTTAAATGGTTTTCTTTTAATTGTGGTCTTAAATATCTTAGACTGGGTTGTCTACTGGAGTTATGCAAACTCTGTGCATAACAACAAGGGAATGCCAAAGGGAATTCTTCAGAAGCTGGTCTGTCTACTCAGTGCTGTTCTCCACCACTTCCAAAATTTGTCACTGAAAGTGATAAAGGCTAGATAATATTTCCACTTAAATACAGATGAAAGTATTGTGATGACATGTAAAGGCTAGCAATGCATATGTATATCTGATAAATTGCTGCGGAATAATGCTGGTTTGAAGAAGTAATGGTACATTCTTGAAGTCTGAGAAGAATTTATTGTGTAAAGCATATGTAATTGATTATAGAGCGATTGATTGCCTCAGCTAAAACTTGGGTTAAGGTTAAAGGAACTTCATACCTTTTGGGTCACCACAGAAATAGTGCATCAGGTATCAAAAACTCTATAATTATTTCTGCTTATCATAAAATTGGCTAGAAGGTGGAAGTCAGAGGGTGGTGGTGGAGGATTATTTTTTGGACTGGAGGCCTGTAACCACAGGGTGTGCCACAGGGATTGGTACTGGGTCCACCGCTTTTGGTGGTGTAGTGAACAGTGAAGGTTACCTCAGAGTACAAATGGATCTTGAGCGGATGGGCCAATGAACCGAGGAGTGGCAGATAGAGTTGAATCTAGATAAATATGAGGTGCTACATTTTGGGAGGGCAAATCAGGGAAGGACTTAATGGCAAGTTTCTGGGAGTGTTGCTGAGCAAAGAGAACTTGGGGTGCAGGTTCATAGTTCCTTGAAAATGGAGTCTCAGATAGTCAGGATAGTAAAGAAGGCATTTAGTACACTTGCCTTTATTGGTCAGATTGTTTATAGGAAGTGGGACTACAGTTGTGACCTCACTACAGTTACAGCTGTACAGAACACTGGTTGGGTCACTTTTGGAATACTGCATTTAATTCTTGTCTCATTGCTATAGAAAAGATGTTGTTAAACTTGAAAGGGTTCAGATAAGATTTGCAAGGATGTAGCCAGGGTAGGCGGGTTGGAGCTATAGGGAGAGGCTGGAGACATTTTCTCCAGAGTGTCAGAGGCTGAGGCATAACTTTTATGGAGATTTACAAAATCATGAGTAGCACGGATAGAGGGGCATGAGTAGTCAAGGTCTTTTCCCTAGGGTAGGGGAGTCCAAAACTAGGTGGCATAGGTTTAAGGTGAGTAGGGAAAAGACTTAAAAAGGACCTAAGGGGCGACTTTTTCACACAGAGGGTGGTGTGTGTTTGGAATGAACTTTCAGAGGATGTGGTGGAGGCTGGTATAATTACAACAATCAAAAGAAATCTGGACGTGAATATGAATAGGAAGGGTTTAGAGGGATCTGAGCCAAATCCTGGCAAATGGAACTAGATTAACTTAAGATATCTGATCAGCAAGGACATGTTGGACCAAAGGGTCTGTTTCCATGCTGTACATCTCTATGATTTTCTATGACTCTCTATGACAGTTGTGGCTCAGTGACTATAATCTCATTTCTGAGTTTGAGCCCCACTCCTGAAATTGAGCCCTAAAAGGCATAAATTCTCGCCAATGGCCAGTTCTAAGGGAGTGCTACTCTAACAATATTTTGGCATATTTTGATGGAAACATTAAAGAAAGGCCCTGCCAACTCTCTGAAGTGGACAGAAATGGTGTTTTCATGTTGTTTCAAAAAAGAGAATGGGGTTTTTCTCTCATATATTTGTCTACGCTCATCTGTTAACCAACAGTGCTAAAAATGTTTATGATTAGATTCCCTACAGTGTGGAAACAGGCCATTCGGCTCAACAAGTCCACACCAACCCTCCATAGAGCAACCCACCCACACCCATTCCCCTACATTTACCCCTGACTAATGCACCTAACACTATGGGCAATTGAGCATGGCCAATCACCTAACCTGCACATCTTTGGACTGTGTGAGGAAACCAGAGCACCTGGAGGAAACCCACACAGACGCAGGAAGAATGTGCAAACTCCACACAGGTAGTTGCCCAAGGCGGAAATTGAACCCGGGTCCCTGACACTGTGAGGCAGCAGTGCCAACCACTGAGCCACCGTGCTGCCCTCTGGGCATTTATCTCACTATAGATCACTTTTGGATTCTGTGTTTTCTAATTTTATGCAATGAATACACTTTACCGGCATCTCGTTGTCTATGAAGTTTTTCAGGATGTTCTGATTTGGTGAAAGTCACTGGAAATTAAAGTCAGCTTACCAGAAGTAACCTGACTGTAATATTGATCAGTGTTTCACATAGTGCACTATAATAGGGGATCATGCTGCCCAATCATATATTCTTAGGCTGGGCAATTACGTGCAATGTCAATGCTAGGTTGAGCATTGCAGCCTGTGAATGCAAAGAATGCATGAGTTTACACCTGACTGAAAGTGGCCAAAAGTCCTCATCTATTGCCCCAAATTTGTTCCAAGCAAGAAATAAATAACTTAACTGCAAATATTTCTTACATTAAAGTTTTAACTTGTAGTAAGATACTGTCAGCAATTGTCAGCAAATTGTTTTGCAATTGGTTGCTTTGGTGACTGTTAAATGGTCTAAATCTAAGTGTGATGTTGTCTGACAATTAATTAGCCTTCTTTTAATTGAAACCAAGGACTTGCCTACCAAAGTAGTTTACAGACTGATTATAATTGTTGCTGTGTTTTCCTGGATCTTAAACCTCGTTTTAATAAAGACATTGATAATGTCATGGTGCAATTGCACATCCGCAAGTGATAGCTGATTTTGCATTGAGAAACTTCACACTAATATTGTTAAAACAAAAATTCTGGTCTGATTCTTTGGTGACAGAGGCCATCCCTGTCAATTCTCTTTCTCATGTGTCACCATGTCTACTGAACGCTGCTAATGAGATGGTCAGTACCTGTTGAGCTGAGACAAATGTAGAAAGACTTATTAAGAATTTGAAATAAATTTAAATGGGACTAGCTCTGTAATGATGGGAAGTCCAGAGTTCTGATGAAGCTCTCCCCAGTGAATCTTTCTACTATTCAGCATTCCTCTATTCATCATTCCTTTGTGCAAATGTTCCATTGCATCTCCTTATTCTACACCTCTCTTAAGTGTTGTCCTTACTTGTGGATTACTCATATGCATCTCTCCCATATAGTGTATGTTTCCACTTCCCACTGTACTCTTATGCACCTGATCTTGTCAGGATTGAACCTGTTCCTGTCATGAGCGGTAATTGCATTCCTCATATAATATCAGGCTGAATTTTCCAGTTTGTTTTGGACAAATGTTGTTTTTGATGAGATTCATGTGGGGTCCCAAGATGACTTTTCTCCGGCAATTATTCACTCTTCAGCTCATTACTCAGGCAACAAGCCTCTATGGCACCGACATTGTATAACCATCTGGCAGGAGTGGCGAACTTTCATTGTTGTAGGGATTTTGCGATGTTCATGATACTGGCGCCATATTTAACCTTCAGATCTGCAGCACTTCAGATGCCTTGAAGTGAGTGTAGCTCATCCATACTTACACATGCCCTATGGTATCAGTAATGATCCCACACACCTCTGAAGGGAATGTCACATTCTATCTTTCAGCTTACAAGGCAGCATATTGCCATTCAAGGCTTGAAGGTGTACAATGAGAACTTCATATCTCCAGTCTCCCTCACAGCTCAGTGGTTTGCTGAGAAGAGCTGTATTACTTCTCTTTGATTAAATGTTACCCTGCAGTCAAATAGTTCATCGAAATTTAATAATCTAGACAAACACTGAAATGTTGAACGACAACAAATGATAAAAGGGTGTAAAGGAGGTGACTGATGATTGTTCACAAACTGCTGCCTCAGTTGAGGGGATGCATTGCACAGCAGACACAATTTTTGGGCTGAATGAAACCTTGAAGATCATCTTGCCTCAGAACCATGCAACATTACTGCCCTGACTCACTGACTGCTGCTGTCTTCTGAACAGTAAAGAGGACCCGTAATGCTTTAGGGTGAGATGGGCTGAATGTAACTCCCATACAATTATATTGATAAGAGAACATTTATTTATCAACAGAAAAGTTAAAGAAATGTCAAAAAATGTATCAGATTTACATGCAAGATGGACTGACCAGGAGCTACCTGCCAAATAATCAAGAGGAAGTCACACATGAAAAGTCCAAACACGGCTCTTTCCTTCTGGAAATAGTTCTTCATAACTTTTGTCTGGAGCTCTATAATGCATAACTGTATCATAATCTTCTGCATAATTATAAGCCATCTGCAGAGGGTTGATTCCCATGCCTATTTGGTCAGCATCAGGTCCCAGAGGTGTGAGCTTATAATTGAGTATTGAAGATTGTTAAGAAAGCAAAACGATGCACACAGAGGCTGGCAGTCTGTCAGTCAGTGCTAAAGTCAGTGAGGGTGTGCTAAGAAAGCAATGTAAAGTAGACAGACTTACAGCTTCCATTTAAGCACAAAGTGAATGTGTACTAGCTAAAAGCCATAAGGATCCTGAATAAATGCCTAAGATGCATTCCTGTTCATGTGCGCAAAATGACTTGGAGAAGCACAAAAGTTGTAGGTTTCCCAATGGTAAAGCGCTGCAGTACTGAAGTTGTGTGCATATTGGTGGGAGAATAGATATGATGACATGAGGAATCTGGTGCCAACATATTATGGCAAAGGGTTGAGGAGGATGGTGGCCATGGTGTATGCAGGAGCACTATGGGGAAAAAGAATTGCATAATGGCTGGACAAGCATAGACGCAACTGAACTCAATAGTTGCATTCTCTGACTTTCACTTTGAGAATTTGCTCCATTTATTTTCTCCGTAAAGGAGAAGAGAATTGAAAGTGTCATAGAGTCATAGAGTTGTAAAACACGGAAACAGACCCTTCAGTCCAACTCATCCATGTTGACCAGGTAGCCTATACTGAGCTAATCCCATTTGCCAGCATTTTGTCCATATACTTCTAACCCTTCCCTATTTATGTACCCATACAGATGCCTTTTAAATGTTGTAATTGTACCAGCTACCACCTTCCTCTGGCAGATCATTCCATACATCCTGAAGAAGGGTTACACCTGAAATGTTGACTTCTCCACCTCCTGATGCTGCCTGGCTTGCTGTGTTATTCCAGCCTCCTGTTTTTCTACCTTCCATTCCATTAAAACGTTGCCCTTCAAGTCCCATTTTGATCTTCCTCCTTTCACCTTAAACTAATTCCCTCTAATTTTGGACTCCCCTACCTTGGGAAAAAGACCTTGGTTATTCACCCTATCCATCCTTCTCATGATTTTATAAACCTCTATAAGGTCATGCCTCGGCCTCTGATGTTCCAGGGCAAATAACCCCAATCTACTCAACCACTCCCTATAGCACAAAACCTCTCACCCTGGCAACATCCTTCTAAATTTCTTCTGCACTCTTTCAAGTTTAACAACATCTTTCCTATAGCATGGAGACTAGAATCAAACATAGTATTCTAAAGGTGGCCAACAGATGTCCTGCATAGCTGCAAATTGCATCCCAACTCAATGCAGAAATTTGGTGAGTTGGGACTTTAATGAAATGCGACCAAGTGGAAATAGGTAGTCGCTGTGCAATAGCAAGTTTCTGAAGCATTCCTTTAAGGATTGAGGAGAAAATTCACAGAAAAGATGTTTTCTTGTCTGTGGGATCCTGATCTTTAAAAATTCTCTGTATTTCTTGCTTTAGCTCAACACACACCAAGGAGGGAAAAACTCTGCCCTATGTATAAAATTCTCATGAGAATGGGTATAATTATTTTCTATAAATGTAGATGGAGTGATCTATCATTCGTAATTTATGAAAATGTTGCAAATACAGTTTTTTAAAATTACTTCATGCAGTTTGCTTAAATTAAAATGAATCAATTACAATTAATATTAATTTTGCACCCCAGAAAGAAAAAATCTCTGCATAATGGTCACAACTCACAGAAAACCAATAATGCTGTTGTTATGCATTTTTATTATTGAGATGCCCACATTAAAGTTGCAATGGTACTATGGCAAAAGATTATAATGAGAAAATTCTAAAAACACTGCTTGCAATAATAAGATTCGATTGTAGTTATCAGTCTAGGCTTGGGATTACACCATTAGCAATACCTGAATTCCAGCTTTACTGTAACTGATGTTGCTTTAAGCAGGCCTATTTCCTGCTGGCCCAGTTGTTTTTGGTCCTTAGCTGTGGGAGGTGTTGCTATAGTGACATTATAATTTGTCATGGTGGATGCTGCCTGTGCCACAGATACTGACAGATAGGAATTAATTTACTAACAAGTAATTATGTAGCAGAGAGATGACTGCCACACAGAGAGATTACACTCTGACATATATAATGCTTTGAAGGGAATGGCAGTAACATCAATGCAAGCTAGCGCAGGTAGGCAGTTACTCTATAGTGTTGGACACAAGCTAATACATAGACCTGCTTAGTTACCTCAATGACATCCCTGTTCTGGACAGCAGAAATCACTGTCCCGGTCTGTACAATCAAGAATAATTAGGCCTGTCATCCTTTTGCTCTGATTTCCCTCCTCGACTGGTAAAACAAAATGCAAATATTTTGCTTTCATTGTCACATTCACCTTGACACTAATACTGACTGGGTGCGCATCTCCATCAGATGAGTGGAATTTGCATTGTTCATTCTAATAAATTTGCTTCCCCTGTACCTCATGGCAGGACCCATCAGATAAAGTCTCCAGGAGTGTCATCAATCACTGCAGCTGACAGACGGCTTTGCCTTCGTTTGTTACATACGAGAACATGCTTAATTATTTGTACTGTAATTAGTTCGGAAAATGTCAGGAAATGTCAACCCTCTGTTCAGGCTGGAAGGGCTCTACTTGAAAGCCAGAATGACTGAAGTGTCATTAATGCAGTGTAACAAGACGAGGATCAGCTGGGGAAAAGTGAAAGGTCCCTAGAATGTAATCATGGCAAGTTAAGGAAAACTGCAAATAAGTGCCAGTAACAAGCTGGGCTTTCCATTAGGAAGCAGCTGTATTTTTCAAACCGCTTCTGTTTGTATAACAGGGTGGATGGAGAAACTGAGAGGATGGATCATTGGCAACTTGAAATGAACCATCTACAGGCCGTCATACTTGTGTAGCCATATGCTTAAAATACAATTTTTACTGTTATTAGCCTTCTAAACCTTTTAATAGCCGTTTCTTTCATTCAGTAAAGTTATTTAAAGGGTTGTGTTTTGAATAAGAATAGACTCTGTATACAATATCTCTTTTGGCATTTATTGAATGAAATTGTCAAATTATTTTTAGAAAAAAGTCATTATTTTATTTAGGGTTGCAAATTAGGGTTTAAACACTGGATCTGTCAGCTGAAATACTGGTGACTGCCCGTGGTCAAGAATGACATGAGAAGCAAAATGTCCTTTCTCATCTGTGACAGGCCATAATTAGTGACTGCTTCTTCCTATCTATAACCCTCCACTGTAACAATCAAAAATATGACATTGCATTTAGTTTAATATCTTTCTCCTCCAAATTTCTACCCATCTTTCTGGAAACATTGATACAAGCTAAGTTCAGTTTTACCATTTTCATCAACTTCCTGGTAACTCAACATGCAACATGTGGAAATTTCTAGTTGGGGCCACCAGATAATGAATCAGAATGGGAAATATGGATATTTTTCTCCTTTGGTCAACAGCATTGAGACCAATTTTAACACTTTAACAGCAGATAGTTGAGCAAATAGGTGGACCTAGAAATACTCTTAGTCTGCAAAGTATAGTTGTAGGAGAAAGTGAGGTCTGCAGATGCTGGAGATTAGAGCTGGAAATGTGTTGCTGGAAAAGCGCAGCAGGTCAGGCAGCATCCAGGGAACAGGAGAATCGACGTTTCGGGCATAAGCCGTTGTACACAGGGCACTTAATAGTGGAATCATTGTCAGGTACTAGTCCAGAAGCTGTTTTTCCTGGAGCATCAGAGGCTGAGGAGTGACCTTGTAGATGTTTATAAAATCATGAGAGGCATGGATTGGCTAAATAGGCACAATCTTTTCCCTGGGTTGGAGTGTCCAGAACTAGAGGGGATAGGTTTAGGTGAGGGGGAAAGATTTAAAAGGGACCTAAGGGGCAACTTTTTCACACAGAGGGTGGTGCATGTATGGAATGAGCTGCCAGAGGAAGTGGTGGAGGCTGGTACAATTACAACATTCAAAAGGCATCTGGATGGGTAAATGAATAGGAAGGGTTTCGAGGGATATGGGCCAAATGCTGGCAAAAGGGACTGAGTCAGATTGGGGTGTCTGGTCAGTGCGGATGAGTTGGATCAAAGGGTCTGTCCCTGTGCTGTATAACTCTATGACTTGCTTTTCAGGGTCTTCATCCAGTTTACCATCACCACCATTTCTGTGCATGGTCCATGGACATTATCTCTTCTATTCTATTTCCATGCAACTGGGTATTACTGAACCACCAGCGTCACCACATCATTGTGGCTACTTTAAAAACAACTCAGTAATCACTTCATCCCTTCAAACTTTCACTTTGGAGCTCTTGGACTAATATGCCTTGTACTCTTCTGCCAAATCACTTTTGCCACAGAGACACACACATCTCATACATCTACATAGGATGCCTCTCACACCTCTTGATTTCTTACAGCTCACTCACTTGGCACTGACTATTAGGCTACAAACCTCTGTCACATGTATTGATTTTTTTAGTGCATAAGATCATCAGTTCTAACTCAAATGCTGCCAGGTGCTCTGGAGTGCAATGTTGTTTTGTGCGGACAGAGAAGCAGGCAACTTGCCATTGCAATGAGCAGTCAAATGGGTGAAAATGTAACTATATGCAACTGGCAAGCTCACAGATTCAGCATTTGCCAGCAGTTTGCAATGCAAACACATTGCAGGACATTCAAACTAAAAACTATATCTGAACGTCAAAAGGGCCAGTCCTAGATGGAGTAAAGAGGCTGATCAGTAGGATGGGCAATGTGCTCAGTTAAGTGGGTTATTTGATCTCAGCCTGTGGGGTCCAACCTTGGACAGGCACACGGTCCTATTGGAATCTTGGAATCCATGTTCTTGCAGTATGGGGCTTGGACCATGGTCAGTCTTTCAGGTCAAATCCAAAAAGCCTGGGGATTAGAGATAGGTCAGTTTGAGAGCTGTGGATACATTAGACTGAGGTGGGCCAAATTTTCCTGAAATGATACAAAAAGAGGGGTTAGAAGTGATGGAATGGAAGAGCAGTCAGATGTGATTCACAAGCAGAAGAGGTGGTTAAGTCTCCCGATTGAGTGCGTCGGAAGCATGGTGGCAGGAAAGGTTAATAATTTGGTAGCATGAGTTGAGCAAAAGGCACTGGGGGGATATGATGCATACAATAGTGAGAATTGAAATCCCATGAAAGGCGAGTGTAGTGGATGGTGAGTGTGAGGGAGCAGCGTAAAGATAGTGGTTCTTACTGCTGCAGAGTGCAGAAGATCATAGAACTTCTGTCTGCCGTGCTAGGCTTCACTCAGACCGAACTGTTAAGCCAGGCATTAATTTGGGTTTGCACAAGTTTGTTCTCGAGGCGTGGCCTCCTATGGCAGTTTGCAGGAAGAAGGATTGCCTGCCTCTCCACCACCCCATCCACCAACACCTCCAGCTCCCCATCAATGAAGTGGGGAACAAGCTTTTGATTCCTCTGAGCCACATCACCAGTGATAACTATATTGTTAGGGTCAGGTCTTGAATTGCAGTATAGCGGAGCTTTGACTCTGGTGCCACTGGCATTGTTATTGCACAAATTTAAAGCAGACTCAGAAAATCAGGTCAAACAATCATTTATTTTCATTCATATGCAGAGTTAGTCTTATCACCATGAAGTCGACTAGAGTGAGGACTGCAGATGCAGGAGATCAGAGTCGAGGAAAGCACAGCAGGTCAGGCAGCATCTGAGGAGCAGGAGATTCGATGTTTCTGGCATAAGCCCTCCATCAAGAAGGACAATCCAGCCTCAAAATCCTAGGGGAAGAATCGCCAACCAGTAAACAGATAATCATAAAGTTGGTCAAATCTGTTCAGATGGTAATTGGAATATCTGGGCCGCTGCACTAAATGCTTCTCAGCACACATGCCTGTCTCTCTAGTAGAAGCATACAAAAATAATGGTGTAAAAATGACTAGCCGATCTGTCAAGTCTGCTCCAACCTTTATGCTGGCCATAACACCATAATTAAGAACATCACACTTTCTTCCCATTGACATAAAAACTCATTGGAGAGGTAATAAATAAAGTGGAAAAAATTCCAAAACCATGGGAAATTCCTCATGAAATCATATCAGGCAATCTGTCCAAGAGATCACATTGACGAAATCTATCCATAAAGACTCTGGTCATCGATACAATGTCCTCTCTACTTCTCTTTGGAGGTGAAAAAAAGCATTTGAAATTAATTTGAGATTCAAAGCCCCTTCTAGAAAGTTGTGATTCCCAAAATTTATGGTGTGGAAGGATAGTTTCAGGTGAGCAATAATTTTTGAGAAAATCGAGACTCAGACAAGATTGATGATTATTGGATACTTTTCTACTTGTTATCAATAAAATTGAGCAGTTAGAGATACATCACCCATTGATCACCGGGAAAATCTACTTGATGTAAAATTTGCAGAGAGTGTGAGGTGGAATCTAAAATTACATATGTACAGCAACAATATCCTTATAGATGCTCAATTCATATAACACTGTATGATACATTTTATAACTCAACTGCCTTTCATTTATTTTCAGATGCTGATTATAAAGCTCTGACAATTAATGGCAAACATACTATTTTTGTAACTAAGCATTGTTTTCTTCAAAAGATATCGACTCGTTATCTTTGTAATTACAACAAACAAAGCAATTTTTTTCTGAATTTATCTGAATCAATCCAATTCAGGTTGACTTTGGTCAGAACTTGACTTGGAATTCAATCTTCCTCTCTATTTCTTCATTGCCAAATGAGCAAAGCATCATTCCATGTTTTTTCTGTTTCAGCGCCTGTTGCCATTTCCTTAGTGGTGAAACACCAAAAGCTATTTTGTGCCATTAAGGTTGTAATATAAAAGCATACAGTCATTGACAACTGAGCCATAGCTCAAAGGTAACAATGATTATTCTGCAAGGAATATGTGCGTTTACCATTTCAATAGAATGTTCCTAGCAAAGATTAAATGTTTAATTATTAAATGTACATTAAATGTTTAATTATTATAGATTCCCTTATAGAATAGTTGAGCATTTAAAACCTATTATTTTAACCAAAGTGAATTTCATATTTGCAAAGAAGTCTTATGTTTTGTCTCAGTTATAATAGTTTCCTATTTGTCTTGGTGCAAAAACTCAGACCTTGTTGATATTAAGTGTTGCGATTTGATTTAGATCCACTGGATATTGGACAAGACTGCAGAAGTTCCACATTGAGGTAGGGACTTGGTTTCGAAGTTTGACTATTTGGAAAAGTTTGGTATCAATGTAACTTGCATGAATCTAAGTTAGCTCCCACTGGAAAACCCAAGTTTGTGTTCAAATATTGATAATCATTTTGACGTAATACGGTCCTACTAAAGCAAGATCCACATAATTTGTCTGATCCATGATCTGATAATAGTACATTATTGAAGTATTAGATTAGATTAGATTACTTACAGTGTAGAAACAGGACCTTGGGCCCAACAAGTCCACACCGACCCTCCGAAGAGCAACCCATCCAGACCAATTCCCATACATTTCCCCCTTCACCTAATCTGCACATCTTTGGACTGTGGGAGGAAACTCACGCCGACACGGGGAGAATGTGCAAACTCCACACAGACAGTTGCCCGAGGCGGGAATTGAACCCGGGTATCTGGTGCTGTAAGGTATTATTGAAGGCTTACTAAGAATGTGTTCCAGACCTTAGCAAAATGGAACATCTAAACTGATGATGGATTAAAATTAAGTCAAGAATTGACAGGAAATCAGAAAATAAGAAGAACAGTGCAGGAATATTGCATTTTAATTAGTAAAACTTCAAGAAATGAGGTAAATAATTTAATGAGATCATGCCATTAATTTAATTAAAAGAATATACTTTGTGAGTGAAATTTCCCAATTTTAATTAGTGTGTTTTGTCCAGTGAGACTCACTGTGCCCAGCCTACCAGGCTTGGAGTGACTTTTCTCATGTCACCTACTGTCTTCACCTCATTAATCATGCAACAGCATTCTTGAGCGTTTTTGTGAGGGAATTGTGTCGCAGGAGAGGTGGAAGTGCTTGTCACTGCTAGGACCTGACAGCATTCACACTGAAGGGGTTGAATCAGTTTTAGTTAGTTCAGCATTAAATGTAAGTGGAAACCACAGATATACAAAGGCAGGCTACAAGCATGATAGAGTTGGCCTTGGGTGAAATACATACTATACTTATGTAAACAGTGAGAAAACAGTAGAAATATGAGAATTACAATTAGTAACGTTGTAATATTTTGTATGTAGCAAGGAGTCATCTGTTATGCCTCAGATTCTGTGTTACACTTCATGGCGATAAGTATTGAGAGTGTGGTGTTGGAAAAGCACAGCAGGTCAGGTAGCAATCGAGAAGCAGGAGAATCGATGTTTCGGGCATAAGCCCTTCATTAGGAATGAAGCTTGTGGGCTGGGGTGCTGAGAGATAAATGGGAGGGGGCTGGGGTTGGGGGGGCAGGGGGGAGGGGGAAGGTAGCTGAGAATGTGATAGGGTGAGATGAAAGTGGAGATGAAGGTGATAGGTCAGAAAGGAGGATGGAGCAGATAGATGGGAAGGATGATGGCCAGGTCAAGAGGGCAGTGCCGAGATGGAGGCTTGGGAATGGGATAATGTGGAGGAAGGGGAAATGAGGAAACTGGTGAAATCCACAATGATCGCAGGTGGTAAGGGTTTGGCGATGGAGGAGGCTCAGGACCTGCATGTCCTTGGTGGAGTGGGAAGGGGAATTGAACTGTTCAGCCACACGGCGGTGGGGTTGGTTGGTGCGGGTGTCCCAGAGATGTTCTCTGAAATGATCCACATGTTGGCGTCCTGTCTCCCTGATGTAGAGGAGACCACATCGGGTGCAACGGATAGAGTAGATGACACTGGTAGGGGTACAGATAAATTTCTGTTGAATGTGGAATGATCCTTTGGGACCTTGGATTGAGGTGAGGGGGGTAGGTGTGGGTGCAGGTTTTGCACTTCCTGCAGTGGCAGGGGAAGGTGCCAGGAGTGGGGTGTGGGCTGGTGGGGGGGTGTGGATCTGATGAGGGAGTCATGGAGGGAATGGCCTCTCTGAAATGCTGATGGGAGTAGGGAGAGAAATATATCTCTGGTGGTGGGGTCCGTTTGTACGTGGCGGAAGTGGCGGAGGGTGATGCAATGTATACAGAGGTTGGTGAGATGGAAGGTGAGGACCGGGGTTTTGTCATCCATTGTCATCTGACCTCCATTAAAGGAAGCCAGACAGAAACCACCCAGGGGAGGCGTAGAGTTGCAGGCCAAGGCAAGTGTATTTTCATGATATTCGCTGTAATATTTCAGGACTTAAGTGTCCCAAATACACTTTGAAAGTGACTGAGGGAAAATGCATAGGTTAATTCATTAAGGGTTACTTTGCCAGGTAGCTCAGGTAGGTAAACATCCAGGTGATGAGGTATTGTAGGCTGCCCGGCAGTGCTCAGGATAGATTGAGGGATTGGTTAATTCTAGAGCGCTTGATTCCAAATGGGGTGTGAGGACAGTTCCGTTCCAACAGATTGTGGGAAGAGGTAGTCGGTACTCGCAGGGCCAGACTAGGTGATGGAGTGTGGGTGTTATTGATTCAGGGAAGTCAACTGTTAGAGATGTAGTTAGGGAGTGTCAATAGTGAGTCAGTGGTTCTGTTTGATAGTTACCTAGGAGCTCAAGTAAGGTTTGAATCTTCTAATGTTTCCTGAATAACTAATAAGCTTCAGTAAATTGGAATGCTCCAATTCTCCAGGCAGAATTTTAAAGGGGTCTGAGCAATGTGAACAATGATATAATGTGTGGGAGAATTAGGCGAGAGATCTGGCAAGGCCTCAAGATAATCTCGCTCTATCTGTTAGGCATTGACTAAATCGCATGGCAAGTTTCTCATTCGGCAGTGAACAGTTGCCAATTAAGGGTATTATTGCTTGTTAAATACTTTATTTAAAGCCCAATTGACATTATTAATATTCAGCTTCCCATTGAACCAAATATGCCAAGCAAACTAGACTCCAAGAAATCTTGTATAAAAAATGTTGCTGGAGAAACTCAGTAGGCCTGGCAGCATCTGTGGGGAGAAAGCAGAATTGATGTTTCGGGTCGAGTGACATTGATTCATGAAACGTTGACTCTGCTTACTCTCCACAGATGCTGCCAGACCTGCTGAGTTTTTCCAGTAATTTCTGTTCTTGTTTTCAAGATTTCTTGGAGTCTAGATTGCTTGGCACTTTTGGTGCAATGGGAAGTTGAATATTAATAATTTGAATTGGCTGAAATCAAACCTGGGACCTTGGCACTGTGAGGTAGCAGTACTAACCTCGTGAATTGGCAGCTTCCAATTCAGCAGCGGGAGTCGATAAAGCACGAGCCAGGGGACAGCTGGGAAGGTAAATTTGAATATAAAATACTTACCACTTGTATCAGCAGAGCAAAGACTGAACAGGAGCAGTAGCAGACACAGGGACTGCTGGATAAGTGAACTCATATATTCAGCCAGCGGCTAAACTCAAAACACTACAAGTGTAGTGGCTCCCACCCGTCGTCCTCCTCTAACCAAAAAGAAGACTCTGTGTATAGGGTTGGTAAGGTAAGGTAAGGTTCTTCTTATCTCTTTTGGCAATTTAGACACAAGTCCAACAGACGGGTTGGAAGCCAGGGCAGTTGCATGCTCCTGCTGCAGGGTGTGGGAGTGAAGGGTCACCATTAGTGTCCCTGATGACTTCACCTGCGAGAAGTGCACCCAACTCCAGCTCCTCACAGACCGTGTTAGGGAACTGGAGCTGAATGAATTTCGGATCATTCAGGAGGCTGAGGGGGTGATAGAGAGGAGTTATAGGGAAGTAGTCACACCTAAGTTCCAGGATAAAGGTATCTTTGAGAATGCCAGGAGAGGGAAAGGGAACAGACAGATCTCCTGTGGCTGTTCCCCTCAATAATAAGTATACCACTTTGGATACTGTTGAGGGGGATGACCTAGCAGGGGAAAGCTACAGCAGCTAGGTCTCTGTCACTGAGTCTGGCTCTGTGGCTCAGAAGGGAAGGGGGAGAGAATAGGAGTGCAATAATACTAGGTGATTCAGAAGTTAGAGAAACAGACAGGAGATTCTGTGGTCGCAAGGAAGACTCCCAGATGGTATGGTGCCTCCCGGGTGCCAGGGTCAGGGATGTCTCAGATCGAGTCTATAGGATTCTTAAGGAGGAGGGAGAGCAGCCAGAAATCATTGTGCACATTGGTACCAATGACATAGCTTGGAAAAGAGGTGAAAACTTGAAAAGTGATTTTAGGGAGTTAGGTCGGAAGCTAAAACGCAGGATGAGCAGAGTAGTAATCTCAGGATTGCTACTGGTGCCAATGGCTAGTGAGGCCAGGAACAGAGATCAAGCGCAGCTTAACATGTGGCTGCAGAGCTGGTGTAGGAGGGAGGGCTTCAAATATCTGGATATTTGGGATACCATCTGGGGACGGTGCGACCTGTACAAGAAGGACAAGTTGCACCTGAACTCCACCAAGGACATGCAGGTCCTGGGCCCTCCTCCATCGCCAAACTCTTACCACCAAGGATCATTGTGGGGCCGAACAGGGATAGTGGAGGGAACTTGTTCCTGGAGTCGGAGGAAGTAGGGGAGGTCCTTAATGAATATTTTGCTTCTGTATTCACTACTAAGAGGGACCTTGTTGTTTGTGAGGACAATGTGAAATAGGCTGATATGCTCAAACAGGTTGATGTTAAGCAGGATGTGCTGGAAATTTTGAAACACATGAAGATAGATATGTCCCTGGACTGGATGGGATATGCCCAAGGTTACTACGGGAAGCAGGGGAAGAGATTGCTGTGCCTTTGGCAATGATCTTTGCATCCTCACAGTCCACAGGAGTAAAACCAGATGATTGGAGTGTGGCAAACGTTATTCCCTAGTTCAAGAAAGGGAATAGGGACAACCCTGGGAATTACAGACCAGTTTGTCTTAAGTCAGTGGTAGGCAAACTATTGAAGAGGATTCTGAGAGACAGAATTTATGATTACTTGGAAAAGCATAGCTTGATTAAAGGCAGGTCATGCCTCACAAGCCTTATTGAATTCTTTGAGGAGGTGACAAAACACATTGATGAAGGTGGAGCAGGGATGTGGTGTATATAGATTTTAGCAAGGCGTTCAGTAAGGTCCACAATGGTAGGCTCATTCAGAAAGTCAGGAGGCAGAGGGTACAGGAATATTTCGGTCTCTGGTTCAGATCTTTAGCATTTGCAGATGTTTGTTTCATTTATGTTAAACGATATTTACTAAGGGCATGATATGTTGAGAAATCTCACTGGGCTTTATGGCAGGAATTCCTCCAAAAAACTCAACAAGACATTACCGAGAAACAGCCCTCTGATTTGATTGGGTGCTTTTGGATGGTTCCAGATGTAGCAGATTGCCCTTCAGAAACATCAATTTTGTGGGCAATTCCCATGGAGTCTGCTGTGTCTGGGTTTGTTCATGGTGCTGACACACAATTCTCGTCTATGCTTCTCCACCGATCCTCTGGCCATTTGAATATGTAGGCCAGTGTTATATAGTTTTCTTTTGGATTTATTTAAGTGGGTAAGTGGTCAACCTAGGTACCTTTATGTAGCCTATGCCTGTCTCTTTTGTGTAACATTATAAATCAGATTATAAATCATTATATATTTTATTCAAATATAAACAAATGTAGACTTCTGTCAAAGTCATAATTTAGCTGTTATGGTGAAGCATCATGCTATAACTTTTCCTCACAACTATATGGTAAAAACGATCATGCAAAAATAAACCAAATTACCAAATAATTCTAATTGTTTGAGGCTAGGGTCAATAAATTATCTCTGAAATAGCAATCTAACTTAATTGTATGTTGTTAAAACTACACAGTTGTCCTATCTACATGTTACATACATTACTTCAGTTTTGTAATCACATAGTTTCTTAATTCATCACACAACATTCATCAACAGCACTATAACTGATGCTGATAATCAGCTCAGCAAAATTCCCATTTATCGATCAGATCACTAAAAACTTAATGATAATGCACATCTAATACCATTTACATTTTTAAAAAGTAGAAAATAATAATCATTTTCTGCAAAAAGCTTTTCAATCTTCATTTCAGTTTTGTGAAAGTAGTTAGACCTATAAATATTGACGATAGGTGGAATCCCACAGGGGTCAGAGTGATTTGTGCCAAACTTGGATGAGAATTCTGGTGAGGCCCATGTTGACATTTGGAACAACTCATTCTATCTTTTCCACTTTTCAAAAATGACATGGTGAGTCTCTCACTAGGACAGAGCAGGGAGGTGACAGCTGGAAGGAACTTCTTTGTGAAATACCTTGTTGGGCGTCAAGGTGGCTCAGTGGTTAGCACTGTCGCATCACAGTGCTAGGGCCCGGAGTCTGATTCCAGCCTTGAGTGATGGTCTGTGTGGAATTTGCATGTTCACCCCGAGTCTGTGTGGGTTTTGTCTGGGTAGTCTGGTTTCTACCACAGTCCAAAAATGTCCAGGTTAGGTGAATCAGTCATACTAAAAGTTGTGTGTAGTGCCCAGGGATGGTAAGCATGTTGGACTAGCCATGGTAAATATGGGATTATGGGATACAATAGGGGGATGGGTATGAGAGAGTTGGTGTGGACTTATGGACTGAATAGCCTAGCTTCTGCAATTTAGGGATCCTATGACACAACAAATTAATATTCAGTCCCCCACCGAACAAACTCATCAAATAAGTCAGACGTTGGGAAATGTGGCAAAAAAAAAATATGGGTATCTGGTGGAGTCAGAGTCAAAACGTGTGGTGCTGGAAAATCACAGCCGGGCAGGCAGCATCCGAGCAGCAGGAGAGTCGATGTTTCGGGCATAAGACCGTCATCAGGAATGTGAGGGGGAGAAGGGGGCTGAGAGATTTTACCTTCCCCTCAACCCCCTGCACCCCATCCTCCTACTTATCTCTCAGCACCCTTCTCTCCCAACCCCTTCACATTCCTGATGAAGGATTTATGCCCGAAACATCAACTTTCCTTCTCCTCAGATGTTGCCTGAACTTGCTGTGTTTTACCAGTGCCGTGCTTTTCAACTCCGACTCTCCAGCATCTGCAGTCCTCGCTTTCTCCTACCTGGTGGAGTCAGCCCGCTGTTTGCTCTGAACGACCAGGCAAGGACCAGTGCAGGGGAGGCCTATCACAGTCAGGGTCAAGTATAGGCACCAGTCAGGGGCAAGTCTGTGAAGTGGGATCACTGGATTTGCAAGGGGAGGGAATATGGTAAAACATGGCTGGGAAGAAGTTGTTGTTGGGAGAGGAAGGGGTCATCAATAGCCAGGAGAACTACCCTGGATTAAACCAGGCATGGTCACCTCATATACCAGGCTGGGTTATAAAGGCAGGCAGGTGAGGGTGGGGGCCTACGTGAAGTCTGAATGGGACGGATTATTACATTCAGCCTGAGACTGGAAGCTATTTGCAGGGGAGTGCTGATTTTCATCTTTCATTACCCTGCAAATTGAAAATGCTCAATGGGGAAGAAAATGACTATACTCAGAGTGGGCTGGATAAGTGACCTGACCCATGAGGGAGGGGACTGCAGCAACCACCAATCATACAGCTTTTAAAGAGAAAGATCATTGGTCATAGGCCCACATAATGCATTGCACACGGGCATCATTGCACTGATGCTGTCTGTGTGCTGCACCTTCCTGGCACAGCCAATCTAGACAACATCAACAGTTACATCTTTGTGCGCATAGGATGCCAAGCATTAGGGATGTTCAACCAGGAGGGACAGAAGTGTTGCCATGACCCAATGCCTTGTTCATGCATTGTTCCCCCTGTTTCCAGATGATGTAATAGGCTGTCATTGCAGACCTCCATCCATGTGGCCGTAATATGCTGCTTGATGGTGTAACAATGCATTTTGGGAGAATAATAACCATCTGTATGGTTTAAATACAAAAATTTTTATTGAAGCCAAGATTCACATCCAAGCCATTGTCACCTGTGCCACCGAAGTGCCCCCCGAAAGTTTTTGTTTTCCCCTCCTTTGCCAGAAGCAAGTCTGTCCTCCTCAGCCTGCATTTCCAATGGTGGGGGAAAGGTGGGGAAGGTGGGGATACACCTCTGCACCTCATTGTCTCCTTGTGAGGAAGAGGAGGAGTTACCTAGAATAGAATAAAGATTTCCTACCTCTGATTGCCATGCTTTTGAACCTGAGGATGATTGGCCCAGGCAATGAAGTGCCATTGGTTGGCACATCTCCAGCAGCTTTTGAGGGGGCTTGACCTGCCTTCTCATGGCAGTCATTGAACTGTACATGCAAGCAATCAGACAGTCACAGGATTAAATGCACTGCTGCAACCTTTGGGCAATTAAGGCCATTGTATCCCTTACCCCTGTCTGCTGCTGTTCCTCCTCCCTCTGCATTGATAATGTCTGCCTTTGCTTACGCCACCTTCTGCCTGGAGCTGAGCAAGTGCCTGGTCTCTGGCAGTCCTCCAAGTACCAGCGGCCACAGCAAATTCTTCCCTCGGGTGGCAGCAGAGCTTTCATAATGAGCTTGAGCTCCCAAACTCTCTCCACCAGAGCTCTCATCAAGGTGTCTGTATCTGATAAGGTGGGAGAGTTTGCAAGAGGTACCCTACCAATGTTTATTTTGAGTCCTTGGTATTGTCAGGCTCAGAGATCAAGGAGGCAGCTTCTGCGGGACCTGGTCATTTTCTTGCACACACCAAAGGGAGATGGCTGTACCTGCAAGATACAAGAGAGAGACACATTACGGCTAGTGTTTATAAGTGGTGTGAAATGAATGGGACTGATAATTCAGCTACCTGAAGCATGGCAATAGCATGCAGAGTGGTATTTATGCCTTTGCTGGACATGGATGTTTCTACATTCCTGCAGGGGTGGTCCCAGTCTCCCCTTGTGAATGTAGGGGTCGTAGTGAGGAATATTAGGCATAGGGGTAAGGGATACAATGGCCTTAATTGCCCAAAGGTTGCAGCAGTGCATTTAATCCTGTGACTGTCTGATTGCTTGTAGTAGTGAGGAATATTAGGCATGCCCCACCCATACAGGGTCCAACATGTAGCCTTTAGAGGGAAATGTAGGAGCAATAAGATCAGAGAACGCTGAATGTCTAAGACAATTCAGAATTGGATGAGAAATAAAAATAGGACTTTTTGTAAATCCAGAGGGAGCAATTCAGCTGCGGCCCTAGGGGAATACAGGAGGGAACTTAAGAAGGCAATTACAAGAGCAAAAAGGAGGCATAAGAAAGGGCTTGCAAACAGGGTGAGGAAGAATCCTAAGATATTTTATAAATTCATTAAAGGGAAGAGATTAACTAGTGGAAGAGTAGGGCCTACTAGGGACCAATGGGGTAATCTGTGTATGAAGCCTCAGGATTTTGGAAGGGTATTGAATGAATACTTCTATTATCATAGAGTATCATAGAATCCCTACAATATGGGGGCAGGTTATTTGACCCATTGAGTCCACACCGATCCTCTGAAGAGTATCTATCCAGACCTGTCCCCCTCCCCTATCTCCATAACCCTGCACTTCCCATGGCTAATCCAACCAGTCTGCATATCCTGGACAATTTAGGGTGGCCAATTTACCTAAACTGCATATCTTTGGACTGTGGGAGGAAACTGGAGTACCCGGAGGAAACCCACGCAGACACGGGGAGAATGTGCAACCTCCACACATACAGACACCTGAGGCTGGAATTGAACCTAGGTTCTTGGAGCTGTAAGGCAGCAGTGTTGACCACTGAGCTTTTTGAATTCAACATGCAAAGTTAATAGTGGTCCATAACAGAAGTATATAAGAACATAGGACCAGGAATAGACAATTTACCCCCCCCTTGCTGCCCACCATTCAATAAGATCATTGCTGATCTGCTGATCGGGTCTCAAACTCCACTTTATTGACAGTTTCTCATAGCCCTCAGCTCCTCAATATTTCAAGCAAATATCTACCTCCATGACAAATACTTTTTATCCTTGATCTCGTGTCCACACTCTCCAAGGTAGAGAATTCGAGACATTCATTAACCTCTGTGGGAAGAAATTCCTTTGCATCTCAGTTTTAAATGTGTGTTGTCTTGTTCTTTAACAATGGCCCCCTTGTTTGAGATTCACCTACTGGAGGAAGCATCTTCTCAGCAGCTACCCTGTCAAGACCCTACCTTATAATCCTATATGTCTCAGTAAGAATACCCCTCATTCTTCTAAACTCTAAAGTATAAACTCTGGGGAGCTGAAAAGTCAAACTCCTTTATATGCATAAATTAAAACTGGTTTGGATTGGAAGTTGAGGTGAAAGCTTACTGGCACAGATACAAGATGAGAAAATAGTGATTGATTGCTACACTGGATTTCACTATAAAATAAGTATATATATCTATTTAAAATTTATTTTTGTGCATTCTTAGCAGAAGTATAGCCATTCTAACAATTTTCACACTGAACAAATAAATCAAGGTTTGAAGTGTTACAGATTACACTTGGATATTATAATGATATATATTATTCTTCTTATTCTTTCATTCCCAAAGGTGGTGACTCATGTTGCAATATAGTTCAGTGTGTGCTGCCAACTATTCAGTTCTTTGCCAAAGAGGCAATTCTTTATTTGAAAACCTGGACAGTTAAGTGTTGGCAGTCCATTTAACCATGGTGGCCATTGCAGCTGAGCCAAATGTTATCCTCAACTAACATTTACATGCACATTGCTCCAACTGTAGCTGTGCTTCCCCAATCAAGATTGTTATATCAATTATATTTTTCTACCTCTGACCCTGTGTACATTAAGAGAAGTGAAGGTTCAACTCTGCTGCTTTGAGTGAGTTACTTAAACCAGTACAAACTGCACATTAAATCGGGACTGGTATTGAGCATTCTTAATTGAAATGATACATGTACCCCTTGAGTCATCAGGCAGGTTCAGCATTACAGAAGAACGTATAAACATGAGCAGGCCAGTCAGTCCCTGGATCCTGCTATGCTATTCAATTAGATCATGGCTGATCTGTACTCAATTCTGTTCAATGTTTTTTCCAGGTCCCTTAATACTCTTACTTAACAAGCATCTAGTAATTTCAACCTTGGAAGCTAAATTGTCTAAACATCCAAAATCTCAGGACTTTTTATAACAAACAACTGGCGAAATTCATCTTCAGCCACAGCGCAAAATGGTTGTTTGTGAGTCAATGCCAAGGAAAATCCAATGGCATATAAATTATTGAATGACTCTTGCCTACTTTGTGCGCCATATAATTTCACTCCACAGGTTTGAACAGATTGTCCACCTAATAAAATGAAACTAATGAAAACAGTACTCACTGCACAGGTTATAAAAATGTTTGCGTTGAAGCAAAACCTATATTTACCAAGTATGTATCAACATAATTCAGGATCCTCAGAACTAGCTGGTATCTTATCACTTCTGTGCACTTGGAAAAATAGCCCCATTAGACAAGAATACTGTCATCTCCTAAAGGGATTATAGATGAAATGCTTTTTTGACCACTTACATTACACAGTTACATTAAGAGTGTTATTCTGCTTTATTGCAACTAACTGTTTGTTTTTCTAGACTAAAGCAGAGAGTTTTCTAGCCATATGACAGACAGTCTCAAATCTGAATGCAGACTTGCAACAAATAAAAAGTTCATCCTTCAGGTCATAGTACCATGTACACAATGACCTAGTGAACCGGAAATGTCACATGATGGCATTGGAAAGGGTCAATGTTTGTCCTGTGTGTAAGAGTAATTGCTGAGATGATTTATTGGTTGAGAGCATGCTGTTGCCATTTGAGAGTTTGCAGTCAAGACAAGAAAAAAAGCTCAGGTAACATTTAAAGTTCAAAAAGGCAGGGAACCTTCTCTTGCTAATACTCTCAAATGCACCAAAAAGGAAGATACTCCGTAGAGACTCATAAGAAAGTTTGTGGTAAACTATTAGCATTTGTTATAAGTCTTCATTGTGTATTTTAAGTAAAATTCATCCATATGAATATTTCAAGATACAATTCAAATCATTTCGCCAATAGGAAGATTATTCAACTGAGCTGTACAGATCAAGAAAATCATAGTCCCTCCCTTAATCCATGTTGAATTAACTGATCCCAGTCAATTCATCAGTAAATGCTAAACAAAACAACATATCTTAGGACATAAATGGGACCAGATGAATCTACCTGAGCTCCCACTTTATCATAGAACCATGGAACATAGCACTGAAGGAAGGAATGTGTATCTGACTAGCTCTTAGAAAAAATAATTCTGCTTAGACATACACCCTTCATTTATAGATATGTATATTCCTCATCCTCCAGCATCATATCTTTTTACAGTTATTTGTGGAATCAGCTTCCACCATCTTTTCAAGATTCCGACAATTCTCTGATTGCAAAATGTTTTCCTTCATCTCCCCTCTACATTTTTTGCCAATTACTTTGGTTATCAGCCTAATCACCAGAAAAAAATGTTCTTCTCTATCTACTCATTCAAAACCTTCCATTGCCTTAAAAAAAACTCCATTAACCTTTTCTGTTCTAAGAAGGACTGTCTGATTTTTTCAAACTCTCCTTGTACCTAAAGCCTGACATCCCTGGTAACTACTCTCTCTATGCCTTTTCTAAGGCTTTCACTTTTTCTGAAGTGCAGTCTCCAGAATTGCCCATCGTCTAAAGCACCTCACATTAAACTTCCCTGCCCTAAAATCTATTTTCTATTCTGAGATCCATTTCATCAACCTGTCTGTCATCCTGAAACCTCGAACTTTCCTCATCATACACAAATACTAAGATTTATATAATTTTCAAACGTTATCATTTGCTTCTGGTGGACTCCAGCCTGACTCTTGTTGAACACCACTGCAAACCACATCCCAGTTGAAAGAACATTCATTCACCACCAACTTTTGATTTCGGCCACTAAGCCAATTTAGTATCCTTGCTGCCTCTAATTTCCTGAACTTCTATGTTCTTATTCAGTTTCCCTGTCTGGCACTTTGTTAAATCTTCTCCAAAAGTCCATACGTAAAATATTTACTACACTATCTTCACGAATCTTCTCTGTTGCATCGTTGTAAGACGTTAATCAAGTTGGCCATGATTTGCCTTCCACAAATCCACACTGGGTCTCCTTGATTACCGCATGTCTTATAAAATGAAAGTTTATTTTGTCTGTGATGCTGCTTTTCAATAACTTCCCCAGTAACGATGTTAGGTTGATTATTCTGTAATTTCCTGGTTTATTTCCTCTTCCTTTTCTTGAATAACAGTACAGTGTTCATGTTATTTGTCCATATCTTTCATGCAGAGCAGTCTACAATGCTTTCATTCTGCAGAAGTATGTGTTGTCTGCTTTGTTTGACAATGGACAGTTCACAAGCAAATGGTTCTTTGCCAACTAAAGCTAGCCTTTGCCTCCATAACTCCCATGGGTCCCTCCATCATTATGTGGGGCAGCCATGATGGACCAGCTGCTCTTTCTCTGTCAATCAATTTCCTTTGTTTATGTGCCTCTGGAGTCCCTTCAGTGGAACTCAGGAACAGTGAGCCCACGCTATCACAAAAACTATGGTGCTACTTGACACTGCTGAAACAATTTGAATGATCAGACTGTTCAGGCTGGGTGTTGTTTCAAGGACATCTTAGTTCCCAGGATCTGTATCAACTATTTTTTTCTCTTTTGTTCAAAGGTGTGGAGAGGGTTTGCAGCCTAAACACTTTTTCTTTTCTCTTTTGTCCCTTCCCTTATTATCCCTTCCTCAATTCTATTACATGCTAACTTCAGTGTGATAATGCTGGTGTAGATAATCCAGCCCAATGTGTTGGGAGATTGTGAACTCCTAGACCATGAAACCTCACTTGAGATGCACTCGCAAGAAAAATAAAGGATACCTTGTAAAAATACAACTCTGGGACAAGAAAATGCATCAGATAATTTGTCCATGACAGAGTAGCTTAGCAAATACAGCTTCAGGGAGAGAGCAAAATAGAAAACAACTCCATCTCCTTCCTCAGCAACTGTTCACAGTTCTACTTTATTCCAGATAGAACTCATCTGAAAATTCACCTATAATGTTTTCGACTTCCAAAATGTTCAGAGGTCTTCCTTCACCATAGAACATAGAACATTACAGCATGGTTATGGCCCTTCAGCCCTTGATGTTGCGCTGACCCGTGAAACCAATCCAAAGCCCATCTAACCTATACTATTCCATTTTTGTCCATATGTCTATCCAATGACCATTTAAATGCCCTTAAAGTTGGCGAGGCTACTATTGTTGCAGGCAGGGCGTTCCACACCCTTACTACTCTGAGTAAAGAAACTAGCTCTGACGTCTGTCCTATATCTATCAACTCTCAATTTAAAGCTCTGCCCCCTCGTGCTAGCCATCACTACTCAAGGTAAAAGGCTCTCCCTGTCCACCCTATCTAACCCTCTGATTATCTTGTATGTCTCAATTAAGTTACCTTTCACCCTTCTTCTCTCCAACAAAAACAGCTTCAAATCAATCAGCCTTTCTTCGTAAGACCTTCCTTCCACACTAGGCAACATCCTAGTAAATCTCCTCTGAACCATTTCCAAAGCTTCCACATCCTTCCTATAATGCGGTGACCAGAGCTGTATACAATACTCTAAACTTGTACAGCTGCAGCATGACCTCATGGTTCTGAAACTCAATCTCTCTCCTAATAAAAGCTAACACTCCGTATGCCTTCTTAACAACCCTATCAACTTGGATGGCAACTTTCAGGGATCCAAGTACATGGACTCTGAGATCTCTCCGTTCATCTACACTACCAAGAATCTTACCATGAACCCAGTACTCTGCATTCCTGTTACTCCTTCCAAAGTGAATCACCTCACACTTTTCCACGTTTAACTCTGTTTGCCATCTCTCAGCCCTGCTCTGCAGTATACCTATGTCCCTCTATAACCTACAACATCCTTCGGCACTATCCACAACTCTACTGACCTTAATGTCATCTGCAAATTTACTAACCCATCCTTCCACGCCCTCATCTAGGTCATTTATAAAAATGACAATCAGCAGTGGACCCAACTCAGATCCTTGTGGTACACCACTAGTAACAGAACACCAGGATGAACATTTCGCATCAACCACCACCCTCTGTCTTATTTCAGCTAGCCAATTTCTGATCCAAACCACTAAATCATCCTCAATCCTATGCCTCCATACTTTGTGCAATAGCCTACCATGGGGAACCTTATCAAACGCCTTACTGAAATCCATATACACCACATCAACTGCTTTATCCTCATCCACCTGTTTGGTCACCTTCTCAAAGAAATCAGTAAGGTTTGTGAGGCACAACCTACCCTTTACAAAACTGTGTTGACTATCCCTAATCAACTTATTCTATTCTGCATTAAGAGATTAACACTCAACCCCAAGTACTACCTTGTGCATGCTTTAAATATCCTTTATCTACAACCCTGACTTACTCAGTTTCAGAGATTTCCAAACATAAGTTCCTCCTGAGGTATCAGTATTTAGGCTGGTGGGAGCTGCAAGAAAATACTCTGCTGATGTTTTCTCTGAAGACTCCAGACTCTCATCCTCAGAGGTACACAAGAACGCTTCTAGGATAGCTTGGCATTTCGCCACAGCTGGCATTGGGAGGCAAGCAGAACATGCAAGATGAAAGAAAGTTGGAGAAGTAATTTGCATTAGTCTTCAAAGTACTGTTGAGATAATGAAAACACTTTCAGGATGGCAACATATAACTAGTAGAGTACCACAGGGATCAAAGTTGGAGCCTGCAGTCACTGTAACTGTGTGGCAAATTGGGAAGAATGGCCGATAGTAACTACTGCAGTGTGTCAGACTGGCCTGCACTCACCATTGCAATGAGACAGAGCGGGAAGCTTAGCGCACAACCTCCATCCCAGTGAAGCAGACTGGAAGAATGGCATACAGCCTCTGTCAGTGAGGCAGCCTGGGAAAGACATTTGCATCAGTCTTCACGAGAGAGGACATAAGTCGTAACATGGAAACAGGCCGTAAATGAGGAATTGAAAGGCAGGGGAGGAACTCAAGACAATCACCGATGAAATAATACTCAGGGAGGCCAAAAGCAGGAAACAGCAGGCCAGTTAGCTTACCGTTTGTCATTGGAAAAACATTAAAAGCTATTATTAAATACATTATTACAGAGCACTTGCATAAACTCACGGTAATCAGGTAGGGTCAACATGGTTTTGTCAAAGGGAAATCATGTTTAACTAATTTGTGACCTTGTAGATATTTATAAAATCATGAGGGAAATAGATAAGGTGAATAGCAAAGGTATTTTGGGTGAGTTCAAAACTAAGGGCATTTTTTAAGCTGAGGTATTTGGATAGGTACATGAATAGGCCCTTCTTCATGCCTGAAACGTCAATTCTCCTGTTCCTTTGATGCTGCCTGACCTGCTGCGCTTTTCCAGCAACACATTTTTAAGCTCTGATCCCCAGCATCTGCAGTCCTCATTTTCTCCTAGGTACATGAATAGAAAAGATGTAGAAGGATATGGGCCAAAGTGGGACACGTTTAGTTTAGGGAAACTTGGTTGGCCAGGATGCATTGGACTGAAGTGTCTGCTTCTGTACAGTATCACTCTGTGACTCTATTGCAGTTCCAACATAACTGCTAGAACGAACACGTTGTTAAAGATATCAATTCTTTTTACTGTCTTCCTGAGTGAGAATGTAATTTAACACTAGTAATCTGGATGTTCACTCATTCATGAACTGTGGGCATAATTGGCTCGGTTAACATTTACTGGCAACCCCTAATTGTCCTTGAGAACGTGGTTATGAGCTGCTATCTTCAACCACTTCAGTCCATTCGGTTTGGTGTTGCTTGTAGTGCTATTAGGAATGAAACTCAAGGATTTTGACACAGTGACAGTCAGGGGCAAAAGAGAGGACTGCAGATGCTGGAGATCAAAGTCAAGATTAAAGTGGCTCCTGCCCGAAACGTTGATTTTCCTGCTCTTCGGATGCTGCCTGACCTGCTGTGCTTTTCCAACACCACTCTAATCTTGACAGTGACAGTCAAGTCAAGATGGCGTGTGGCTTGGAGAGGAGCATGCAAGTGGGAGTATTCCCATGTATCTGCTTCTCTTGTCCTCTAGACAGTAGACATTGTGTATTTTAATCGGCTTGAGGGGCTGCTGCAGTGGAGATACATATTGTACACACAGTAAATATCAAAAGATAGGGTGCCAATGAAGTTATCTCCTTTCTGGTGAAAGGAGTTCAGATTCCTGAATGGTGTTGGAGCCGCACTCAGAGTCAATAAAGTATGGCTCTGGAAAAAGCACAGCAGGTCAGGAAGCATCTGAGGAGAAAGAGAGTTGACGTTTCGGGCATAACCCTTCACCAAGAATGGGACGGGGGAAGACATGAATAGGAGGAGGTGGAGTGGAACTGGGGGAAAGGGAGGTGGGATGCGAGGTGATTGTGATAGGTCAGTGGGAGGTGTGGAGCAGATGGGTGGGAAGGAAGATGGACAGGTAGGACAGGTCAAGAGGGCAGAGCCAAGTCAAAGGGTTAGATCAGGAATGGGTGGGTGGGTGGGAGGGGAGATTTGGAAACAGATGAATTCAATGTTGAGGCCATGTGATTGTAGGCTCCCGAGGCTTAAGATGAGGTGTTCCTCCTCCAGTTTGCAGGTTGCCTTGTGTAGGCAGTGGAGGAGGCCCAGAATAGAGTCAGAGGGGGAGTTGAAATGGATGGCCCCAGGAAGGTGGGGTTGGTTGGTGCATATGGAGAGGTTTCCTGAACTGTTCCGTGAGTTTGCAATCGATCTTTTTGATGTAGAGGAGACTACATTGAGAGCAATGGCTGTAGTAAATGACATTTGAAGATATGCAAGTTGGGTACCACTGACCACGGTCCCTCCACCCTCTCAGTTGCCGTCAACAATTTCACTGATAGCGTTGACTGTACTGCCTCCACAGATGCTGTCAGTCACATGACTGCCAACATCACCATTGATCACATGACCTCTCTCACACACACTCCAGAGATAGACCCCATCCCAACTCCCAACTCCAGCTCGACAGTGACTCCAGCCCCAAGCCTGGCTAGATATTTAATATTGCTCCCAGATCTCCTCCTCACGGAGGACGAATGGTCAGTCCTCAGTCTTCATTTCACTATGCCCCCATGTCAATGAATTCCCAATGCACTGTGATGTTGAACTCTTTTTCCATCACCTCTGCCTCCGTGCCTACTTTCTTGATCGCAACTTCCACCCACCCTCTGAAGACCCGTTCTCCTGCCTCCAACAAACTCCATCTTCTTGGACATCCCATGCCGGCCTCTTACCCTCCCTCGACCTCTTCATCTCCAATTGCCATCACGACATTAACAGCATCAATCTCTCCACCTCTCATCCACACCATCTTCCTGTCCTTGCAACATGCAGCCCTCCACTCTAACCCTAACCTCACTGTTAAAACAGCTGACAAGGGAGACACAGTCGTAGTAGTATGGCACACCAATGTCTACATTGTTGAGGCCAGACACCAACTCGCTGGTACCTTCTTATTGTCCCCTCGATCACGACCCTACCTTTTATCACCAAGCCATCATCTCCAAAAGCCTTATCAGCTCAAGTGATCTCCCATTCTCAGCCTCTAACCTTGGACTGCTCAGTTCTCTTACCCAAAATCCACAAACCTGACTGCCCTGGTTGATCAACTGTCTCCACCTGCTCCTGTTCCACTGAACTCAACCCCACTTACCTCAACTCTGTCTTATCCCCCATGGTGCAGGAACTCCCCACATATGTTTGTGACACCACTCACGCCTTCCACTTCCTCCATGACTTCCGATTCCTTGGTCCCTAACACCTCATCATCATGGACATCTAATCCCTCTATACCTGAATCCCCCTTGAGGAAGGACTAAAAGCCCTCCATTTTTTCCTCTCCTGCAGACCCACCTATTCCCCGCTCCAAAGATACTCTCATTCAATTGGCAGAACTGGTCTTCACCCTTAACAACTTCTCCGTTCAATCCTTGCACTTCCTACAAACCAGTCAGGTGGCTATGTGTACCTGTATGGCCGCCAGTTATGCCTGCCTCTCCGTAGCATATATGGAACAGTCCCTCTTTCATACCTACAGTGGCACCATTCCTATTCCTACCTTTCCTCCACTATACTGATGACTGTGTTGGCGCTGCCTTATGCTCCCATGAGGAGCTTGAACCGTTCACCCACTACACCAATATCTTCCACCCTGACTGCAAGTTCATCTGGACCACCTCTGACACCTCCCTCCCCTTCCTGGACCTCTCTATCTCCAGTGACTGAGTTAACACTGACATCTACTTTCAACCCACTGACTCCCACAGTTGTCTTGACTATACCTCCTCCCAGTCCCCACCTGTAAAAACACAATCCTTTACTCCCAATTCCTCTGTCCCCACCATATCTGCTCTCAGGATGAGTGATTCCACTCCAGAACATCCTAGACATCCTACTACTTCCAGAACCGAAATTTCCCCTCCCCTGTTATCAACAATGCGCTCCACTGCATCTCCTCCATTTCCCGCACATGTGCCTTTGAACCACATCCCAGCCAATCACAAAAAGGATAGAATCACCCTGATCCTCACGTTCCACCCCACGAATCTCCAAATCCAGTGTATCATCCTCCGCCATTTTTGCCATCGATAGGCAGACCCCAGCATCAAAAATATATTTCCATTCGCCACCCTTATCTGCTTTCCGTAGGGACTGTTCCCTCCACAACTCCCCCATTAGGTCCACACTGCCCACCAAATCCCTCTCCATACCCGGCACCTTCGCCTGCCGCTGCAGGACCTGCACATAAACCTCCCCCCTCCCCCATCTCTGTCCAAGGCCCCAAAGGATCACTCCAAATCTGGCAGAGATTTACTTGCATATCCTTAAAACCTCATTTACTGCATCCAATGCTCTCAATGTGGTTTCTCCTACATTGGAGAGATCAAGCACAAACTCGCGGAATGGTGCAGGGAACATCTCTGGTCTATACGCACGATCCAACCCTACCTTCTTGTGATCATCCAGTTCAACTCCCCCTCCACTTCCCCGATTATATGTCCGTTCTGGGCCCCATCCACCATCTAAACAAGGCAAACTGCAGGAAAAATGACTCATTTTCTGCCTCAGGAGCATATAGGCATATAGCCTCAACATTGAATTCACCAGTTTCCAAGTCTCCCCTCCTCCCACCCCATCCCAGATTCAATCCAACTCAGCTCCGCCCTCTTGACCTGACCATCTGTACATCTGTACATCTTCCTTCCCACCTGCTCAATTCCCACTAACCTATCACAATCAACTCCTACTTTAGCCCACCTATCGCCATCCCACCTACCTCCCCCCCCCCCACCCGCCAGCCCTACTTTCCCTTTTTCTTTCTCATTCCCTTTCCCCCTCCCCAGTCCTGATGAAGTGTTATGACTGACATGTCAACTCTCTTTCTCCTCAGATGCTGCCTGACCTGCTGTGCTTTATCCAGCACCACACTTCATCAACTCTGACTTATTCAGCATCTGCAGTTCTCACTACCTCCTTGGAGCTATACTCAACCAGGCATATTAAAAGAATCTTATCATATTCCTGCCTTGTGGATTATGGACAAGAATTTGACAGGTTATGATGTGAATTACTCACTACAGAATTCCAATCAGCTGTTCTACTCTTTAAGCCATTGTATTTATATGGTTTACCCAGTTTAGTTTCCGATGAGTGTTAATTTCCAAATGATAAGTAATGGGGAATCAGCAGTTGTGATGCCATTGAATGTGAAGGAGTGATGGTTGGATTCTCTTGTAGAGGAGGTCCTTGCCAAGCATTTGTGTGGCATAAATGTTGTCTTGATCTTGATGCTTTTACATAGTAAAGCTTCATTACCCGAGGAGTTACAAATGGTGCTGAATATTATGCAAACATTAGCAATCACTCTCATGTCTGACCTAATAATGGAGAAAGGTCATTGATTAAGCAGCTGAAGATGGTTGGAGCTGTAACATTGCCCTGAGGAGTTCCTGCAAGATGTTTAGGGATTGAAATGATTGACCTCCAACTAACACAACCATTTTCCTTTGTGCTTGATATGACTCTGACCAGCAGAGAATTTTCCCCTGATTCCCATTGACTCCAAATTTGGTTCGGGCTTCTTCTTGCTACACTCAGCTAGTTTTTGTGCTTAATGTCATGGGCAGTCAGCTTGACTTCCCCTTTTGAATTCAACTTTTTTGTTCATGTTTGGACCAAGTCTGCCATGAAGTCAGAAGCTGAGCGAGCCCAGCAGAACTCAAACTGTTCATCAGTGAACTGGACATTGATGTGTCAGTGACTGGAGTGATGTCTCTGTATGTTACTGGACATGGGGAACCATGTTGGCTTGCTTTGTCACTTATTTTCATACAATGTGCACTACTGGCTTTTCAAGGATTGTATCTTCTGTATCAATTGTTATCAGTAAAGGGGACAGATTGATGAGTATCAGATCAACCATGGTCTCATTAAATGGTAGTGTAGAACTGATGGACTGAATATCCTGCTACTGCTCTTATATATTTTGGTTTTAATTGGCCCATGTAATTTACAGTAATGTACTACTAGCATGGAAAATGATCCATCTTCAAATGTCATGAAAAATTCCAGAAAGTTTTTGTTATTGCCTGCTCCTCAGTTTATAGTCCTGCCTTTCACTTATACATTCAAGGATCTAGACAAATAAGGGACTTGCAGCACAAAATTTGGAATTTCTCAACCCCCCACAGCACAGGCATGAGTATATCTCATAACTCCAGTTTTGTCAGGTTCACAAGCACAGAAGTAAGGAGAAAGTGGCAGCTGCACAGTTGGTACTATTCTGAAAAGTAGCAAAGTAAGTTGGCCATGAAAAGCACTTTAAATGCTATGAAGAAACAATCGGATGTTTTACAAGACCCGACACTGCTGTCACAATGAACACTTTATGAAACAACAAAGCAATTAAATGGGGGAAAAGAATATAATAGAAGCTGGTTATATGACAGCAAAATCAATAATAACTGGATAATGATAACTTCACTTTTTTTGCAGTGGCACTATTCTAAGACTGAATGAAAATAATAGGTGGAAATAAATTATTTGCTTTAGGTGCCTACATTTACAAAATGGAAAATACATTTACTGGTGCCTGTTTATTTTTGATTCACCAGCCACACATGCATTTTATTTATCAGTCCCTGGAAAAACGTATACTTGTGATGACATTCCTAATGCCAGATATTAATTGTGCAGGTCTACAAGTATCACTTTTCTCACCAGGGTAAAAACAATGACTGCAGATGCTGGAAACCAGAGTAGAGATTAGAGTGGTGCTGGAAAAGCACAGCAGTTCAGGCAGCATCCGAGGAGCAGGAAAATCGATGTTTCGGGCAAAAGCCCTTCATCAGGAATAGACTGTCTATTCCTGATGAAGGGCTTTTGCCCGAAACATCGATTTTCCTGCTCCTCGGATGTTGCCTGAACTGCAATGCTTTTCCAGCACCACTCTAATAATCTAGACTCACTTTTCTAACCAAACAGCAGCTCAGCAGCAACGAGGAAAATGTTTGTTATGTGAAAGAGCTCATCACTTGTTATGGGAAATTCTGATGCCATTTGTTCAGAGTATCTCCGAAGTTCTCTATGGTTCAACTTGCCCCTTGTTACTTTTCGGTAAATTTGATGTCATAAACCTTTCTAAGGCTGGGGGGAGCACTTTAGGTAATATAGAATTAAACAATTTTCCCTCTTACATGTTGAATAATTTCATAGCGATAAAAAGCAGAAATATCTTCCACACTGTAAGGAATCTAATCTAATCTAAAACATCCCAGTAAATTAAATGCACCACAGTGGTGAATTTATTTCAGAAACTGAAACTTCACAGAGTCCTATGCTCAATGGTAGTTTGTTAGAATTAGAAGAAAATTAGAAAGTTCACAGAGGAATTGGAGTTTGTCAGTGTTGTTTGGATATGGTGTGTGGTGGAAATGTGTTGCTGGAAAAGTGCAGCAGGTCAGGCAGCATCCAGGGAACAGGAGAATCGACGTTTCAGGCATAAGCCCTTCTTTTGGATATGGTGTGTCCAAAACAGAGTCGGAAATAGAGCCAGTCAGTGGCTTTCTTTTTAAAGAGAGTGAGTTCTCTTTTTAAAGAGAAAGTCGATGCGCTTTTGAGAAAGCAATAGAAGATATGGGAAAGGAGAAGATGAAGAGCACTTTAAGACAGCAAGCAAGATAGATTCATTGACCTACTTTTATGCTGTAAAATTAAAAAGTCAGAAATCTTCCATTTCCAGTTGAAGAGAGATAGTGGGCAAGTTTCATAGTGTCATCTCGCCATGGCTCAGGGCAAGTTATCTAACGCAATGTTCCACTTTTCACCTCCTCAAATATGCGAGCTGTATTTTGGATGTGTTATTTGAATTTTGGGGCAAGCAAGATAGAACTTCTTGCCACGTCTAGCAACTTCCAGCTTCCAAAAGTGTGTCACCATATTTAAATGTGGTGGAACAAAGAGGATTAATGAGGGTAGAGCGGTGGACGTGATTTATATGGACTTCAGTAAAGCATTCCACAAGATTCCCTATGGGAGACTGATTAGCAAGGTTGGGTCTCATTGAATACAGGGAGAACTAGCCATTTGGATACAGAACTGGCTCAAAGGTAGAAAGCAGAGGGTGGTGGTGGAGGGTTGCTTTTCAGACTGGAGGCCTGAGATCGGTTCTGGCACCTCAATTTTTTGTCATTTACATAAATGATTTGGATGTGAGCATAAGAGATACAGTTAGTAGGTTTGCAGATAACACCAAAATTGGAGGTGTAGTGGACAGCGAAGAGGGTAACCTCAGATTACAACAGGATCTTGATCAGATGGACCAATGGGCTGAGGAGTGGCAGATGGAGTTTAATTTAGATAAATGTGAAGTGCTGCATTTTGGGAAAGCAAACCTTAACAGGACTTATACATTTAATGGCAAGGTCCTAGGGAGTGTTGCTGAACAAAGAGACCTTGGAGTATAGGTTCATAGCTCCTTGAAAGTGGAGTCGCAAGTAGATAGGATAGTGAAGAAGGCGTTTGGTATGCTTTCCTTTATTGGTCAGTGTATTGAGTACAGGAGTTGGGAGGTCATGTTGCAACTGTACAGGACATTGGTTAGGCCACTTTTGGAATATTGCGTGCAATTCTGGTCTCCTTCCAATCAGAAAGATGTTGTGAAACTTGAAAGGGTTCAGGAAAGATTTGAGCTATAGGGAAAGATTGAATAGGCCGAGGCTGTTTTCCCTGGAACATCGGAGGCTGAGGGGTGACCTTATAGAGGTTTATAAAATCATGAGGGGCATGGATAGGATAAATAGACAAAATCTTTTCTCTGGGGTGGGGGAGTCCAGAACTAGAGGGCAAAGGTTTAGGGTGAGAGGGGAAAGATATAAAAGAGACCTAAGGGGCAACATTTTCACACAGAAGGTGGTACGTATGTAGAATGAGCTGCCAGAGGAAGTGGTGGAGGCTAGTACAATTGCAACATTTAAACGGCATCTGGATGGGTATATGAATAGGAAGGGATTGGAGGGATATGGGCCGGGTGCTGGCAGGTGGGACTATCTTGGGTTGGGATGTCTGGTCAGCATGGATGGGTTGGACAGAAGGGTCTGCTTTCGTGCTGTACTTCTCTATGACACGACTTCATATGCTCTAAGCAAAGTACAACCTTCACTCTGTGCTGCTTGCCCCAGATCTGTCAAGGCTCGACACAGAAGAAAGGCAAGCTTGCTTGTGATTTCCCAGAGAAGGATCTTGACAGGCTGGTGAATGGGGTGATGGGAGATGAGTACAGCATCAGTCCTCTTTCTTGTTAAGCATAGTAATAGCCTATGCTACCAGACCCAGCCAGTCTGGACAAAGATAGCAACATGGTTCAGTTCTGTCTTCTATGTATGAAGGGGTAGCCAAGAAAGGGCTAATGGCACCATCTTCTGTCTGCTACCTCACACTTATCAGGCTTTCATTCTAACCCAGCCATTGCATGTGCATCTCACAAAGGCTGATGTGCTACAACCCTCAGAAATGCAAGCATTAAGGACTCTCAGTCATTTCATCCTCTCCAGCAACAAACATTTGTACATAGAAACGTATGAACAAGGAGCAGGGATGAGTCTTTTCGCCCCTCAAGCCTTATCTACCATTCAACAAGATTAATCTCACCTCATAATTTAACCCCTTCATTGAAGTGAAGATTGTAAACTGGGTTCTCACCATTCCTCTGTGCCTCCTTGGTGGATCTTTGCCTGCTGCCTCGCCCTTTGGAGGCTATGTAACAGCCATTGGAGATTGCTGTTAATTAGATTAGATTACCTACAGTGTGGAAACAGGCCCTTCGGCCCAACAAGTCCACACTGACCCTCCGAAGAGCAACCTACCCAGACCCATTCCCCTACATTTACCCCTTCACCTAACACTATGGGCAATTTAGCATGGCCAATTCACCTAACCTGCACATCTTTAGACTGTGGGAGGAAACCAGAGCACCTGGAGAGAACCCACGCAGACATGGGGAGAATGTGCAAACTCCACACAGACAGTTGCCCGAGGCAGGATTTGAACCCGGGTCTTTGGCGCTGTGAGGCAGCAGTGCTAACCACTGTGCCACCGTGCCACCTGTTCTTACTGAGCTTTCAGACTTGCTGTCTCCTCCTTTGCCTTTTGATTAAGAGCAAGATCTCAAGGAAGCCAAGCACAAATCTGCCATTTCAGCTCTGTAAGTAGATAATATGTGGTCACGTTGGAGAGATCACGCAGCATTATTGAAGGAAGACCTGAATCTTCACCTTCATAGGAATCAATCAAAGTATAGAATTTTCCCAAGAAAATCATTTGATAAGAACCTCTGAGTATTTGACCTTATCAAATACACAACTGTCCATGCTCCACTGCGAGTAGGTTTCTGGCCATAGGTAACCAAGGAAAGTCACCCATCTGAACTTCCCTTCCATATTAAGGCCCAGGTACTTATAGTACATATGCAAGGAGAAAGCGAGGACTGCAGATGCTGGTGATCAGAGCTTAAAAATGTGTTGCTGAAAAAGTCCATATGCAAGTCAAATTTGTATGTATGCAAGTGGGAATTCAATGCAGAACAATATAAAGCAGCCATTTGTAAATGCAGGAAATGTTAGTATGTCAAGTATTTAAAATTACATCTCTGTACGGGATTGTGTTCACAAATATGAGTGTTTATAAGTTGGATGTTCATAAATTGAGCGTTTTCTGGACAATTGGTTTCATCAAATTCTGCTTTTCAGTATTTTGTTACAATAAGACCTGTTGAGCTTACAAGAAGAGGAGGCAACGTTCATGATTTCTTGAGGCCATACCTTTTCTGTATTTTTTTTGCCAATTACTGACCACCAGGTGAAATAACAAATGAAGGAAAATGTGTGGCATTGCTTTTTCAGTGAACGCATGATTACTAAAATTATGCCTTGCAGGGTCTCAAAAGTTGGGAATTCCACCCAAAGGTTTCTTACTCTGCCCTCACTGCATGCAGTCGCAGCAAGTTTATAAACTTATTGCCCAGTTGACTTTAAAGACAAAATGGTGAGTTATCACTTGACTGACATGTAGGTTCCATGTGTGACATGAATTCTTCCTCAGTTTTCATGCTCCCTTTTGTGTTGCTGTTATTATGATCATGATAACCCTTCTGCCTTCCCCCTTGGGGATGAGCCCCTTTACAACACTGTTAATTTGTTGAGAAAGACAAAAAGTGTAGATGCTGGAATCAGAAACAAAAATAGACATTGTTGGAAACACTCAATTGATCTGGCAGCATCTCTGAAGAGAAGTCCAGTGACCTTTCTTCAGAATTAATATTAATTTGTTTGTTTTACCTTTTGAGCCCGTGGCTCTGCAGTCTGCTATGAGCTTTCTGGCCTTACATTCTCTTAGGTAGAGGCCAGAGTAACCATGACTCTCTTTAGACCATAAGATATCGGAGTAGAATTAGGCCATTCAGTCCATGGAGTCTGCTCCACCATTCGATCATGTCTGATATGTTTTTCAAGCCCCTTTTTCTGCCTTCTCTGCAAAACCCTTGATCCCCTTACCAATCAAGAACTGTCCATTTCTGAACTATATTGCACTCAATGACTTGCCTCCACAGTCCTCCGTGACAATGAGTTCCACAGATTGATTGAAGAAATTCCTTGTGATCTCAGTTCTAAAGAGTCGTCCCTCAGTCTGAGAACGTGCCCTGACGGTCTAGTCTCCCCTACTAGTGGAAACACCTTCTCCACATCTACTCTATCCAGGCCTCTCCCTGTTCTGTAAGTTTCAATCAGATTCCGCACCCCCTCCTCCTTAGAGCAGAATGGCCTGGCAGGTGCATGCATGTTTTGATTGTCCCTCCGCTCTGGAATAGTTACTGTCATAAAGAGGTGGTTTATTTGGTCAGAGACCAAGCATGATAATAGGCAAAAGTGAGGACTGCAGATGCTGGAAACCAGAGTTTAGGTCAGAGTGATGCTGGAAAAGCACAGCAGGTCAGGCAACATCCGAGAAGCAGGAAAATCGACATTTCGGGCAAAAGCCCTTTATCAGGAATAGAGGCAGGGAGCCTCCAGGGTGGTCAGAAAAAGAGTGGGGGGCAGCTGGGGAGAAGGTAGCAAAGAGTACAATAGGTGAATGGGGGTGGGGATGGAGGTGATAAGTCAGAGAGGAGGGTGGAGTGAGTGGGAAGGAAGATAGGCAGGTAGGACAGGTCATGAGGATGGTACTGAGCTGGAAGGTTGGAACTGGGGTAGGTGGGGGGGGGCTAAAATGAGGAAACTGGTGAAGTCTACATTGATGCTCTGGGGTTGAAGTGTTCCGAGGCGGAAGATGAGGCATTCTTCCTTCAGGCGTCGGGTGGTGAGGGAGTGGCGGTGGAGGAGGCCCAGAACCTGCAAATCCTCAGCAGAGTGGGAGGGGGAGTTGAAATGTTGGGCCACGGGGCGGTGAGGTTGATTAGTATGGGTGTCCCAGAGATGTTCCCTAAAGCGCTCTGCTAGGAGACGTCCAGTCTCTCCAATGTAGTGGAGACAGCATCGGGAGCAATGAATACAATAAATGACATTGGTGGATGTGCAGGTGAAACTTTGATGGATGTGGAAGGCTGCCTGACCTGCTGTGCTTTTCCAGCACCACTCTAATCTAAACCCAAGCATGATAATGCTGTAAGGCTGATACTTTCTTGATGCTGAGTAGTCTTGCATGAAGGGTGCAGGAAGAATGTAGTCAGTGACTATAGGAAAGCCTTGTACAAAAGAAATGGTACTATGTGAAGTGAGAATGGAAGGCCAGCATAGCCATTCTGTGAGCTGCAACAGACTTCAATGAGACAAGTTGTCAGGTATCCCCACTATTTTAGCCATCAAATCTTTACCCCATCAAGTTTATCAGTTATGAGGAGGAAATTTGGAAGTGCAAGGTTTATAATACTGACTTGTAGTATTAATGAGATGCAATTTTACAGAAAACAGCTCCTCTAAGGCTTGAGGACTAGATTGTATGAATTTTTCTCTATGTTGAGAATCTCTTTTTGTTCAATCCTGTCTTGTTTAGTCATCTGGTTATTATTGTCAGCATAGTAGGCAGGGACAAATTTCATCCCTTGATTTCATGAGTTTCCATTAGCTGAATAGTCTTTACTCATTCTTGATCTTATAAGAATATCAGAAATTGGTGCAGAAGTAGGACAAGTAACTCCCTTTAGCATTTTCTGCCATTCAACATTCCATGGTTAATTGTCCAACTCAATTCTACTTTTCCACACAAATTCCTTGATTCCCTTAAATTTTATTAATTGCAGTTTTACATTTACTTAATGACTGGGCATCCACAGTTGTCTTGGATAAACAATTCCCAAGTTCACAACACTTTGAATGAAGAAACTTTTCCTCACCTCTTTCCTAGATGGTGAAACCATACCTGTTCTTGTTTTACTGCAGCCAATCTACAGTTCACATTGTAATATAGTTAATACCTAAAATGCTCGTATTCAATAACATTTTTATGAATGTGATTGTAACCTCTGAACTCATGTTATATATTAAAAGGTGAAATGATCAAAATCTAAGGACTACTATTTACATCTAGTCCCCACTAATGCTCAATCATCAATCCAGTCAGGAAATTGTGGAATTGTAGCCTTTGAATAAATTCAATGATCTCTTGGGTGTACTTCTTCCAAAAAAAAATCGCACAAAATGGAACAAGGATTCATATATAAAATGTAATTTTAGTTCCCTCCCTCCATTTTCAAACTTGTACTTGATCCACCTAAGTAATTATTAGCATGAATAATTCTTCCATTAAAGAAAAGTCATGCTGTGATACCTTAAAGACAATGAATAAAATTGAAATAATGGGATCCAGCACTCAGCTTCCTTGGACTCCATGGAAAGTGGCTTTAGATTTGAAATCAATGGCACTTCAACATCATTTCGAATTTAATGCAAGTTATTATGATTAACCTTAACTTCCAAAAGGATGTGCATTGTGGTCTTGTCAGAGGGTAAGCTTTAAAAAAGTCCTGAAACAGAGATAAAATTCATCATGAAATCATCTGAACGAAAAACAGAAAATGCTGGAGAAACTCAGCAGGTTTGGTTGCAACTATGGACAGAGAGTTATGAGTTGCATCTGTCATGACTTATTCAGGGTGCACATGCGTAACCTTTAAAAAGAAGTTGGATATGAGGTAGGAATGATCTTTGAATTGAGTATTTTAACGAGACTGCATGCTGTTGTAATTCTGGGAGAGTTTCTCAGGCTCAGGAAATCTAACAGATGAAAAGAAGTGAAGAAGGGGTGAGTCCATGCAATAAGTGCCTTTATAGCCCTGCCTGTGTATCAGAAAAAGCACAAGTGCTTTTTGCATGCTCGATAAACAATCCAGTAAACCCTCCCACCTCTCTCTCTCATGACCTAATTGATTACCTTGTGCGCCTCCACATCTCCCAACAACCATCTGCCTCCCTGACAACCATTAGACAAGCAATAGGTCCCAACCCCATTTTAAAAAATGTGGTACGTCCAAGAAACGAGTACATTTGTATTTCCTAATCTCAAAGCAACATTCTCGAACCATCCTTGATTCGGGACTATGAGTCTATGTCTATATGACTGAAAAACAAAAACATTTTGGAAACTGAAAATCTACCATCAAGGAAGCAACTGTTGACATTAATAAATATGTCTCAAAATTTTGTCAGTTCTTTAATATCATTAGACATTACACCAGCAGTCAGAGGTCAATGAAGTCGTTTCTGTTCAAGCATTTGGACATATAGATGTAGATCACTGATTGTCCTCACTCAAATACAATGTGATTGTGTAGTGTAATGGTGATTTCAGTAAAAGCATTGATTTTAAACATGCCCTCAATACCACATTCAAATTATAATATTACTGATAAAACTGCTAAGCTCTTATTCCTCACCAGGAACAGACTGAATATTAACCATTTCTTGATCAATAATAATGAATGGAATCTTTGCCTTTTTTTTATTTTTGCAGTAGATATTCTGTTTAGAGATATTCATAAATCTGAACATGAGGAATAATAATCAAACTACATGGGAGCCACTTGTGTGCCCATAATGGGCATAAGCAGATTTTCCTCTTCTGCCATTGGGCATTGCTATCAAAGTTATCTAATTAAAATCGGAGGACTCTGCAACTGGACCAGAAATTCAGGCGATTTGTGATTTTAAAAATAACTTGTCATTTAACCCTACCAGTTAGTGCCTTCCGGGGTGGAATAATAACATTTTATCACATGGTCCTTTCTGTTTATTGATAGGTTTACTTACTCCTTTGGACACATGGTATGTTTGCAATTAGTTACATGTTTGATAACAGTACAGAATATGGAAAATCTGCCTATGAGCTCAGATATTGAAATATGCACTTCCATAATGTTTATACTGAAGTCTATATTTCTAATAAGAGTGAATTTTTTCCCCTTTTGTTTTAAGTCATTCCCTCTATTCTTTCTTTCCCTTGCGAGATTCCTAGAATACCTTGGCAGTTTACCCAATTTGCTGCCAAATTCCACAGCTTTGCCATATCCACAAGTCAATTCAGTGAAAGGGAGTTTAGATCAAACTCAGACAAGTAGTGTCCAATTAATCTACTCTCAAGCATCAAAAATGTAAGGAAAGACACCCCACTGGCAATTATATCAAACAGTACTTGTCTTGCAAAACTCACTCATGCTTACTTTGGCTCTGCCAAGCCATCAGTAGAATTGCACGGCTCTAGGCCTCACTTTAGTTTTAGTACAAACATGGATGAAAGAGTTGAACTCAAGAGGGAAGCGAGGGTAATTACTCTCAACATCATTTGACTGTAGTGTAGTGCAACAGCATAGATAGTTTACCCTGTATCCTCACACTTTGACCACTAATTCTAGAGTTCACAACCAAGGGAAAAATTCTTCTCTGCATTTAGTCTGCCCATCCTTGTAAGAATTTAATGTGTTTCAATCAAATCCCATATCATCTTTTTGAATACCAGTGAATGTAGATCCAATCAAATCAATCTCTTATCACAACATTCCTGCTGTGCCCCAAATCAGCCTAAGGGAACGTCCAATGCACTTTCTCTACAGCAAGTATACCCTCTGTTAGGTAGGAAGACCAAAACTGCATGCAATACTTCAGGTATGATCTCACCAAGGCCCTGGGTAATGACAGTAAAAAATCCCCACTTCTGAATTCAAGTTCTCTTATACTGAAGGCCAATATATTACTTGCCTTCCTAATTGCTTGCTGCACCTGCCTATCTACTTTCATTCACTGGTGTACGAGGACTCTGAGTTCCCTTTGTGCATCTACATTACCCGATATATCATCATTTAAATAGTGCTATTCCTTTCTGGTTTTCACACCAATGTGTATTACTTCACATTCAGACACACCTGCCACCTGTTTGCCCACTCATTTAACTTGCCGAAAACACCTTGAAACCTCCTTGTATCCTCTTCATAACTCGCAATCCCACTCAGTTTTGTGTCATCAGCAAACTTGGAATGTTGCAATTGGTTCCCTCATCCAGGTAATTTATATAAATCATGAACAGCTGGAGCCCAAGCACTGATCCTTGTGGTAATCCACTGGCATTTGAAAAAAAGAGCCATTTATTTGCAATCTCTGTTTCCGGTTAGTCAACCAATTATTGATCCATGCCAATACTTTATCCCTATCCCATATGCTTTCCCTTTGTCACTAACTTTTTTATGTGGGACCTTATCAAAAGCTTTCTGAAAATTCAAATACACTCACACTCACTGGTTCTCTCTGATCTGTTCTACTAGTTACATTGTGAAAAAAAATGCTAGTGGATTTGTTAAGCCTGATTTGCAATTCATAAACCCATACAGACTTTGTCTACGTTGACAAAGCGTGGCACTGGAAAAAGCACAGCAAGTCAGGCAGCATTCAAGGAGCAAGAGAGTCAACATTTCAGGTAAGAATCTTCTTCAGGATGTTGTATAATCTCAATAATGTTTTCCAAATTTTCTTTTGTAATAGACTCTAGCCTTTCCCCCATTCCTAATGTTTGGTTAATTGGTCTTTAACTCTCTGTTTCCTCTCTTTCTCCCTTTTTAAAATAGTGCCATTACATTTGCCACCTCTCCAAAGCACTGCACCAAAATCTGTAGCAATTTGGAAGCTGACATTCATTTACTCATCTCCTTATCTACAGGGCTCAATTCAGAAAATTGTTCAAACGCTCACCGCAAGCCTGAACCCCAGGTAATACTCCAAACTCTGGATGCCATCTCGGACACACAATGACTTGATGAGTACTCTATTCACCATCACAAACATTCTTTCTCTCTGCCACTAATGCATAGTGGTAATTGTGTACACTGTGTCTATAAGATGCACAGCAGCAACTCAGCAAAACTTTTTCAACAGCTCTTTCAAATTTCACAGCCTCAATCAGTTTGAAGGACAATGGTCACTTGCACAAGGAAACATCATTTTCAAATTTGTCTCCAAGCCACACCTCACCCTTCAATATGATGGGGCCAAAATCCTGCAGCTGCCTTCAGTTGCACTGTGGGTGTCCCTAAAGCATATCCAGTATTTCAGGAATTGGGCTCTGGACCACTTTCTCAAAAACAATTATGGCAAATGCACGCTGGTTTGTGGATCTTGCAGCTGCTCATGGGATTGCAGGCTTAGTTAAAGATTTATTACAGTTTTTTTATAGTTATTACAGACATTATAGTTTACTAACATAACATTTTTACATTTGGATACATGAATAGGAAAGATTTAGCAGGATATGGACTAGGAGCAGGTGGGTGGGACTAGTTTGGTTCGGGATTATGTGCGGCATGGAATTGTTTGCACCGAAAACTCTGCTTCTGTGCTGTACGACTTTGTGACTTTATAACATTCTCATCCAATGAACGAATAAAAAAAGTAACTGAACAAGGATTGTGATTATATAATTAAAAAGGATAATGCACCTATTACAAACTATCAGCTGCAATGTTAAATGCCAGTTCCTTCTCCAAGGATTAAAAAAGCATTTGTAGCTAGATTTTTTTGTGTAGGATGCAAAATGGTGAATTAAAAAAAATAAAAAAAATACAGAGGGTAAAATTCAAATTGGCTGGGCTTTAAACTGGATGTTATACACCTCCTTTCAGTTTTCTTTCCGATTGAGACCACATCTCCCCTCTTAAGTCTAACATGCCAAACTCAGGAAATTACACCAGTCAACAGCATGTCACTGCTTACCCCAGGAGTAAAGCTTTGGTTTCTTATGGGATTTCTTTACACTTTGTAATGAGAAGAATGAGACAGAAAAAAAGGGGAAAAAAAATGTAAAATAAAAGGAAACCAAATTGAGGGTTGTTAAACTTATAATTGATTAGTATAACCTAATACCCTTTCACATACTTTAATGATCACAACATAATGATTCACCTGAACTAACATACCTACTGTAACGGCATCTTTACTTTCCAAAATCTATACCATACTGGGAAGCAGTACTATTACCAATTGTCAGTGGATAACTTACATTTTAATCATGATTACACTCACAAGTGAAACAACAGTGATCCTCTGGTACAAAATAATGGGATGGGATGTAAAAAACAATAATGTTAACAGTAAATCATATTAAGTCCTTTTAAGTCCCTTATATGCATTTACTGGATAACTAGGTCAGAACAATATTATCTTAATTGATTTTTCAAAAGAATCCTGACAGAAATATGTCAATGCATGAATATTTCTTCATGCATCATTAAAACAAGATTGGCTTTTAACAAAAGAAGAACCCTTTGCAGAATTGATTCTTGCTTCAGGCTGCCTGCAAGTAAGTGTATTACATAAAAATCTATACAGGATATTAAAACAACACTACTCTGCAAGACAGATACAATTAAAAGCTGACACCCACACCACTATGTCTACTACAGTGGATTGCCAACAAGCACGATTAAGATCTTGAAGGTATCTGTAATCAATGTATGAATGCATTTTGGGCTATTGTTTAAGCTTATGGAAGACTTGTCAGTCGGCAGGTGTCTTGGCGCTAGGCTGTACAGTGAGAAACAGAACAGTCAAGTGGTGGAGCTTTCCATTGTGTATGTGAACTGGAATATAGAAACAGTTCTAAAAACCAGTCCAACTGATAGAATGTCACCCAGTGGTAAGCTAACCAACATGCTTTATTCTGTTTATTCTCAGGATGTGGGTGTTGCTGGTAAGCCCAGTATTTATTGTTCACTCCTAGTTGCCTTCCCAAGGTGGTGGTGAACCTCCTCCTTGACCTGTTTTAGTCCATGTGATGAAGATGCTCCCTCACAATATTATCAGCTGTACTTTGTCAGGCTGTAGACAGTTTTTAAAAGCCATTCCTTTAATAACTGTTTTCCCACTCACACGTTTAGACAGATTTCTGAAGGCACACGAAACAATATTTTCCTTTAGAAATAACAAAGAATGGAAATTATCTTAGCGCATTTCTAGTGTTATTAATAGACTATCCTCCACAGTCCCAGTGCCATGGTGACCAATTTCAGTCAGGAATCAAGCAAAAGTCCTTTCACTGAATTAAGCTTCAGTCCCACCAAAAAACCTCATCCAATGATTACCCGAGGAGAACACAAGTTGCATGCAAGCTATTGTCTATAATATGAAGATAATATCATTAATTGTAAAAGCGAGATGAAGAAACTTTTATAATGATTTTGGTCTTCATTCAAAGTATTAATGAGAATAGGGACAAGTGTGTAAATAGCCTGTAAAATACAATCTAAATTGCACAGATTTAATGCAGTCAAAAAACAAAATTTTAATGCAATATGACTTTCAAGTATGCCAATAATAAAAGTTAATAAAAACTTAGTTTAAAAAATAAACAAAAGACTTTATGATTACATTGAAGTATTTTGTCACTATGGTGCACTTGGCATATAATAAAGGATTGGACAGGTGCTCCCTATACAATGTATTTCTTAACATTATTCTAAATCTTTGGATGTTTTGTTGCCACTCCAGAATCAAGCTCTGTATTTTTTACCTCCATTTTTATTTGCTGCCTAATTTCTACTTATTTTCTCTTTACCTCATCCAGATCTGTCACTCCTGTCATCGTTCCACTTTTTTTCTTCTGACATGAGTAATTTGTCCACAAATTCGTGCCTTTATCCTTCAGCCATCCTCAAATACTCCACTCCACTGCTGTCTCACGTTTGAACCTTTAGAAAACTGCCTGCTTCTTTTGACTCCTGCAAATTACCTCCCCGTTATTTCTCTCCTCCAGTCTCGCCTCCAATACAAGTACAAAGTGATCACGGACTGTTATTTCTTTACCTTTATTCAGAAATATGAACATTGCTAGCAAGGTAGTGTTTATTGTCCTTCCCCAACTGCTTGTGAGATTCTTGAATTGCTACAGTCCCAAGTGTTAAAAGCTGCTAAAGCCTAACCCACTAGTTCCAATTCCTAACTCCAAGTTCCTTCAGGTAATATACTAATTCCAATTTATGCCTCTCTCCTGTTAATACAGAATTTAATATCCTTTTATACCCATGGTAATCTTTTACTGTTCTTCCATTTTGCAACTCAAAGTATATTTCATAGTCATAGAGATGTACAGCATGGAAGCTGGCCCTTTGGTCCAACTCGTCTATGCTGAACAGATATCCGAAATTAATCTAGTCTGATTTGACAGCATTTGGCCCATATCCCTCTAAACCGTTCCTATTCATATATTCATCCAGATATCTTTTAAATGTTATAATTGTAACATCCTCCACCATGTCCTCTGGCAACTCATTCCATACATGCATCACCATTCCCGCTTTCCACAAAGACTGCTCCCTCCTTGACTACCTGGTCAGGTCCACCTTTTTCCCACCCTCCCTCAACAACCCACCCTACCTTCCTGGCACCCTCCCCTGCTACCGCAGGAATTTGATAACCTGCGCCCACACCTCCTCCCTCACCTCCATCCAAGGCCCCAAAGGAGTCTTCCACATCATCAAAGTTTTACCTGCACATCCACCAATATCATTTATTGTATCCGTTGCTCCCGATGTGGTCTCCTCTACATTGGGGAGACTGGACGCCTCCTAGCAGAGCGCTTGAGGGAACATCTCTGGGATCCCCGCACCAATCAACCCCACCGCCCTGTGGCCCAACATTTCAATGCCTCCTCCCATGCTGCTGAGGACATGCAGGTCCTGGGCCTCCTTCACCGTCGCTCCCTCACCACCTGACACCTGGAGGAAGAACACCTCATCTTCCGTCTCGGAACACTTCAACCCCATGGCATCAATGTGGATTTCACCAGTTTCCTCATTTCCCCTTTCCCCCACCTCACCTCAGCTCCAACCTTCCAGCTCAGCTCTGTCCCCATGACTTGTCCTACCTGCCTATCTTCCTTTCCACCTATCCACCAACCTCTTCTCTGATCTATCATCTTCATCCCCACCCCCATTCACCTATTGTACTCTATGCTTCTTTCTCCCCACCCCCACCCCCACCCCCACCCCCCTCTCATTAATCTCTCCACTCCGCAGGCACCCTGCCTCTATTCCTGTCGAAGGGCTTTTGCCCGAAACGTCGATTTTCCTGCTCCTCAGATGCTATCTGACCTGCTGTGCTTTTCCAGCACCACTCTAACCATAACAAGCTGCCTGACTTTTTGTCTGTGCTAAAAGAGAAGTCAAGAAAGAACTATGGTGAGTCTTTAATTTCTGGCTGAAGGTGCAAAGCACAAAACAGCAATACAAGGCAGAGACCCTGTGAACATCCAAGCAGATGCAAAGCAAGCAAGCACTGCAATAGTAAGCAAGGAACTCTGTCCAAAATGGAGGCTGTTAGGTGCAAGTGGCAAGTGTACTTCCTCTGCCTTTTGCATCAGATATTGTCACCATCTGGTTTTTATCCAGTAAGTAGAAAAATAGGAAACTCCTTTTCAACGAGCTGAGATTAGATAAGAATGGCATGCCAACACGTGCAAATAGATGCAAGTGGGCCTCTCACTCACTGGTGAGATTCATATCTCACCATTCAAAACTTGGTTGGAGTATCCAATATTTTCCTTTTGACATCAAAAATTTCATTTCTGCATTTCATTCGTTTTTTTTTACCCCAACTGACTTGCCAATGCTCATGCTGTTCAGGGACAGTGTAAGAGTCAGCCTATTGGCTTTCTCCCTGTTACCAGCACAACCTTCAAAACTCCCATTTACAGCTGCAGAGATCCTTTGATCATACAGTTCTTTACTATTTCAACATTCCTTTTGTTTCTCTACTCCCCCCACTGTCCATATGAAAGGCCTCCTTGTGCTATGCTGTCATGGTATTTGTTCACCTCCTCCTTGTGCTATGCTGTCATGGTATTTGTTCATCTCCTATAGACTTTGCTGTTATTCACTCAGACAGCCAGATGTTCACACATGTTAAGGTTGAGTAAAGGTTGAGGCTGCTCTGACACCACACCTGGGTGGCCACTATCTGGTTGTGTACCTTGCATTCCACCACAGTCTTTCCTTTTGTTATAACAATATCAAAACGTTTGAACCATAAAATCTTGGAAACATTCAACAAGACAGGTATCATCTGAGGAGGGAACAGACAGGTTAGATCTTTCAGGTTTAGATTTGCAGGTTTAAATCTTTCATCAGAACTGGTGCATTATTTTACATTTAGGAAATTGAATTAACAAAATGAGTAGAAAAAAGCAGCATATTGCAAGCAATTTCATGTCGGCATAGTACGTTGAGAAATTGCTCTCCCAGGTTATGGACTATATTCTAAAAAACATACTTCGTAATTTATTTGTTGCAGTACATAAGTATTGATTGGTGTTGCGAATGACATTTCAGAAATAACATTAATGACATTTACACAAGCAGTTGATAGGATACTTCAATGCTTGAACCCACATGTCAATCTCCTAGAATGAGGGCAAAATCTTTAGCACTATAGCTACAGGACAAAATAAGTGTTTCTTTAAAATATTTTAGCTTTACAGAAATGAGACACCAGTGACATCCATTGTTGTTATCGCCAACAGAAAGAACCTTGTAAAAATAATGATACTGGATCCAGCTAGAAAAACATGGATAGATACTTGAGAACATTATGTACCATTGTAACTCTTGCAGTTAATTAAATACTGGAAGAAGGTTAGACAGATGTTCTTTTAATGATGAATTGGTTGTGTCTTTGAAGTTGTATATTTTGAAAACTTTCATTCAGAAACAAAAAAGACAATGATCAGTAAGGAACCTCTTAATGATATGAAGAATTGAGACATCAGAAATCGGTATTCTCAGTTAATGCTTCCCTTTTTGTTTTTAAAACAAATTGTACTTACGACATAGTCCAACCTACATAAAATGCTAAGTAGAAATGTATTGGTGGGATAACGTTGTTTTTGCTTTTATAAAAATCCAATTGTTTGAACTTAATAAACTCCTTTCAGTAGTAATATACCCAGAAAAAAAGAGAGCGGATTGGAAGGATTAGTTCTTGTCTATCTGACTGTTACACAAACATTTCAGTAACTACTGATAGGACTGTCAAAGGAATGTTTCTGATATGAAAACTCTATTACGGTAGTTTAACCAGGAAATTGTGAAAACAGTCAGAAATACTTATATTTGGTATTGATGTTCTTCACTTGATTTTCTACACTTCTAACTTACAAACAATTTGTGCAGTTTATTCAAAAAATCAGGTATGTCTGTGAGAAATAAGGAGGTGTAAAAGTCTTAACTTCAAATTAGGCACAATTCCTACAACACAGAGGACATAACATTGGAAGTTGAGGTCCAAGGAACTTCATCAAAACAAATTAGATGAGCTGCAGGAAATTAGGAGCTTCGATTCATACCGAAGCCCTGTGGCAAGACTGCATCTCGAGGATGGAAGTAAATGGCAGGGGTCAGGGGTCAGCAGCTGGAAGCAGCCTACAACTGTTTGAAGGAGTCAGAAGAAGCACTCTTTCTAACTTCTCAAATGCTGAAAAACATTAAAATCTTTTGTCCTTTTGAGCTACCTCCTGCTGTTCCTTTATAAACTGTTAATTTAAGCTGATTAAGAAAAAACAACTGGAGCTTGCATTGACTAAATTCTGTCTAGAGTGAACAAATCTAGGAGTCTGAGTCTGAAGTGAGCTGAAGTCTGAAATCTCATTCCAATATTGCATAAATGTTCCCGTTTGCTACATTGGTTCTATTGCACACACTTTAGATAGAAAATATGACATGGTCTTTAATTTTAGACACCCGGTTCATCCTCAATGAATATCCCCTAAATTTTTGTTTTTGAGGGTTCTTGTTTAAATGAATGTGAAAATTGATTTATATCAAAGACTGTGAAGATGCCTGGAATTGTTTTTTTTTCTTAAAAGGTTAGTTAAACGAAGCTTAGAACTTCAAAAACAAAAACACTGACTGCAAGAGAAAATTAAGTAAACAACCAGAGCCTTATAGACTGCAATCTACTAAGAGAGGAGCCACCTACTTATCCTTTCCTACAATTTTGAGAAAGCCCTTTTGGAAATCAGCGTAAATGCTGTAAAATGGATGGATCAATTCTCCCAAGGAGCCTTTGATATGTCCTAAATAAATTGCTTCTGAAAATATCTTTGTGTCAACCGCCAGTATGTGGTAAACCTATCTGTCTGTATTACCAGATAGGACACCGGACCAAAAGCCATCTGGACTGGTTTATACTTGTAGTAATCAGAACCAGATGGATCTTATTGACGACATGGTCCTTGATTGGCCCAGGTTAACACTCCCAATCAGGAAGCCCTAGCCAACAAAAAAAAAACAGGGGATGGGAGGGACGGGGGCTTGCTGGGTCTGTATTGTATGCACTGTTTCTTTATGTAACTGGATTGTCTTACGTATAAAGGCCATTGTTGCTGTCTTTTTATATTTGAAACTGGGATTTGTGGTTTGTCCTCAATTCCCTGTAAACTGGTTGAACGGTAGGGTTTGGGGCCTAGCTTTGCTGTTCCTCTCCCTTGTAAAATTAACATATACAGCTGTAAATGTTAATTGTTTTTTGTAAATTGTTTTGTAATTTGTTTAATAAAATAAAAACAGGGGATGGCGGCTTGCTGGGTCTGTATTGTATGCACTGTTTCTTTATGTAACTGGATTGGTCTTTTATGTATAAGTGTCATTGTCACTGTCTTTTATGTGGAACTGGGATTTGAGGTTTGTCCTCATCTCCCTGTAAACTGGTTGAATGGTAGGGTTTGGAGCCTGGCTTTACTGCTCCTCTCCCTTGTAAAATTGCTGTTGTATACAGCTGTAAATGTTAACTGTTTGTTGTAAACTATTTTGTAATTTTGAAATAAAACTTTAAAAAAAACAGGGGATTTAGGATCTCCTCAGTTTAGGAGACTGACTGTGAGCTGGCCAGCCACAGAGAATAAAAAAAAAAACAGGCAATGAGAATCTCCTCAATTTAGGGTCTGATTCTGAGCTACCTGGCCACAGGGGAAAAAAAATGTTAAACTGGGAGATTAAGGATCTCCTCAATTCAGGAGACTGACTCTGAGCTGGCTGGCTATAGCCAATATATTATGTACAAGTAAATAATGAATAGCTTAATAATGGGATATTAGCCTCTGCACAGTTAGTTCAATATCTTGCCCTTTTTCTTTCTTTAAGATTTAACAGTTATTTAGCCAAAGATTTTATTTTAAAATGTTGGAGATGCATCTTACCAGAAATCTGTTTAGTGTCAATTTTGGTGAGTTTCTTGCAGGGCTTCTCTTCACCAGACTAGTGAGTTTTCTTGTGCTATCTACCCAAATTCAATGGATTATTATTCACCACCATTCCATTGTGCCCTGCTCATCCCATTCTCTCACACACGAGGCAGAAGTATTCTCCACTGCTGGCACTGGTGTTGTATTTAAAGTCCAGCAGTGCACCCAGTCAAGCTCTGGTATTCCACAGCTGCTATACATGGTTCCCAACAATTGTCCCAGCCATATAGGTCAGAGAGTAATTGACACCCCACTTTGCTCAAGGAGCCTGAAGGTGCTGGTAGATACAGAATGCATGTGGTCATTGCCCCGAGACATGACCTGAGATGTTGGTAACTAGTGTCCAAGATAAGGTTTGGTGGAGCAAGTGGTGATCTGAGAGAATGAGAAAATGTATATCAATGAGATGACATAACAAAGAGGAATCATGCAATTAAAACATGCAATCATCCTCCTTGCTCTTCATTGACAACAACCTCATCTCGTCATTAAACACTTGGTTAGTAAATGGAACGTTTTGCTCTCAGTCTCAGGAAACTCACATGATTTTCCCTACTTTTCACCATTGTATTTAGGAAAGACCTGTCCTTGAAGTGCACAGAAGAAGTATTTCTGTGCTGAATTTTCCTAATATCTGAACAATATGGTCAATAGCAAGAAAATGGTAAAAATATGGTCAGAATGAAACAATAAGATTTGCAACTTTGGGGAAAAGATATCCAAGTTTCCTCTAAGGTTTCGACAACTAGGTGAGAACTTTGCTCGTGAGTTGTGAGGGGGCCTATTTGCATGCACTGTCTCACAATCATTTAATCTCATCTTCTTTATCTATAGTTTGCTATTCTTTCAATTACTGGCATGAACTTAGATGGCACCAATTTTTGGTGGCTGCAGCTTGCCAGTGTATTCTTCATGCAACTGCCTTGGGCAGCATCATTAACATCTAAGTACATGCTCCGTGGGCAGCGACAGCCTGCACCTTCTGCCCTAACAAGGTGACATCAGCAAAGCAGCCTCACCATGTCAGACTGACTTATAATATAGTTCAGCACTTCACTGCTGAAATGTGGAGTTCCCCAATACTTTACTTTGCAAAACTGACATCAGGTTGCTTTGCCTGCAGAGACAGGAACCCAACTCATGCGACAGAACAAGGTGCACTCAGGGCTCTTATTTCATTTCTTAGCACTCACATTATACTTACTTTGATGGTCATAGTATCTTTGCTTTACCTCATCTTTTAGTGCACCCACGCTCTATTCAGAATTAGCAGACTCGCAGTAGTTCTCGCTTGCTTTTCCTTTAGCACAGACAGAAATTGAGGAAGCTTACTCGTTTGCCAACAAGGGGGTGGACATGTTGCTGCGGGGCACCATGCTATAGCATGTACCAGCAGGTTACATGGCTAACACACTGAATGTTCTTCAACCAAATGACCATGTCTAAGAGGAGTGTTTTTTTTTCCCAATCAAAGGGAACAGGGTCAGTCAAAGGAAACTGGCAGTCATTTAAGGCCACTGTCAATCCAGGGGCATGTCCAAGAGCACTCGGAAACTTAGTGCAACTAGGCTCTGGGAATCTGTGTCCTTACATTCCGGGGATAGGGTCACAATCCATCCAGAAGTCAAGACTGACCGGTTCAGAGATCACTGGTAATTCAGTTGGAAACTGCACAGTGATCATTCTGGGCTCTAGTCTGTGCTCAGGCAGGACTGTGCCCCAAGGTAGTCAAGGGTGATGGGGTAAATTTGAGGGATTTACACACTAATCATCAAAGGGGGATATCAGGAGCCACACTCTATTGGGGAAGTCTAGTATGGGAATTGGAAGCAGCATGCTAGGATACTGATGGGACAACAGTGTGAAAGGGGCAGATGGGCAACTCTTACAAGTAAAGGTCTATAGATGATAGTGAAAATGAAATAACTCCACAGAAGGTGGTATCTTGTCACCAAGTTACCCTTCATGCACATGTGGAGAGTCCTTGACACTGATCCAACTCCTTCAGAACCAGCTCTCAGAGTGATCGCCATGCTTGGCACACCTATTCTTTTTTTAATTTTCCTTTTTTTTCCTTTTTTTGTGTGTGCAGGTGTGAGACACAGTAAAGGACACAAGGTGTACAAATCTTTATTCAATTTCCACCACTAGGAAGAAAAAAACACCCAAGTGGTCAGTGACAAACAATGCCCTTCACAACAAAGGACAATGCTGCATGACACTCCTATAGTTTTTTTTTCTTTTTTTCTTTTTTTTTTCTTACTCACACTGATCCAACTCTCAAAAGGGAAAACACCCGAGTGGCCAGTGACAAGCAGTGACACTCAAGTTTATTTATTTTTTCCTTTTTCTTTCTTTTTTATTTTTTTTTTTTGTTTTATTAAACGACACTTCTATAGTTATCTGTCAGTCAGGGCTCCCTGATTGGACCAGATTAACAGTTCCAATCAGGGAAGTCATAGAGTCATAGAGATGTATAGCATGGAAACAGACTCTTCGGTCCAACCCATCCATGCTGACCAGATATCCCAACCCAATCTAGTCCTACCTGCCAGCCCCTGGCCCATATCCCTCCTCGTATTCTTCATTATCCATTTGGCTGGCCACATTACAATCACTACAGGAGGGGTGTGGGTCTTTTCAAAAGTGGGGAGCATGGTGGAGGTTATCAATAATCAGAACAATCCTCATTTCAGTGGTAGGCTGGCGTGGTTGGTGCATCATGATATTGGGAGTTATTAGTAGACCTGGCACTTGGGGGGGGGGGGGAGGGGGGGGGGGGGGAGTTGAGATACATTGGAATGATAATTAGTTAAATATTTTAGGTTAGAACATGGGAAGGCTCAAACCTAATGGGGTTTATAAAGACTGCACTATAGAAAGGAACATGAAGGTGTGGAGTCTCAAAATAACAGGTGAAGCCTACAACTCACTATCTTAAGATGTGCAATATCTTCCATCTGCCTTAACTGTGCAAATAAACTTGAAAGATGGCTCTCAGTACATGCAAGGTGGTAGAGTAAATTTATTTTTCTTTGTCTGTGCGACCGGACTTTACCTGTAGGTGAAAATGGAACTTTCAGGGAAAATCGCATTAATCATGTACATCATAAATTCAAGAATAAACACAATTTTGCATGTGTGCCTCATGCATTGACCAACAATGTGGCTTCTTCTGACACTTTTTGTGGTAGTATCGCTACTTCTGTGCAAGGAGGCCCAGGTTCGACTCCCAGCCACTCTAAGGACGTGTAGTAACATCTTGAACAGGTTGTTTAGAAAATGTCTATGCAAAACAAAGATATTGCTTACAAATCCTGATATAAAGTGCTAAAGACCAGACCAAACCCCCTCAAAATTTACCAAGGAGCTGGCCTAGAACCCTGACTTTTTTCTTATTTAAAGGCAAGTGCAAGGTGCTGTGTTTCAGATGTAATTTGATTGGTCCACTACAGGCTACAACTCAGTCAAAATACAAACAAATATAACCCCCAAAAATTGACATAACTTTAAATCTGATGAAACACTTAATAAAATATTTAACAACTAATTATTAACTGTTCCAATATAGCAGCATCCTCTAAAGACACTCTTGGCAAAGGCAAATTCAGCAAAACAGATTTTCTGAATGTGCTCTTTCCTCCTCAGTCCAGGACAAAGGAGCAATCTAATGGCAGAGAGAGAATTCATGCTTTTTGCTGCAGGAACCTGGAATGTTTTTCCCTCCACAAGCTGTGAGTCATATGCTCACCAGAATAGTTCCAATGTTTAGACTAGCTAAAATACTCACTGAAATGTCAGCATTTGAGCTGGTATTAGGTTCAGGAGAAAACCTTGCCAGTGCTTCCTCTGAGACACTGGTAGTTTCTTCCTCAGAATTGGAGGAGATAGTGGCTAGAGACACTGGCCTTTTGTGGGAGGAGGCTGTGTATTTGCCTGTGGTGCCTGCAGAAGAGGGGAGAGGGTGTGACTTGTGCAATAGGAGTAGAAGCTTGAGTATATAAAGAATTCATTCACAGTGGTGATAATGGGAGAGCAGCACAACGCATCGCAATTAATTTTGTTTGGTTGTTAGCACATGAAGATCTCAGCACCCCTGTATGTGCGGTTCTGGTCCTCTCCTACGAGCTGAAGGCTTCTCCTCATATGGCCATCCTATCACAAATCTTGGCAGTTTCAGCCTTATTGTGGACTATTTTCTTCAGCAATAAGACAAAAGGATGGATTGCCTAACATGAAAGTAGCTGGCAGAACTGTTAGTACTTGTGTCCTGAGTGAGTAAGTAGGAAGAGCTGGCAGAAAGAGGTAGTAGTCTTTAGGTATGAGGTGGGAAAGAGCCAGTGAATGAGGTTGCTGTGTGTAATATTGAGGGTGGTAGACAATGAGCCTTCATGGTGGTGGCTTCAATGGCAGAGTTAAAGTGAACGTGTAGTATCAGAGAGAAGATGGTAACACTTACCATTGCATAGTACAGAAGGTCACTGACCTTCTTACAGCATTGTAGTATGTTCCTCCAAACTATGACTATCACACTGACCCAGGAGGCAAATTGTGGTGATTATTTGTTAAGGTTATAGGTCTTAGATATTCATTTTAGTGGTGCTCATGCTTCATGCTTATAAACTGAAGAGCATCAACAAGTTAGTTCTTTGCATAGACTCCAGGCTTACAACATTGTAGTTTCATTCTCCTTCACTGATCTAAGTAAGATTTCTGTGAAAACCAAGAGGACCTTTCCTTTTAATAAGGGATAACAAGAGTTTGAAATTGTCAGATTTATAATATCACTCATTTAAATGTTTTGACATTATTTAACTGAATGTTAGATTACGTTTAGATTTTTTCCACCTCTTATGCAAAGTAACTTTATACTGATTGTGCAACATATGATTCAATGTGCACCATTGCAAATCTTTGTTGTCTATATTAAGAACTCAGAACTTGTGATTATTCCAACTGATTTATTTGAAATCACAAGCTTTTGGAGCACTGCTCCTTCATCACTTTACCTGACAAAGGATCAGCACTTCGAAAGCTTGTGATTTCAAATAAACTTGTTGAACTATAACATGGTGTTGTGCGACTTCTGACTTTATCCATCCCAGTCCAACACCAGCACCTCCACATCATATTAAAAAGCTCACCTGAATGTGCCCCATGGGACTTGCCATATTGTTCTATTTTTAGGCAGGCAGTAGGAAATGTGAATATATTTTAAAGAACAGCAACTTGCATTTATTTACTGGTCATTCCCCTTACAAGTTTTTTTTTAAAACTTGAAAGCCTTTTACCTGAGGCAGTATCTGATGGCTATAATCAAATTGGCCCTAAGACCCTCCAAACCTTGACCTCCCAGAGTCTCTGCATTTACAAACCCTCTGAAAGAAACCAGGGATAATATAACCTTGTTAAAGGAGCAGCAGCATCAGAACTGTACCATACTGTGCTACCCTTTCACAAAACCATGATGAATTTACCTGATTGCATTGAGATTTTTTAAGTGCCTTGCTTTAACAACCTTAATAATAGATTCCAGCATTTCCCCTATGACAGATTCTAAATGAAATAAAACTGGAGAAATGTCAGCAGTTCTGGTAGCATTCATGGAGTGAGGAAAATGTGTTAATGTTTTGAGTCTAGTGACTCTTCTTCTATTTCTCTGTTCACAGATGCTGCTGCCAGACCTGATGAATTTCTCCAGGTTTTTCTGTTTTTGTTTCAGATTTCCAACATCTGCAGTATTTTACTTTAATTACCTTGAGAATGAGCTCCTTATTTCTAGTTTTAGTAAGGTGGATCCAAAACTGGTTTGGTGATAGAAGATGGTTGTGATAGAAGGTCATTTGCGTGACTGGATGCTGATGTGTAGTGACATACTATAGGTATCAGTGCTGGGTCTCTTACTGTTTGTGATATATAGAAATATATCAACAGTGTGATATTGTGATATATCAACAGTGCTTCGCCCAGAGGCCCACTGAAGATGTTACCTAGTAGGGTGACGAAACGCCTGGAAATGAACCTTCCAGCTCAGCGAGCAGACCTTCATCCAGAACCTCAACCTGAGCTACAAAGCTTCTCAAAACCCGATATAGAAACAATATAGATGAGAATGTGGAGGGATAATAAGTAAGATTGCAGATGACATGAAGCTTGGTCGTGTGGTTAAATCATGAGAAAGAAGGTCTTAGATTACAGGAGGATATAAATGGATTGGTTCCAGATGGGCAGATCAGTGGCAGATAGAATTTAACACTGAATAGTGTGAGATGATGTAGTTTGGAAGAAGTAACAGGTGCTCAATGAATAACTGCAGGATTAGGAATCAATATGGACTAATGAAGAACGGATTTTCATTAGAAAGCACAGAGCACCAGAGGGACCTTAAAATTTAGATTACTTACAGTGTGGAAACAGGCCCTTCGGCCCAACAAGTCCACACCGACCCACCGAAGCACAACCCACGCAGACCCATTCCCCTACATTTACCCCTGCCCCTAACACTACAGGCAATTTAACATGGCCAATTCACCTGACCTGCACATCTTTGGACTGTGGGAGGAAACCAGAGCACCCAGAGGAAACCCACACAGAGAATGTGCAAACTCCACACAGTCAGTCGCCTGAGGCAGGAATTGAACCCAGGTCTCTGGCACTGTGAGGCAGCAGTGCTAACCACTGTGCCACCCAATGTTTGTCCATAGATCACTGAAGGAAACAGGATAGGTTATTAGGGTAGTTAAGTAGGAATTCAGGATACTGCCTTTATTAGTCATGGCATAAATTTTAAGAGCAGGGAAATTATGTTGGAGTTGAACAAAAACTTTTTTTAGGCCACAGCTGGAATACTGTGTGCAGCTCCCATTACCACATAATGTGAGTGATGGGAAGGGGCAAGGCCAGAGGCAAAGGTGATAGGTCAGATGTGGAATGAGGACCCTGTCAACCACAGTCGGTGGGAAACCACAGTTATGGAAGAATCGGAATGTGGGAATGGCAAAACAATGGTGAGTCTGACTGCCAGACTGGAAAGAAAAGTCAACATTGTTTGTCCTTCAACGCTCCTACAACTCCCCCGCCCCTAGACATTTAGACATTTAGACTCGAACCTTTAGCATGCTCTCTCTCCACAGATGCTGCCTGACCCGCTGTGATCACCACTCTTTTTGTTTTCAGTTCAGATTCCACCAAGTACAGTAAGTGCTCCTAACCGACAGGTCTGTCATTTGCAATTTTCTCTCCCATCACCATCACACATCCCCTCACCTTCTGAAATAGTCGGATTACATTTGCAAATTTTCACTCCACAGTAACCTTTTTCCAGAATCTACAGAATTTGAAAGGGAACCATTAAGGCATCCACTTTCTCTATTGTTAAAAATCACACAACACCAGTTATAGTCCAACAAGTTTATTTGGAAGCGCTAGCTTTTGGCAATCTAGGTTTGTTCAATATATTGTATCAGCTGCATGACACTATGATGTTGTGCTATAAATTCAGTGTCTTATTTTTCTGCCCCCATTAGCTACCTGATGAAGGAGCAGTGCTCTCAAAGCAAGTATTTCCAAATAAACCTGTTGGACTATAACCTGGTGTTGTGTGGTTTTTAATTTTGTCCATCCCAGTCCAACACCAGCATCTCATCATCATCACTTTCTCTATAGTAATTTCCTCCAAAACTTTAGGATGTAGCTTATCAGGGCTGGGGGATTTATTGACCTTCAATCCATTAATTTCCTGAGTATTAATTACTAATATTGTTCCTCGTTTTCAAAAGCCACTTAGTTCCCAAGTATTTCTGGCAGATTCTCTGTATTGTCCTGAACATCATGATTCCCCAAAGCTTTCTGCACAGCATGGTTGCTAATTAGCTCTGTCCCATTAACACAGCAGTAGATCAAAAATCACCTCATCCCTCGCTGATTCTTCAACATACTGCTCCAGAATTCATCTTGTACACACCCCAGGAGTTTCTCCACCAGAGCATTTGCTGATTTGTTTTATCTAATCTCTATGCAAACTAAAGTGACTCATATTTCTGTACCAACCACATTACAAACATCACTCATTTCCTGATTTATACCATATCTAACAATAACATTTACTAGTTGGCACCCTATAAACATAGCTCACCAATGTTTGCTGCCCCTTGCTGTTTCTTAGCTCCACCTAAATTAATTCTGCATCTTGATCCTTCAGTTTAAATTCTGCGCCACTACTGTACTATTTTAGCCCTTATTAAGAGTATTACTCCACCTCCATTCTTTTTTGCCTTTGCTCCTTAAATAACATATATCCTTGAAAATTTGAATCCAGGTATTTTTGTCACTCTGTAAACATGCCTCTGTAATGGCAGTTAAATCATACTCATATCCCTCTATCTGTTCCAACAAAATTGTGTATGTTAATGCAAATGCTGAATGCTTTGAGGTTGTATTCTGCATTCTAATCTCATCTTGCCTACACTTCCTCTGTCATCTTCTAATTTCACTTGTAGTTTTCTACTTCCTGTTACTGGTTTTGCTTCCCTCCAATCTCAGTTCCCTGTAAGATTCCCATCTCCTTGCCAATCTACTTTAAACTCACCAAATCAGCAACAACACTGGCAGGTATCAGTCCCAATACTGCGAAAATACAAGCAGCCATCTTGGATAGGGCCCACCTGCTCTGGAATCAGTCACAATGTCTCAGGAATCTGGTCCACTCCCTCTTACACTAATTCTTCACCCACTTGTTCAACCATTCAGTTTTAATATTCCTGTACTCACCAGCACCTGACACTGGGAGCAATCATAAGATGACTGCTCTTGAAGTTCTGCTTTTTAGTTTTTTTTCTAATCTGCCTTCGAGTCTTTATCCCTCTACCTATCTAGGTCTGGACTACAACCTCTGGCTGTTCACTTTCCCCCAAATCAATGTCCTGCAGCTGCTAGACGAGTTTCTTGATCCTGGAACCAGAGAAGCAACATACTATCCTGGAGTCATGTGTGTGGCCTCAGAAATGCCTGCTATGTTTCCCAACTAATGAAACCACTCGTTGCTACTGCTTTGTAAGTCTTCTTTCTCTCCTCCAGGGCATTTGAGTCACCTGTGCTGCTGTGTAGTCAATTCTCGCGAGATGTTTTTCCAGGGTTTTCATCCTGTACTCGTCAGGACAATTCACAAGAAATACAAAAGTAAAGGGAAAACAGCGCTTATTCTGTATGAGAGGAGAACGCTGACTTGCAAGTGGATTCTGATCAGCAGAGGCATTGACATGGAGAATGTACCAAATAATGAATACTATGTATAAAGTGGTACTGACTTGATCTTTGTTGTTTTATTGTAGCTAAATCTGATGCATTTTGATAGCACCTGTAACTCTCTAATTCAGCCATTTGTTTGAGTCAGTCATGGTCCTTCGACATTTTCAAATGTTTCAGGGAGTGGCAAGTTTAATTTTTCTGAGTTTTGTCCTGCTTCAGGTGTTCATAGGGAGCATGATATCATGTTTCTCCCACTGTGGTAACTTTACGGCAGGTTGGGTTTTCAAGTTGCTCAGATATGCTCAAAACTGCGACAATCTATTGTTGTGGGTTCAGTTCTAGATGACTTTCACAGTGTTTCAATCTAAGTTACAGATATGTTTAAATGCTTGGTTCTTTTTTAAAAACAAGTTAAACTGAGCCACTTATACACATCACATTTTGAAGATGGACTAAGCTACAGCCCCTTCACTAGAGTCTCATGTCCACCATCATGCGGTCAAAATGTAATCAATGGCAAACCTTCCTTTGTTGTTCAGGAATTAACTGTTTAATCCACATATGTACCATATATCATAAAGTAAGGCACTAAAAGTAAAAATCACACATTAGGTATACAATCACAAATGCATGTTGAACTGTCAATCAACCAGGGATGAATTATTATATAGCAGCCTGCAAATGTCTGTTCAAGACAGCCCTGTTGAAGTTTATTTGCAGGTGGCACCAGTAGCTCACTTCTGCATCAGTTCTTGCTTGCACACAGCAGCGTTTTCTTTTTGTTTGGAATTGCAGGGACCGATGTATTATCAAAGCACTAAAAGCATGTAACACAGAAGGACTGTATCACAGGGACTAAACTTTGTAAACAAGTAGCTGTGTATCTGTAAATGTGATTTCCCCTGACATAAATGACAGAAACATATGGCACAAGACAAGAAATGTCTGATACCAGGATAGATTAATATCCTGCTATATTTATTGGCTATATTTATGATATGATCCTATCTGACAGTGTAAGACAAGGGAGAAACAACTAATGACTTTTTCTTGAACCTGCTGACAAAAGACAGTTGACCAGGCAAAAAACTTTTTTTAAACTAACCAATTCTTTAACCTTTTTTTTAAGAAACAAAATTTTTAATGATACACAAACTACTGCACAGAAATCAGTGGTACAGAGCAGCATGGAACATTGCCAGATTCCTAAAAATTCATGGTTGTGTTAAAGCATGATAGGCTGAGAGATGGGAAACCTCATAAAATTGTGATGGAAGGTAGCGGGAAGTAAGGCCTGATATCTGTCCACTGCCACAGTATTCTCAACTAAGTCATTTAAGAGATCAGGTCAAGCAGCATCCAAGGAGCAGGAAAATCACCGTTTTGGGCATAAGCCCTTCATCAGGGCTCATTCCTGATGATGGGCTTATGTCCGAAATATCAGTTCTCCAGCTCCTTTGATGCTGCCTGACCTGCTGCGCTTTTCCAGCAACACATTTTTAAGACATATGACTTTCCATTGCATTAAAGAAATCAAGTACTGTAAATGAAAGTTGTTAGCCTGGTGTTTTGTTTCCATCAACTTCAATGGATTGCCAAGATGTTTTATGGCAGCCACAAAATTGTCTTTCTGGCTTCAGGCCCTAATCAATTTATTTGGAAAAAAATTGGTCATTTAGCATGTACATTTTTTTCCCTGACTTCAGTTAGCTCAAGGAAATAAATTCTCCGAAAGGAATAAACGCAAAGGAGTCAATACCTGGTCTGGAGAGACGCTAAGGAAGCTGCTTTTTTGGGCTTTACCAATATGGTGGATGATGCACTTCTTTAAAACATGGAATCCCTACAGCCATTTGCCCCAACAAGTCCACACCAACCCTATGAAAATAAACCCAGCCAGACCCATTCCCTTACCCTACTACTCCACATGTCCCCTGATTAATACAGAGCTGAAAATGTGTTGCTGGAAAAGCGCAGCAGGTCAGGCAGCATCCAGGGAACAGGAGAATCGATGTTTCGATTCTCCTGTTCCCTGGATGCTGCCTGACCTGCTGCGCTTTTCCAGCAACACATTTTCAGCTCTGATCTCCAGCATCTGCAGACCTCACCTTCTCCCCTGATTAATACACCTAACCTACACATTCCTGTACACTCTCGGCAATTCAGCACGGCCAATTCACCTATCCTGAGCATCTTTGGACTGTGGGAGCAAACCCTCGCAAACACCGGGAGACTGTGCAAACTCTACACAGACAGTCACCCGAGGCTGGAATCGAACCCAGAACCCTAGCACTGTGAGGCAGCAGTGCTAACCACTGAGCCATCATGCCATCTCTAACTTCTGGTTAGGCATGTATGCTGGCTGCCATGTTGAATTCATTTGTACCTCCTTTTACCTGTAAAAATGACACAATCTCCATCAAGTCTTGGGTCCAAATGTCAAAGATGAATCAGAAGACACTGTCTTAATGGTTCACCAATTAATAGACATGTTTCACAGAATATTTGGTTGTTTTTCTTATCCAGTACAGCTAGTCCTTGAAGAAACTTTGCAGATTTTGCCTCTCAAGCTGGTAAAGGAGGAGATAGAGAGATTTTAATTTATAATTGGTTAAAATGTTATGGGGAGAAGACAGTAAAGTGGAGCTGAGTTCGAGATAAGATCAAGTTGCGGTCATATTAAATGACAGAGCAGTCTCGAGGGCCTGAATTGCCAACAATTGATCCTAGCTTTTAATGAAGTTATGGCGACACGGTGACTCATTGGCTGACACTGCTGTATCAGAGGGTTCAATTCCAACCTTGGCAACTATCTGTGTGGAGTTTGCACATTCTCCCTGTGTCTGTGTGGGTTTCCTCCAGGTGGCTTCGGTTTCCTTCCACAGTCCAAAGATGTGCAGGTAAGGTAGTTTTGCCATGCTAAATTGCCCACTGTCGTCCAGGGATGTGTAGGCCAGGTGGACTATCCATGGGAAATGCAGGGTTACAGAGAAGGGTAGGGGATGGCGGGTCTAGGTGGGATGCTGTTTGGAGGGCCAGTGTGGACTCAATGGGTCGAATGACCTGCTTCCATACTGTAGGGATTCTATGATTCTGCGAAGTCTAATACCTAAAGGTTAGAGCTCTGATCTAAATCATTCAGCAGAGTGATTTATTTGTACACCCATTAGAAACAAATGTAAAGAAATTTTGCATTAATTACTACTGAATGAAGACTTGATTTTGCAATTTTAAATAAAAAGGAAATTTCAAAGCTACCTTTAAGGAAATATTTATGGTCAATTTTGAGTTTTGTCCTGTTTGTTAATGAGTTTTACACCTGACTGCTGTACTAGAAATCAAATGTATGAATAACTTTCAAATTATTGTGCATGTGTAAAATACACATTGACTATTTTTCAGATATATTGTACCAAAGAGCTTCAATCCAACTGAACAAGAAACACTAACTGCTGAATAAATTGGTCAACCCCTTGGAGAGCCTTCTGAGCTGGCTGGTGCTAAAGTGAATCATTCTTTGCCTACTCACCTCTTTCCATATGCTTCTAATGTACTGGAAAGCCTTCCGCACTGATTGCTTTTGATTACATCTTAGGATATCTCGGGCTGCTGAATGTTCCAAATAGAACAATCTTGACTTCTCTTCCAAAAACCCTCTGGACTGATCATTGTCAGGTTAAGTTATGTTTTAATAGCAGGCATATCAATGCGAGGTTTGTGCACAGCTGTGTTAAAATCGAGAGGCCTAAATAAGCAGTAAAACCATGTGAGTTTTTCCATTTATCATAGCCTTCTGACAGAAACTCTGACAAGCTAGTTTGTGCTACTGTGTGTTCTGTGCCAGGATATTCCCAGAATCCATTATTCCCAGGTCAGTGAATATATCTTCTAAATGGTGCAATAATTAATGAAACATTTGCATTTTTCTCTTCCAATGACTTCACATGCAACCAAGCTGAGAAACTGGAGACAAGACAAACTATTATTCACGACAGATGGCAGAGGTGAAAAATTCAACCACACATTGTTTTCCTTCTTTCTCAAATAAACACACCAGCAAAAACGACACTTGGCTGAAGCAACAACAATTAGAGTTTTCCCCCCTCGGACACTTACATTTATTTCCATGTGGACATGACATCTGCTGAATGGTCCTGAAAAACCCGTGCATCATTTTTGCTCTTAAATACATTGCTTTATCAAGTGGAAGCAACAACCCAGCAAACAGTGACATCCTATATTCAGGAACGTTCACATTTAAAGGTCACATCTCAAGGCAACAGTTCATCAAAGTGATCCCAATCAAAGGATAATATAAGTAGCACATTTACCACAGAACCTTAAATTAAACTCTTGACATTGTAGCATGTTGAAAAACTGAAGGTAAGATTCAGTTGCCGTGGGTGAATTGTCAGAGTTCTGTTAAAATACATCATATTCTCTACCTTCTCTGTATTTAGCACATAAAAGTAGAAAATATTTAGCATAGGGAAAAGTTTGATTGAGATTAGTAGAATATTAAAAACAGTAGGGTACAGAAAATACATCATGATGTGCAATGGGATACCAAAGATATAAGAGAGCACATTAAGACTCTATAGAATATGGGAATTTTATGAGAAAGAAATATGCATTAAAATAGCATATACCATAATCTCCAGGTGTCCCAAAATGCTTTTAGCCAATGTAGTATTTTGGATGTGTTGTAATATAAGAAATGTGGCAGACAAGCAAGCTCCCACAAACAGTAATAAACTAAATGACCCATATCATTTTTTTTGGAAGTCGAGTGAGAGCTGGATTTTGGCTAGTTCAGCAGGACTCCTATTTTCCTTTTTGAATCAAGCTGAGTGATTTCTATACCTATGTGTACAGGCAGATGGGGTCAATGTTCCCACTAAGCTACAATGATCACAGGCTTGCAGCAGCCTGAAAGGTACTGCAAAAACCTTGTTCTTAACCAAATACTTTGTGTGCACAACAAAAGAATGTAAAAGTACTGTCCATCAAAAGAAACTGGCTTCACACAATAAAATTTTACCAAGGAGTAATGGTTAGTGTATGTCTTACAGTCAGTATGTCAGTACATCTTTAAGAAACATGCTCATGATACCATAACTGTATCATAGCGTGTGATCCTATGGTATAAAGTTAGTTAACATTACTATCTTAACTCAAGCCACTTGAAGCATGATACACTGATGGAATCACGTTACTCCCTGTAATCAAACAATTTAATGTCAAATGGGACATGGATGTACTTATGAATGTAATATTTGTGTTATTAGTCAACTATAATAAATATCTGTTCAATCTTTCAATACCACATTACTGACAACCTAGACTCTTATATAGTGAGGCATAAGATAAGCATTGTGGCATCAGGAATAGATACCCTGTTGGAGGTAAAACACACACAAAGTGGGGTCTTTGTTAAATTTCTTATCTGCTAGACAACATATCAAGCCCAACTACAGCACTGCCTCAGTAATGCACTGTCACTCAAATCTCCCGAGTGGGACTGTCTTCCACAGCCTTTTGTTGTAAAAGTGCGACCACTGGTTGACAGCTGACTCTTAAACTCTATGTACTTGCAGGTCAGACTCTTTAGACTGGTACAAAAGAAACAACATACCTTGGAATTTTATGGCCCCAAAGAGTAGGATGGCAAGCTATAGGGTTGAAACTTGCTTGCCCTGACAGTGCCATTGTGTCCACTGCATAAACTGTGATTTTTAAGTGTGGCAGGGGAGGCTTTGAGATGTTCACTCGCCCCTGAACTTATGGCAAATTAAGAATCTCCCTCTACCATCCCTGGGATTTCCCTTATGGCAGACGATAGCCTAGAGCAAGTGACCAGGCTATCAAGTGAAAATTGGTTAAATTGATGGCCAGGCAAGGATGGGTTTTTAGACCTTCTTTTCAAGTTCCCTTTGCCAATGGGAATCTGCGGCCAAGATATTGCCCCTCACATTTCCAGACCATTCCTCTTCCCCCTAGATGGAGCATACCATCCATCCCAGCTCACCACCCTCCTGCCAGCCTGGCCTGAGTAACACCTTTGACTTATCTTTGCCTGAGTTTAATCAGTGTCTGCTTTTCATCCTCTTCAATCTCTGCAATGGTGACTGTTCCAAATGGTGCTCCTGTGATGACAACTGCTGACCCTCTGCTTGGCAGCCCTGAGATATAGGATGTCTGTCATGAGGGTGGAGAAAGGTCTGTCTCGGGCAGACTAACGGATTGTTTTCCATTAAACGGTTGCAGGAACAGGTTTGCAAATCAACATTCGGCTTGCCAAACACCGCATAAAAATCATTTGAGGGAAAATAATAGATCGTGGACTAATTACTTTGAAAATTGTGAAATTATACGGATAGTCGAGAAAGCATCCAGTTATAAAAGCTAATTCCACATAAATGCTCTTTTATCCGTATTAGAGTTATTAATCACATCTTCAGAACTCATGACTCAAAGGTTAGCAAAGGTGCTTGTGTAAATAAATAATGCTGATTGTTCTCTGAATCCTATTCTTTCACATGTTTCATACTGAAGTGGTGCGATATTAGCGCTTGTAATTGTAATAATTGTGAACATATTGGAATTGCTGGTTTTATACAGAAAGAATCCCTACAGTATGGAAACAGGCCATTCAGCCCATTGAGTCCACAACAAACCTCCAAAGAGCATCTCACCAGTCCCACTTCCTGCCCACGTCCACCCCCATCTGTGTAACCCTGAATTTCCCGGCTAACCCACTTAGCCTGCACATCGCTGGACACTATAGGCAATTTAGCATGACCAATCCACCTAACCTGCACATAATTAGTCAGTGAGAGGAAACCAGAGCACCCGGTGGAAACCCAAGCAGACACGGGGGGAGTGTGCAAGCTCCAGACAGTCGCCCAAGGTTGGAATTGAATCCAGGTCCCTGCTGTTGTGAGTCAGCAGTGAACCACCATACCACCCCCACTGGGGAGTAGGAATACAGGTTGAGTCATAGAGCTGTACAGCATGGAAACAAACCTTTCAGTCCAACTCATCCATGCTGACCAGATATCCTAAATTAATCTAGGCCCATTTGTCAGCATGTAGCCCATGTGCCTCCAAACCTTTTCTATTCATAAACCCATCCAGATGCCTTTTAAATGTTTAATTGTACCAGCCTCCATCCCTTCCTCTGACAGCTCATTAAATACATGCACCACCTCCTACGTGAAAAAATTTGTCCCTTAGGTCCCTTTTAAATCTTTCCCCTCTCAGCTTAAACCTGTGCCCTTGAGCTATGCACTACCCCACCCCGGGGAAAAGACCTTGGCTATTCACCCTATCCATGCTCCTCTTTATTTTATAAAACTCTATAATGTCCCTCAGCACCAATGCTCCAGAGAAAATAGGTCCGACTATTCAGCCTCTCCCTATAGCTCTAACCCTGGCAACAACCTTGTAAATCTTTTCTGAACCCCTTCAAGAGTATACTTAAGAGGGAAATCAAGGACATGCGATAGCTTTGACAAATTGGGTTAAGGAGAATACATTAGGGAGAAATGAGTAACAAGGGAGAGATTAGAGCCCCTTGAAGATCAGCAAGGCCACATATGTGTGGAACCGCAGGAGATGGGGGAGATACTAAATGAGTATTTTGCGTATGGGTTTACTGTAGAGAAGGATACGAAAGATAGAGAACATGGGGAACATCCTTCCTATAGCTGGGAGACCAGAACTGCACACAGTATTCCAAAAGTGACCTCATCAATGTCCCGTACAGCTGCAACATGACCTCTCAACTCCTGTACTCAATGTACTAACCAATAAAGGCAAAAATACCAAACATTTTCTTCACTATCCTGTTGATCTAGGGTTCCACTTTCAAGGAACTATGAACCTGTACTCCGAGGTGTCAAAGGTTCAGCAACACTCCCCAGGACTGTAATATTACATGTACGTGTCTTGCCCTGCTTTGCTTTTCCAAAATGCAACACCTTATATTGATCTAAATTAAACTCCATCTGCCGCTCCTCAGCCCATTAGCCCATCTGATCAAGGTCCCTTGTATTCTGAGGTAACCTTCTTCACTGTCCATTACACCTCTAATTTTGGTGTCATCTGCAAGCTTACTAACCATACCTCCTTTGTTCACATCAAAATCATTTACATAAATGACAAAAAGCAGTGGACCCAGCACTGATCCTTGTGGCACACTCTGGTCACAGGCCTTCAGTCTGAAAAGTCTCCACCACCATCCTTTGTCTTCTTCCTTCAAGCCAATGCTGTATCCAAATAGCTAGTTCTCCCTGTATTCCATGTGATCTATCCTCTTCATTACTTCTTCAAAAAATTCAAGGAAGTCAATGAGAAATGATTTCCCACACACATCTAAGTTGACTATCCCTAATTAGTCCCTGCCTTTCCAAATATATGGAAATCCAATCCTTCTGGATTCCCTCCAAGAACTTGCCCACTTCTGACAGGCTCACTGGTTTATAGTTCCCTGGCTTTTCCTTACCACTTTTCTTCAGAAGTGACACTACATTAGCCCATGTCCGGTCTTCTGGCACCTCACCTGTGGCTATCAATGTGACAAATATCTCAGCAAGAGGCCCAACAATCACTTCCCTAGCTTCCCAGAGAGTTCTAGGGTACATTTGATCAGGTCACAGGGACTTATCCGTCTTTATGCATTTTAAGATCTCCAGTACCACTTCTTCTGTAATATGGACATTTCACAAGATACCACTATTTATTTCCCCATGTTCTCTATCTTTCATATCCTTCTCTACAGTAAACCCATACGCAAAATACTCATTTAGTATCTCCCCCATCTCCTGCGGTTCCACACATATGTGGCCTTGCTGATCTTCAAGGGGCTCTAATCTCTCCCTTGTTACTCATTTCTCCCTAATGTATTCTCCTTAACCCAATTTGTCAAAGCTATCTCATGTCCTTGATTTCCCTCTTAAGTATACTCTTACTGCCTTTATACTCTTCTAGGGATTCACTCCATCCCTGCTGTCTATACCTGTCATATGGTTTATTCTTATTCTTGACAAAAAACACAATTTCTCTAGTCATCCAGCTTTCCCTACACCTATTAGTCTTGCCCTTTGCCCTCACAGAAACATATGTGGACTCTCGTTATCTCACATTTGAAGGCTTCCCATTTTCCAGCCATCTCTTTATCTGCGGACATCACCCCAATAAACTTTTGAATGTTCTTGTCTAATACAGTCAAAATTAACCTTCCTCCAATTTATAATTTTACGTTTCCGATTCTGTCTATCCTTTTCCATCGCTATTTTCAAACTATTAGAAAATGGTCCTGACCCGAAAGTGCTCCCCCTTCAGTCACCTGCCCTGCCTTATTTCCCAAGAGTAGGTTACGTTTTGCACCTTCTCTAGTAGGTACGCCCACATACTGAAACAGAAACATTTCTTGTATACAAAGTCCTCCCCATCCAAGCCTTTAACACTATGACAGTCCGAGTCTATGTTTGGAAAGTTAAAATCCCCTACCATTACCACCCTATAATTCTTACAGATAACTGAGATTTCTTTACAAATTTATTTCTCAGTTTCCGGCTATTGGAGGTGATCATCCCTTTCTTATTTCTCAGTTCCGCCCAAATAACTTCCCTGGACCTATTCCCAGGAATATCCTCCTTAAGTACAGCTGTAATGGTATCCCTAATCAAAAAGGCCACTCCCTCTCCTCTCTTCCTACCCCCCAATCCCTGCCACACCCTTCCTATGGTATCTATATCCTGGAACATTAAGCTGCCAGTCCTGTCCATCCCTGAACCATGTCTCTGCCTCAGCTATATCCCAGTCCCATGTCGCTAACCATGCCCTGAAATAATTTGCCTTACCTGTTAGGCCTCTTGCATTGAAATAAATGCAATTTAATTTATCAATCCTACCTTGTGCTCAGCTTTGTTCCTGCTTGTTTGACTCACTCCTTTTCCCAACTGCATCAGTCTCAGACTGATCTGTTTTCTCACTGTCTCCCCTACTTACTAGCTTAAATCCTCCCGAACAGCTTGAGCAAATGTTCCCACCCGTATATTAGTCCCCTTCCATTTCAGGTGCAATCCGTCCTTCTTATAGAGTTCACTTCTACCGCAGAAGAGATTCCAATGATCCCAGAATGTGAATCCTTCTCAGCTGTGCCAGCTCCTCAGCCACACATTAATCTACTCTATCCTCCTATTCCTACCGTCACTAGCTTGTGGGGCTATGAGCAATCCACATATTACTCCCCTCAAGGACCTCCTTTTAAAATTCCTACCTAAATTCCTATGTTCTCTCCTTAGAATATTGTCCTTTTCCCTTCATATGTCATTAGTTCCAATGTGTACAATGATCTCCTGCTACTCTCTCTCCCTTTTGAGAATATTCTGCATCCTCTCCAAGATATCCTTGATCTTGGCACCAGGGAATAAATACACCATTCTGATCTCTTGTTATTGGTAACAGAAACATCGAACTGTGCCTCTGACTAGAGAGTCCCCTATCACAATTAATTGCTTGGAACCTGATGTGCCCTCATTACATTAGAGCTAGTCTCAGTACCAGGAATCTGGCTGTCAGTGCTACATTCCCCTGAAAGTGCATTGCCCCCTGCATTTTTCAAACAGCATTCTTGTTTGAGATGAAGATAGCCACAGGCTATGCTTGCACCACCTATCTACCCCTCTGACATTTCCTGGAGGTAACCCATGTACCTAACTATATCTATAGTTTTTCTCCCCTCCTGTAACTGCCATCGATCACATCCCCTAACTCCCATAAATTCTTCACTGCCTCCAACTGATGCTCCAACCAATCCATGCGATCCGATAGGATTCACAACCAAACACACTTCCTCCAGACATAATCATCAGCGACATGGAAATTCTCCATAATCTCGCATATTCGACAGGAAGGGTACATCACTCTACTAAAGGTCATCTTTAGCATCTTAACAATCTACAGACCCAGAAAATAGCTGAGTCTTACTGCTCTAAAAACACTGCTCCAAGCTTACTTAGTACCTATTTTTTATATTTTCAAAGTTTAATCACAACAGATCCCAATAAAAACACATAATCAAAAATGAACCCACCCTACTCACTATTCTTGAATTACAAAAAATCCTATAAGGTTACAATTTAAAAACTAGCCACTTATCTGTTCCTGTGGTGTGAGCTCTCCCATACAGGTTTCTCCAAACTCAGCTGTGAATTTTATTGTCTACTTAGTTTTCATAAACAAACCCCAATGTCCAGAGATACTTGAAACCTAACAACAGAGGCAGTCAGCAGTGCAGGTTCACTGCTGGGTCAGACAGCTGTGCAGGTTTATTTCTCTATCTATTTCACTTCCTCAGTGGTATCTGCTCCCTCTCCTTTCCTCCTATTTAAAGTACCATTGTCTTGATCTTTTTTATTCCCCAAAGCTCCAAAACAATGCAACAGCTTATAGAACAGTAATTACTGCTCATAGAATTCAAGGAAATCAGCTCCAACACTGAAAATACCTCAAAAAAAAAGGAGCAGCTCTTACACACACAAATTCTACCCATCCTCCATATAACTTCCCAGAATTACTCAGAATCCTTGTATAAGAGAATAAAATTCAGAAATGATATAATAGCCTCTGTAGATGAATTTGTTTATCCCACATAATCATAGCCCAGTTAAATGTTTTAGACAACAATAAAAACTACTACTGTAATGACCAGCAATACCTAAGTAAGCCCTTTGCCTCCACCATATGACAAACTCTTGGTTACCTGCTGTAATACACAATACTGTGCACACCACTTCACCATCAAAATATTATTTTTCGCAGTTAGGGTTACAGTGAAATTCTAGCTTTCTCAGAAAGTTATCCCAGCTAAAACTGAGTTTAACATTACATGACACCGAGATTGAAAGGAGGAATTTTACCAGTCAAGAACGGGTGCTGTGGTATCACTTTTGGTTCCCCATGATGTATGCTTGGCTGCTAAAGTTGGTGTGACCATTAGACTCCAATGAAGATATAATTCAATAAGACAGTTGGATGTGAATGAGGAACCTTTATAAGAATTTAAATTCATACTTAATACTTTCATACTTAACAACTTGAAGTACAAATTACTGACTAGTGAAAAAAAAGTGAGTTGAAGACGTCAAGGTGTCAATTTATTTCAGATGCCTGACATTAGATTAGATTCCCTACAGTGTGGAAACAGGCCCTTCGGCCCAACCATTCCACTCCGACCCTTCCGAAGAGTAACCTACCCAGACCCATTTCTCTCTGATTAATGGGCAATTTAGCATGGCCAATCCACCTAACCTACACATCTTTGGACTGTGGGAGGAAAATGGAGCACCCAGAGGAAACCCATGCAGACACAGGAAGAATGTGCAAACTCCACACAGACAGTCACCCGAGGCTAGCAGCATGGTGGCTCAGTGGTTAGTACTGCTGCTGCCTCACAGCACCAGGGACCCAGGTTCAATTCCAGCCTTGGGCGACTGTCTGTGTGAAGTTTGCACATTCTCCCCGCGTCTGCATGGGTTTCCTCTGGGTGCTCCTCTGGATGTTTCCTCCCACAGTCCAAAGATGTGCAGGTTAGGTGAATTAGCCATTCTGAATTGCCCACAGTGTTACAGCATTAGTCAAAGGGAAATGGGTCTGGGTGGGTTACTCTTTGGAGGGTCGGTGTGGACTTGTTGGGCCGAAGGGCCTGTTACCACATTGTAGGGAATCTAATCGACATTATAAATGCTCAGTTCTTACACCTACTTTGAAAATTCTCTGCAAATGCGTGTCAGAGAGTACTAATCACCTTACAGGTATTTCAATATATTGGAGCAGACTTCAGAAGACACATTGGATATTTTGGTTTTCCTCTTCCAATGTGCTATCACCATCCATGAAAATGATGGTATGCTTGAGGTATGTCAGCAAGAGAGAAGTGTACAGGAGAGGATTTAAGGTTATAAGAGGCACCACCCAAAAAAAAACAGAATGTTGAAACAGACGCTCCTTTTCCTCGACTTCTTAGAAAAGAAAATCTGTAGTTTACCATGTCAGAAGTTAGCAGGTACCTGCAAACTGTTAGAAGACCTACTGTTTGTTCAAGCTGACAACTACTAACAAAGCATGGCTATTAGCGTGAGCACCAGTCTCAGCTTTCTAACCTCTGCTTCTTTCCAGGGCATTACCAGAGATAAATCAAGTCTTAAATGCAGAAGGCAGATGATGGACAGATTATTTGGCAAGGCTGGGTGTTATGTAAACTTCCTCAGTGCTGACAGAAGATATAATAAGTGGCACTTACATTCACTTCTCTCACTAGCTTCTTACAGTTAGAGAGGATGTCAGTGACTGCATACATCTGGCAATCTCGGAGGTGTCATAAGTCACAAGGAAAATTATTCTATCAATATATGGTTGGTGACAACCACAGCAAGAAGTGCAAATCATACAAATGTGCACCATATTTTTTGGGAGCTTGAATTATGTTTTCAAACTTCAGTAAGCCATTATTCCAGATCTTTTATCTTCAAGGAAACAGATCTAAAATCTAACACATCGCAGATTTGTTGCACTATCTTCAAACTTGTTCATGACACCAGAGAGGGACCCCATTAATGATGTACAAAAACAATATGAGCTAATATGACTACCAAGTGTATGATCAAGTCAGCTGTTGGAATGTTAGTGCCTTGACAGGTTTGGAGGAGTCTTTCAATATTTGTCAATGAAAATACCCAAACTAATGATGGCAAATTGTATTCTGCATAACACGGCCCAGCAGAGAGTGTTATGGATGGAGGAGGCAAAGGAAGCTTATGACTGACCTGTACATGAGGACTAAACCAAAGGAGAAGGTTGCGTTTGAGGATAAATAGGACAATCTGGAATCTGTCACCTGACTAACAGTCTGCATTTCTGCCCAGGATGGTAGAAGTACCAAATTGGTTTAAAGGTTCAGCTCACATGAGGTGACTCAAACAAATAACAATAACAAAGAAAATTCTACAGCCTGCCCTCACCATCACCAGCAAAACCCACTGCACTACAAACAGGCCTTCAGCCACACATCTACCTCATTGCAGATTCTTACAACTGGTACACCACTTATTCTCAGTCACCATGACATAAGTGAAAGCTTAAGTTGACAAGCCAAACAGAACATTTAAGTAATAAAGTGAGACAGGTGAATGGATCTTATGTGCAAGCTATCAGCAAAGGAAATTTTTCAACATAACATTTAGATTAGATTACTTACAGTGTGGAAACAGGCCCTTCAGCCAAACAAGCCCACATCAACGTTCCACCCAGACCCATTCCCCTACATTTACCCCTTCACCTAACACTACAGGCAATTTAGCATGGCCAATTCACCTAACCCGCACATTTTTGGACTGTGGGAGGAAACCGGAGCACTCGGCGGAAACACATGCAGACATGGGGAGGATGTGCAAACTCCACACAGACAGTTGCCGAAGGTGGGAATTGAACCCAGGCCTCTGGCGCTGTGAGGCAGCAGTGCTAACCACTGTGCCACCCTTCAGATAATAATCATGCATTACAATCACTTAGTCTTATACCTCCCAGCACCATTACATGGTGCAACTCAGGGCTTCTGCAGATATACAGAAATACTGTTCAGATTCCTATTCTGTTTACTGAGTTTCTATTTAGAGAGACTATTTACTATTCCTCTAGAGTTCAGAGCCCTTATAGGCCCTAAAAGATGATTGACTCACATCTTTGTAGGGGAAGTGAAAACATGGGATCTGAGGCAGCATTTCAGCTCCTGAATAAATGAGGTACAATGGAGTGTTACCGGAGTGGAACTCCCTTTCCTGTGTTCCCTTTCACCATCATCCTTTTACTGGGCCTACCATTCCTACTACTTTGCACAGATAACCATGAAGATCAGTGACATGTTGAATTTCATGTATAAACTGTCAGTCATCTTGTTTAAAGCAGCAGACATGTTGCATCCAAGGTTGGCATGGAAGTGGTCATGGACTACACAGGCTCATTTTGAGCAGGTTCCTTGAGCCTTTCTGAACATAAGCTCTCTTTTCATCACAAACGTTCTTATTATTATCTAAAGCACTCCATGATTATGGAGAGTGTGTGTTGCTATGTTGTCACTATGTCTCTGACATATTCCCTGTTAACGGTAGCCCTTGAAATTCAATATGGTGTCCAATTTATTGGATCTTGGAAATGATTGCAACCCCTGTCATATAGACTGTCCATCACTCTCCCTGCCATTAATGAGTGTTCATGTTCACTTCTTTCAGAATGTTGTGTGCGGTTCTGGTCTCCCTAATATAGAAAGGATGTTGTGAAACTTGAAAGGGTTCAGAAAAGATTTACAAGGATGTTGCCAGGGTTGGAAGGTTTGAGCTATAGGGAGAGGCCGAATAGACTGGAGCTACTGTCCCTGGAGCATCGAAGACTGAAAGGTGACCTTATAGAGGTATACATAATCATAAGGGGCATGGATCGGGTAGACAGACAAGGTCTTTTCCCAGGAGTGTGTGAGTCCAAATCTAGAGGGCACAGGTTTAAGGTAAGAGGGGAAAAATTTAAAAGGGACCTAAGGGGTGACGTTTTTAATGCAGAGGGTGGTGTATATATGGAATGAGCCCCCAGAGGAAGTGGTACAGGCTGGTACAATTACAACATTTAAAAAAACATCTGGATGGGTATATGAATAGGAAGGATTTAGAGGAATATGGGTCAAATGTTGGAAAATGGGACTAGATTAGTTTAGGACATCTCTTTGGAATGGATGAGTTGGACCAAAGAGTCTGTTTCCATGCCGTACATTTCTATGATTCTATTTGATTAACACTCACCAAGTGATGGACTGGCAAACTCTCTAAATGGAGTCCATCCAATATGATCATCTATGCTGGTACACTCCATTAGGTCCTGTAATGGTGAACCCTCAAAGAATTAAGTCTTCTGTGGAATCATTCTCAAAGATGTTGATGCACAACTTGTATGCCTGACAGATGACTTTGGAAGACAAAAAGTGTATGAATTAGATTTGCAAAATGACAAAATATTTAAAATTTGAAGACGGCCAGTTATCTTTGCTGCAGCAGTTGCTATGAGCTGTCACTTCTGAACTGATAAGTCAGAGACGTTCTCACAGTGTATCAGTATCGCTGTACTTCTGACAAACCAGTTGAAGCACCCAGAGAAAAATATCTGAAGAACAAGTCTGGCCAGCCAAAGAAAGATATCGCAATATCAAAACCAGGAAGTTAAGATCACTGAATTGACTTTCCAGTTTTATCATCCTCCACCAATAATTTATTTTTCCTGTTTGTCTGAGTGTAAGGAGGTATAATAAGGGTATTAGAGGTTTAGTTGCAGCAATGTATTTCAATGATGTACTTGTTTGCCTGTAGCAATATTCTAATTACTTGTAATAAATAATAATTCTTATTCAGTGCAGAAACCTAGTCTGTGCTTTCTATCAACCTTGGTCTGAAAGTCAGGTAAATTGAGATATAATGCATACTTTAAAAACCTTTAATGTTTGGTACAACTTCAGAAATAGTGAGGCTCGATTTATAGTGTGCCATCCCAGTGGGTCATAACAGAACAAAGTTATGTGTGTGTCAGAGATACATTTACTTCTGTCCCCAGATTTATGAAACTTTACAGTTTCTCTGAGGCCAATGGAAATGCAACACCTTTCTCCTGTACATCTGTGAGCTATACCACTTGAGACGGGCCACCTTCCATCACACACTCTTGTATTTTCCCCTTTCTCTTTCAGATCTCTCTCCCCCCATGACTCCTCATAGAATGACCAAGTGAGTATTTGCATTGTCTTCACAGTTCAAGAGGCGGCTAAAGGAAAGAGGTGGAATTAATAATGTTTGATCAGATAAACATAAAGATGAGCTCTTTAAAAGACTGGTGGTCCTCAAACTGGAATGTTAACTGATCTTACCTTGTTGAAGAAAGCAAGTGTGAAGATTGTAAATGTTTGCAACAATCACAATTCATCTTGGGTGTAAGGATGATGTTTAAGACTGCATAATTGTAATTTTATGTTCTTGTTTTAAAGGAGAGAGATAAGCCTGTCAACTCTATGTCAGACAGTTAAGTAAGTGGCTTTAGTGATGATAATCCAATGGGCATAATGAATTGGCAACTGAAAAATTTGAGATAATGATTGGAAATCAATCTGGACTTGTTAAAGACAAATTAGGTTTCATAATTTGTGTTATTTGATCAAGTAACAATTTAGGTTGATGAGGATAATGTGGTTGATATTATGTGCATGAACTTCCAAAAGACATTTCATATACCATATACCACATCATGAACATAGAATCATAGAATCCCTACACAGTGGACACAGACCATTTGGCCCAAGAAATCCACACCGACCTGCCAAAGAGTATCTCACCCAGACCCATTCCCCTGACTAATGCACCTAGTCTACACATGTCTGAAACACTATGGGCAATTTAGCATGGCCAATTCTTTGGATTGTGGGACAAAACTGGAACACCTGGAGGAAACCCACACAGACACAGGGAGAATGTGCAAACTCTACACAGACAATTACCCAAGGCTGGAATCAAACCCAGGTCCCTGGCACTGTGAGCCAACAGTGCTAACCATTGAGCCACTGTGCCACTCCCTTATATTAGAATAATATGGTTTCAATAGTAGATGATTTAATTTACCAAACATTGACTAGGAATGTCATAGTGTTAAGGGTATGGAAGAATTTATTAAATGAGTTCAACAAAGTTTTCTTTTATCAATTTGTACATGTTCCTTCTATAGGAGGAAAGAAACATGACCTTCTTTTGAGTAATAAGACAGGTCAAGTGACTGAAGTGATAATAGGGGAACACTTTTAGGTCTAGTAATCAAAGATCTATTTGTTTTAGAATAGTCATGGAAAATGATAAGCTTTTCATAAAAATTGACGTTTTTAATTGGAGTAAAGCAAATTTTAATGGTATGAGACAAGAACTTTCAAATGTTGGTTGGAATAGACTGTTGGCAGGGAAGAGACATCTGATAAGTGAGAGGCTTTCAGATATCTTATTGAAGTCCAAGTGATTAAAGAGGCAATGGTAGAATGAATTCAATGTTTATCGAAAGGAGAATGCGGTGATGAATGTTTGTTGACAGACTGGAGGCAAGTGTAATTTAGTTCTTTTTTAATTCACTTGTGGGAATTGGACATCTTTGGCTGGCCAGAATTTTATTGCTCATCCCTAGTTGCCCTTGAGACGGTGGTGGTGGTGAATTTCTTGAACTGCTGCAGCCCACATGCTGCAGGTTGACCACAATATCCTTTGGGAGGAAATTTCAGCATTTCAACCCAGAAAGAGTGAAGGAAGAACAATATATTTCCATGTCAAGATAATGAGTGGCTTAGAAAAGAGCTTGAAGGTTAGAATACAGTGGTAGTTTCATTTTCATGTGTAAATCACAAAACATTTTTTTTAAAGTTAACCCGAGAATGCAACTCTAAAAAAAATGTTTTGTGATTTACACATGAAAGTGAAACTATCACTGTTCCCATGTATCTGCTGCCCTTGTCCTTCTAGGTCAAGATGATCATGATTCGGAGATGCCGGTGTTGGACTGGGGTGTACAAAGTTAAAAATCACACAACACCAGGTTATAGTCCAACAGGTTTAATTGGAAGCACACTAGCTTTCGGAACGCCGCTCCTTCGTCAGGTGATTGTGGAGGGCTCGATCGTAACACAGAATTTATAGCAAAAGTTTGCAGTGTGATGTAACTGAAATTATACATTGAAAAATTGATTGTCTGTTAAGTCTTTCATCTGTTAGAATACAGTGATAGTTTCACTTTCATGTGTAAATCACAAAACATTTTTTTTAAAGTTAACCCGAGAATGCAACTTTAAAAAAAATGTTTTGTGATTTACACATGAAAGTGAAACTATCACTGTATTCTAACAGATGAAAGGCTTAACAGACAATCAATTTTTCAATGTATAATTTCAGTTACATCACACTGCAAATTTTTGCTATAAATTCTGTGTTACGATCGAGCCCTCCACAATCACCTGATGAAGGAGCATCGCTCCAAAAGCTAGTGTGCTTCCAATTAAACCTGTTGGACTATAACCTGGTGTTGTGTGATTTTTAAAGATGATCATAGGTTTGGAAGGTACTGTCTCAGGGTCTTAGGTGAATTTCTGCATTGCATCTTGTGGATAGTACACACTGCTATTACTGAGTGTCGTTGCTGGAGGGAGTGGATGCTTGTGGATCTGATGCCAATCAAATGGCTGCTTTGTCCTGGATGATGTCAAGCTTCTTGAGTGTTGTTGGAGCTGCATCCAGGCAAGTGGGGAGTATTCCATCAGACTCCTGACTTGTGCCTTGTAGATAGTTGATAGGCTTGGGGGACTTAGGAAGTGAGTTTAGTCAGATTGGTTTAGGATTGTCACATCTCTTTTAGGCATATTTTAATAAGCTGGTCTTGGGAAAACAGCATAATTTCAAAGATTACAGATGATATAAATGTCAGAATGTCGTGAAAATCATTACAGTCTTCAGGAGGCCATAGACATTCAGGCCTTAGGCTTTAGCTGTAGTATCATATTCAATAGTGGGAATGGAGTATTGTTGTCAATGCAATCAATAGAGCACTGCCAATAAAATGGCCACATGATCCATAGCATATATGTAGATGCAGTTGCAATGCAAATCCTGTTATGCAGATATCTCAGCTGGCAGTCAAAAACTGAAAACATTATTCACTAAAGTATAGGGATGCAAATATATCTGTCAGTCCAAGATGTTAATTAAAAATAAACTTTTCCTTCCTCGTTCTTTCTTTCGCGCATAACTTGTAGTAACATGAAATCTTGTGCTGTCAGAGCAAGCTCGTAACTGTTGCTGGCAAACATTGTAAAGTGCTTCCTTACACATTGAGCACAATGATTAAAGATTTACTGCAAAGGTAGTTTTGTCTCTATACTTCCCATTTTCAGAGACGTTCTGTTTAGTTCCTAAACTTTCCATTTTTAGACATGATTCTGCACGTGCACGTTCTTTGCTCCACCAAGTGGTGACATTGCCCATAAGCACAGACCTCTGGGAATCAAGGATGACAAGTTCTTAAGGGTGTCAATGGGCATATATTAGAAACAAATAACAAGAAGGGATTCTGAGTACTTCAGTAATGTGGAGAGATGGGAGAAGCTTTTTTCTCATTAGATCTTTCCATAAAGTTCAAAATCATGAACTATCATGAGTTTTGTGAGAGTAAGTGGGGAAAAGAAAAATAATTCCAGTAGCACAAGGATCTTTAACCATATTGGCAGGTTGTCATGAACTGGGATACACTGCCTGAACTGATAGTGGAAGGAGATGAATAGCAGTATTCAAAAGAGAACTTTGCAAATACCTGAAGTGAAAAACTGACAGCGTCATGTGGAAAAGGTATGGGACTGGTATTAGCAGGTTAATTTTTTCAGTGTTGGCATAGGCCCAATGAATGATCCCACGTGCCTGAATCATTCTATAATCCTAAGGTGTAAAAAAAGAACATGGTCATACATGCAGGTCAGTCCACCCATTTTGCACCTCACTTGGGCTCCCAAGTTCCAAAGTGGCCAGTGCAATTTTGCAGCATAGAAATGTAATTTTCCAGTTAAAAATGATTTCCAGGATAATAATTGATTTACGTATAAATTACGATCCTGCCTTGATTTCTAGATAAAGTGTCTGCATTTAATTTGGTGCTGTAATGTAACTTGGCTGACTGCATTGACTGAAATTATTTAACAATACTGTTGATACAATTTTAGCAATGGAGGTTGTGAATAAGTACTGTGATTTTCTTTATTGACACCCAATGACTCGATCTTATATAGAAGTAAAGAGTGGAATGGAAAGCAATTCGTTACAGCTGCTACATGAATATTTCCATTCGATTAAAGAATTATGCTAATTAAAGTGTCCCACCAACTGTCTTGTTTACTTAAGATGGCGATCAACTGTTAATCAATTTGCTGTAAGAGATTGGTTTTTAAAGATTAATGCTTATGATGGAAGATCCAAAAAAACACTGAATGCTTCCATGTCTATTGCGATTCATCCGCACAAAGACGACTTAACTTTAAAATAATATCCAAATGTCTCAAATCTTCAAATCTATAAACATATAAAGTTGAGGGCCTTAAAAATTCCAGGAGCCACAAATAATATTATTACAATTAACTATCCTGTTGTGTGACCCAGCATGGGGGTGGACCTCTCTGCCCTCTGAAAACCCTATTTCAATTAGTCACGGCACTTAACGGGTTTAACACTGAAGTTATTCAATAAAAGTATACAGCTGATGGCTTTTTAAAGTTATAAATTTTCAATGTTGTCTCATTACTTTATTTCTTAATTCAAAATTATGTGTTCTCCATTGTTTTGGAAGGAATAGTTGGTTTAAGCTATAACATTGACAAAAATAAAGGAGTACATAAAGGATCAAAGGGAACTTCTAAAACAGTTAATTCCAGACTTGTAATTATCAATTAAACCTGTACTAAGTAAAATACAAAGAAACCAATCACACGAGAGCACGCACAGTGCAGCAAGATGCCACGGAGTTCATAAGCAGGACATACGCATTTTATCAATTACTTAACCTTTTAATGTCATCTGCAATTGAGTGTTTCTGTTATAAAGAGACATATGTATGATGCACAGTATGAAATTTTATTTTGAAAGATACCACATTCTATGATATTAATAGGAGCATGAACTAATCTCAAAAATAAGCAAATTTAAACAAAGACTATCTGTTAATCTGAACAGCATTTTAAATTAAAATGTGTGACACTTTCTTTGGTGCATTGTTGCTGAAAAACAGTACCAATGGCCAGGTTTCATGCTTTTTATAGCTATGATATAACTTTTATTACTTTATAATCTCCCATAAAGGTATAGAGAAACTTGAGTATTTCAATTTTTCAATGTATAATTTCAGTTACATCAGACTGTAAATTTTTGCTATAAATTCTGTGTGTTAGGAGTGAGCCCTCCACTACAACCTGATGAAGGAGCGACGCTCTGAAAGCTAGTGTGCTTCCAATTAAACCTGTTGGACAATAACCTGGTGTTGTTTGATTTTTGACTTTGTACATTTGATATTCTTGTGAAACGTCCTGACCGCAAGACGAAAATCTTCAACAAAATGCATCTTTTATCAGCAATACTTAAGTGTTTACTACAACTGACTATTTGAAAAGTGGGAAAATTTTGTCAATAGTGTTCCATTTCCAATACGTTGATCAGAAGTATGCACCAATTTTACTCCCTTATGGTTTTTTTCTGTTTCTGTTGTGATTATAACTTAAATGTAAAGTGCCAGCAGCATGTACAGAAGACGTGTGGTGAGGAAGTTCTGTGGTAACATGTGCCATCAGCCTACAAAGTAGCAGGTAATGGCAAGCTAATAAACAGCATCCTGGTCAAGCATGGCCACAATATTTTCACTAACTCCATCATTATTATTGTAAGACTTGACAGCACAAAGATTTCAGGGTTACTTATTAAAAAGAAAAGTTTTAAATAGATCAAATTATATTGGTTTCACTTCATTCATATGTTGATCATTGTTATTTGCTGGTTCTCACTCAGTGACCTAAATATGCTAGCAGGCCTCTTGATTGGCATACATTAAAGATTACAGGAAATTAGGCCATTTCCTGCATTGTTTCTTCCACAATGTGGCATGGATTTTGCTCAGTCTTTATCGAATGATCATGTCAGTCCTGTGTTGTACCCACCAGTCCCTGGGACATGATGATAATTGCAGTTCATCCAACTTTCTATGCATTGTAAAAGGACACTGTTTGAGATCACACTCAGCTCAGATAATTGAAATGTTGTAGATGAACTCAAAGCAATTAAGGATTCTACTAACATTGTCAAATATTTTCAAGCAATACTGACACTACCCTTTAGGTTTTTCATCTCCTTCCAAATCCAGAACGCAAGGCCCTTCCTACATCCATTCCTCCATGCCCAACTCCACCCCACATCCCACCATTCATGACTGACTCACGCTTGCTGTGTCCAAGCCTACATGCAAGCTGCCATTCTCCTGCTGCCTTTTGTTGTGCTCTACAGTTAAAGTCATTGAGATGTACAGCACAGAACAGACCCTTTGGTCCAACTCGTCCATGCTGACTAGTTATGTCAACCTAATCTAGTCCCATTGCCAGCACTTGGCCCTTATCCCCCTAAACCCTTCCTATTCATATACCCAACTAGATGTCTTTTAAATGCTGTAATTGTACCAGTCCCCACCACTTCTTCTGGCAGCTCATTCCATACACATACCACCCTCTGTGTGAAAAGGTTGTCCCTTAGGTCTCTTTTACATCTTTCCCCTTTCACCCTAAACCTATGCCCTCTAGTTCTGGACCACCCCACCCCAGGGAAAAGGCCTTGTCCATTTATCCTATCCATGCCTCTCATTATTTTATAAACCTGTACAAGGTCACCCCACAGCCTCTAACGCTCCAGGGAAAACAGCCCCAACCTATTCAGCTTCTCTCTAGAGCTCAAATTCTCCAGCTCTGGCAACATCCTTGTAAATCTTTTCTGAACCCTTTCAAGTTTCACAACATCGTTCCTCCAGGAAGGAGACCAGAACTGCATGCAATATTCCAAAAGTGGCCTAACCAATGTCCTGCAACATGACCTCCCAACTCCTATAATCAATACACTGATCAATAAAGAAAAGCATACTAAACACCTTCCGATTCACTATCCTAACTACCTGCGATCTACTTTCAAGGATCTATGAACCTACACTCCAAGATTTCTTTGTTCAGCAACACTCCCTAGGACCTTACCATTAAATGTATACGTACTGCTCTGATTTACTTTTCAAAAATGCAGCACCTCGCATTTATCTAAATTAAATTCCACCTGCCACCTCTCAGCCCATTGGCCCATCTGATCAAGATCCTATTGTACTCTGAGGTAACTATCTTCTTCTTCACTATCCATTACACTTCCAATTTTGGTGTCATCTGCAAACTTACTAACTATACCTCTTATGCTCACATTCAAATCATTCATATGAATGACGAAAAGCAGTGGACCCAGCACCGATCCTTGTGGCACTATACTGGTCGCAGGCCTCCAGTCTGAAAAGCAATCCTCCACTACCACCCTCTGTCTTCTATCTTTGAGCCAGTTCTGTATCCAAATGGCTAGTTCTCCTTGGATTCCATGAAATCTAACCTTGCTAACCAGTCTCCCATGAGGACGCTTGTCGAAAGCCTTACTCCATATAGATCATATCTCCCATTCTATCCTCATTAATCCTCTTTGTTACTTCTTGAAAAACTCAGTCAAGTTTGTGAGACATGCACAAAGTCATATTGACTATCTGAAATCAGTCCATGCCTTTCCAAATACATGTAAATCATGTCCCTCAGGATTCCCTCCAATAACTTGCCTATCACCGATGTCAGATTCCCTGGCTTTTCCTTGCCACCTTCCATACAGTAATCATTTAGTATCTCTCCCATCTCCTATGGCTCCACACACAGGCTGCCTTGGGGCGGCATGTTGGCTCAGTAGTTAGCACTGCTGCCTCACAGCACCAGGGACTTGGGTTCGAGTCCACCTCAGCTGACTGTCTGTGTGGAGTTTGCACATTCTCCGTGTCTGCATGGATTTCCTCTAGGTGCTCTGGTTTTCTCCCACAATCCAAAGATGTGCAGGTCAGGTGGATTGGCCATGCTAAATTGCCCATAGTCAAGAGTAAATATAGGGTAGAGGAATAGGTCTGATGGGTTACTCTTCGGAGGGTCGGTGTGTACTTGTTGGGCTGAAGGGCTTGTTCCCATACTGTAGGGAATCTAATCTAAATCATAAATAGTGATACCATGTTAGCCAACCTCCAGTCTTCCGCACCTCAGCTGTGACTATCGATGATATGAATATCTCAGCAAGGGGCCCAGAAATCGCTTCCCACAGAGTTCCAGGGTAAACCAGATCAAGTCCTGGGGATTTTATCCACCTTTATGCGTTTCAAGAGATCCAGCACCACCTCCTCTGTAATATGGACATTTTCTAAGATGTCACCATCTAATTCCCCACATTCTATATCTTCCATGCCCTTCTCCATAGTAAACACTGATGTAAAATACTTGTTTAGTATCTCCCCCATCTTCTATGGCTCCACACACAGACTGCCTTGCTGATCTTTGAGGGGCCTTATTAGCTCCCTAGTTATTCTTTTGTCCTTAATGTATGAACAAAATTCCTTTGGATTCTCCTTAATCCTATTTGCCAAAGCTATCTCATGTCCCGTTTTTGCCCTCCTGATTTCCCTCTTAAGTATACTTCTGCCTTTATACTTTTCTAAAGATTCATTCGATCTCTCCTGTCGATACCTGATATATACTTGCTTCTTTTTCTTAACCAAAACCTCAATTCCTCTAGTCATCCCACATTCCCTACACCTACCAGCCTTGTCTTTCACCATAACAGGAATATACTGTCTCTAGACTCTTGTTATCTCATTTTTGAAGATTTCCCATTTTCTAGCCGTCCTATTACCTGTGAACATCTGCCCGCCCCCCCAATCAGCTTTTGAAAGTTCCACAAAGAAAACCATTGACTTCAAACAAAACTGCACAAGCCTGATACACCATCTTCAAGTGTCACAAGATTTTGATAGCCAGTTTATTTAAAACAAATAAAATTATCAGAATTGATGGAGTCCTGAACCTGCTACAGGCTGGTGTAAGGTTCAATGTTGCAAACCGACTTAATCTTTGCAATTTAACTCACAGTTGGAAAGATCAAGGTTTTGTATTCCACCTAATTATCACCTAATTATTTCACCCCATCTGTCAAGTTTTCCCCACTGTGTTATATTTGGATATATTCTTGGTACAAAGGTCTAGTTTCACAGTCACCTGATGCATTTTTTTCAAAGTCTGTATGAGTAACTTATATTCTATTGGTCACTATTTATGGCTATGGCATTTATAATTTTATCAAATTGAAATAAAAATAATTATGTGAAATACTTTGTTAAGTACATGGGCAACTTCCATAAAAATAATTAGATGAATAATGAACAAATGCGTTTTGAAGCCCTTTCACTGAGGGAGAAATACAGAATCAGACATCAAGGGAAATCCCAGTTCATATTTTAATAATGCTATGTAACTTCTTTACTTGTACTTGAATTGCTACTTACAATGGTCATTTAATGTTTCATCTGAAGCAGAGTACTACTGACAATGTGGCAATGTTAGCGATGCACTGGAAACTCAACCTATTCTGTGCTCAAACTATGGGGTGGACGTCAAATACTGTACATACTTTTATGAGTTGAAGCAAAAGGACTGCAACCTCTTCCAGATGATGTACTATATGAAACCAAGTGTTAAAATAATTAATTTTCAGAACTTCATTATGGTTCCTCTTCAACTAGTTGGTGAAAAATGCCTACCAGTAACAAGTTGAAGTACAATTTCAAGATTTACAGATTACATCACATTGGCAAACATAATAAATATTGAGGAGGACTGGAAAAAAAAAAGAGAAAACAATAAGAAAGTCACCAAATTAATTGAAGGTGAGTGTGAGGTGCTGCACATTGTGGGAAGAAGAATCCTACAGATTTCTTGGAAAATAAGAGTTCTTCTGGGCTAAAGGAAACCAGGGTACAGATTGAAATAGAAGGCCTCAAAGCTGGAACCTGCTCCACCATTCCATAAAAACACAGCTGATCTTATCTTAGCGACGGGGCAGCACAGTGGCTCAGTGGTTAGCACTGCTGCCTCATGGCATCAGGGTCCTAGGTTCAATTCCAGCCTCGGGCGACTGTCTGAGTGCAGTTTACACATTCTCCCCGTGCCTGCGTGGGTTTCCTCCCACAGTCCAAAGATATGCAGGTTAGGTGAATTGGCCGCGCTAAATTGCCCATAGTGTTAGGTGCATTAGTCAGAGGGGAAGTGGTTGTGTGTGGATTACTCTTCGGAGGGTCGGTGTGGACTGGTTGGGCCACAGGGCCTGTTTCCACACTGTAGGGAAATCTAATCTAATCTAAAAAAACTTGCTATACAATTTTCATTTCTCTTAAAATCCAACAACCTATTAATCTGTCTTGAATATACTCAACAAATGAGCATCTGCTCTCTCTAAGAGAGAATTCCAAAGACTAAAAATGTTGAGTGAAGAAATTGCTCCTCACCTCAGTCCTCAGAAGCGAATCCTCCCAAAATCCATTCTGTCAATTCCCTTAAGAATTTTTCATGCGATTGCCTTACACTGCAAGGATGATGTGGAGGTGCCGGTTTTGGACTAGGGTGGACAAAGTCAGAAGTCACATGACAACAGGTTATAGTCCAACAGATTTATTTGAAATCACAAGCTTTCAGAGTGCAGCCCTTTCGTCAGGTGAAGTGAGAGAGAAGAGCATAGAGACACAAAATTTGTAGGCAGTGAAATCAAGAAAGAGGTATCAAAAGGTACAACTGGCATGAGTGGAGTGTTGAATAATAAGTCTCTGCAGGTGATCAAAGTGTCAGACGGTGTGAGTAAAGCATCAACAGCTAAAATAACAAGTGAAGGGATGACCTATAATGATTAAATGAGGTAGAGAGATAATTGCAAAAAAATAAAAGTATGGTGGTGCTGGAGACAAGCTGAATGACTGGAATAAAATGATAGATATAAGAGTTGCATGCCAAGAGTCTAACCAAAGTAATAAGCAATCGAAAACTGTACAATCTAATTAAGGTCGAGAGATCATAACAATTTATCTAGCTGATCATGTCAAAACAGGACAGTAAGGAAGATTTTACAGATACAGAAATGTGGTGGGATCACATGAAGCACGACATGAACCTGACATCATAGTTGATCAAATCAGTAAGAGGGCAATAAGAGGATGAAGAAAAAAAGTAAAGCACTAATATTTAATTTATCTTAACATAATTTAAAAGGAGTGAAGATATGTTAAACTTGTGTAAAACCTCGTTTAGATAGTACCTGTGAAACAGTGCATAGTTCTGATCTTCATGTTATACAAGAAAGACAGAGATATATTGGAAAAGATGGGAAAAATGCAAGAAATAAGAGGCTTTATCTACGAGAAAATATTAAACAGACGGAGGGATTTTTTCTTGAAAAGGAAGGGAAGAATGGTAATGCATTAGAGATCTCCAAATTTATGTCATATTTTGATAGGTTAGAATAAGGGAAGTTGTCTCATCACTGGGGGAGACCAAGTTAAAGGTTATAAATATAAGACAGGTTATAAATAAATCCAGAGGAAATGCAGGAGAGAAAAAAAACTTTATCCATAAAGTAGTAAGAATACAAAGCTATTTACTACATATTTAAGTGGAACATAAACCTTTGTTTAAGTTTGATTAGATTACAGTGTGGAAACAGGCCCTTCGGCCCAACAAGTCCACACCGACCCGCCGAAGCGCAACCCACCCATACCCCTACATTCACCCCTTAGTATGGCCAATTGCTGGTTGAAGTGGTCATTTTCTTTACTGCACCTTCAATGTTGTTCTATCTTGGTGCACTTTCTGTTAAAGTGACTTATTTCTGTTTTTTTCTTTTTTTCTTTGTTTTTCTTAGTGCTTATATTTTCCCCAGCACCCATGTTGTGTGTGCAAGTGTGAGACACAGTGAAAAAGTGACTCATTTCAATGGTTTATGCCTTTCCATGATAGGTGATGTGATGATTGAACACATATCCCACAGTGACACCATGTATTGGTTTTGCAGTGCATTGTGGCATGGGCCCATTAAAATTATACATCTAAGAAGTCAACAGTAGGAAAATTTGCACATAATTAATTGTTAGGCTGCTTATCCTCCAACTGAAAAGGGTATTGTGAGAAAAGAGATAAAATATAGATGCAATTAAACACTTGTTTACTCGGGAAATATGATTAATTAATCCTCACCCATAGGGAAACTGGGTGTTGGAGTCAAATGTGTTATTGACAATGTAAGAAAGATTAAAATAAGTATGACAACATAAGCAGAGGCAATTATGGGGGAGGTTAATAATGAGGTAGGGAGACAGACAGCAGATTTTCGAAGTGTGGGTGGTAATAAGGAATGTAGAGGTGATGGTAATGATAAGTTAGTGAAGATTTAAAGATTTATAATTTGATAATAAGCAGTAGTGGCAATATTATTAGTGTTGCACATTACGGGACACAGCAATTTGCATGCTATGGTAGCGATGATCAATGTTTACTTATACATCCAATTACTCAAAAACAACTCCCAAATTGTTCTGTAACACTTAATGACCAATTGGCATGAAATATGTGCACGTATGGTTGGCTTTCTATGTTGTATCATTTAGATACTTGAACATGTCATGAACTTCAGCCATAAAACTGGATTGCACAACAGTGGAGATTGTGGGTGTGAATTTCATTTGTTGGAAGTTTTGACATAAGCACCTGCGGTTTGCAGTGTGCCAATGTCTTGCACTTAGCCAGTCTAAATGCTGAAACCAGGAAAGTCAATATTTTTGTGAAGTTGGGGTTAGAAGGGTAAGGAGCCTTGAGAAGTGAGTGGAACATGTGGTGAGGCTCGTCAAGATGCAGAATATGGCATCATAGAGCTGACAGCAATACATAGAGAAATTGATTGATCTTAATCAGGTGGTCAAAGTGAATGAATACCTCTGCTCACTGCATCTCATGCTGACCACACCACCTACTTCTCACTCTGTTCAAAGCAGCATTTTGGAGCCAAAGACACTTGGTATAGCTGAGGCCTCTCTGAATGATAGCCATTTGTTGCATTTTACACATTCTCCATGAAAATACCATCCTCGTTCTGAAAGGGCACATGAAACCTACAAATGCAATGTTAAAAATCACAACACCAGGTTATAGTCCAACAGGTTTAATTGGAAGCACACTAGCTTTCGGAGCGACGCTCCTTCATCACCTGAAAGCTAGTGTGCTTCCAATTAAACCTGTTGGACTATAACCTGGTGTTGTGTGATTTTTAACATTGCACTACAGGTAGACATTTAAATAATGCAGTGGAACTTCAGACTGAGGTCAAATAAGTTATGCTTATTAGCCAAGCATGCTAGAGTGCTGCCATTATTGAAGTCAATAGCAGCATTCATAGGTGTTTACAGATTTTCACAGCAGTCCAGGATAAGCGTTCCAGCAGATTATTAGGATTGCTGATGCACCACCGCTGTGGTTCCATTCAGTGTAAATCGATTGTCTTCCCTCAGTATGATAACATCTGCACTTCCATCTTTTGCCAGCCCAGCAGTGCCCCTGCAAACGCCTGCCAGACAGCTTAGACTGCTACCATCTTTTTCTTGGTGCTTGGGTCAAAATCCAGGTCCTCAAGGCCCAGAATACACCATTTTTCAGGCTATATGCTATTTCCCTCACTGAAAGTCTCAACAGGAAGTTTTATCTGAACCACAAGGGCTACAACAGCCTTAACACAAAGGTGATTTACTACTAGACACAGAACATCACATTGAATATACACTGTTGTGGTTCTGTTCGCCGAGCTGGAAGTTTTTGTTGCAAACGTTTCGTCCCCTGGCTAGGCGACATCATCAGTGCTTGGGAGCCTCCTGCGAAGCGCTTCTTTGATGTTTCCTCCGATATTTATAGTAGTCTGTCCCTGCCGCTTCCGGTTGTCAGTTTCAGCTGTCCGCTGTAGTGGTTGGTATATTGGGTCCAGGTCGATGTGTTTGTTGATGGAGTTTGTGGATGAATGCCATGCCTCTAGGAATTCCCTGGCTGTTCTCTGTCTGGCTTGCCCTATGATAGTAGTGTTGACCCACTCGAATTCATGTTGCTTGTTGTCTGCGTGTGTGGCTACTAAGGATAGCTGGTCGTGTCGTTTCGTGGCTAGTTGATGTTCATGTATGCGGATTGTTAGCTGTCTTCCTGTTTGTCCTATATAGTGTTTAGTGCAGTCCTTGCATGGTATTTTGTACACTACATCGTCTTGCTCATGTTGGGTATCGGGTCCTTCGTTCTGGTGAGTTGTTGTCTGAGCGTGGCTGTTGGTTTGTGTGCCGTTATGAGTCTTAGGGGTTGCAGTAGTCTGGCAGTCAGTTCCGAGATGCTCCGATACCCAACATGAGCAAGACGAATGTAGTGTACAAAATACCATGCAAGGACTGCACTAAACACTATATAGGACAAACAGGAAGACAGCTAACAATCCGCATACATGAACATCAACTAGCCACGAAAGACACGACCAGCTATCCTTAGTAGCCACACATGCAGACAACAAGCAACATGAATTCGACTGGGACAACACTACTATCATAGGGCAAGCCAGACAGAGAATAGCCAGGAAATTCCTAGAGGCATGGCACTCATCCACAAACTCCATCAACAAACACATCGACCTGGACCCAATATACCAACCACTACAGCGGACAGCTGAAACTGACAACCGGAAGCGGCAGGGACAGACTACTATAAACACCGGAGGAAACATCAAAGAAGCGCTTCGCAGGAGGCTCCCAAGCACTGATGATGTTGCCTAGCCAGGGGACGAAACGTTTGCAACAAAAACTTCCAGCTCGGCGAACAGAACCACAACAACGAGCACCCGAGCTACAAATCTTCGCACAAACTTTGAATATACACTATTTTGGGATCAGTCATGATGCTTTTTTTCTTGTACAAGTCAGCTGTTCCTATCATATTCAAACTACACTCAAAAGCAAAGGTGACTGGAATGCACAGTTTTGAATATGTTGTTTCTAGTCTTGTTGGATAAAATTACGATGGAGGATTATTTTTAAGGATATTTTTTGTTTCAGCATAATGGCCAAGAGGGCACTGTGATGGTGCATGAGCCATGAATGAAAGAAAGGAGGAATGGTGGTGAAACTGTGATTTGGGGGTGATTTTACAAGGAACTGGAGTTTGATTAGCCTCTTAAGGACAGCCCATTCAGAACAATGATGCTGGCTGCCTCCTTCCTTCACTTTCACCCTGTTCTTCTTTCTCCTCTTTGGTGAAGGTCTTGTTATCCTCTTGACAGCCAGAATTCATAGAATGCAGTAGATGATCCAGAATTTGGAGACACATTACATTAAGTCTTGTTCTGAGTTGACCAGGCAGTAAAAATGTTATTTTGGAATGCTGATGGTTGCCCCAATGATAATGCTGGCGTTGCTTGTTTTTCATTGTCATTTACATCGGTCATATGTTTTGGGGTAACACAGAGAGGTTGTAAGCCACAAAGATGGTTACCCTGTCACTAATCTGCCTGCATTTGGTTGATCATGGTGCCTCAGATATATTAGGAACAGATGAATGATTTCAACCAAAAGCAACAGGGCTGCTTCCAGAAAAATGAGCATTTATTAATATAAAACTCTTCTCAGAGTTGGTTGCACGCCAACTCTGTATTAAGGAATGGCCCCTCTTGTGATTTGGAAATATCTTCCTACAGCAAATTGAGAGTCAATTGTGCACAGCCAATGACTCCCTGCACCAAATTGAAATACTTTTTCTGGCAAAGCCTTGTGCTTGTTTCTTTCTCGTTGGCCACAAGTCTGCAAAGCCCACGCCGTGGCCATTCAGAGTCTCTGTCATATGCATTATGATGCATGATGCATTATGTGACTCTGGGATATTACCAGTGATCCTGAAAAATGGATATTGAAGGTCACAATGATGGTCATGGCTACAGGTCTGATTGGAGGATGAGGAGATTTAAGACTGAAAAGGATATGGAAGATATAGAATGTAGGGAAATAGATGGTGACACCTTGAAAAATGTCCATATTGCAGAGGAGGAAGTGCTGGATGTCTTGAAATGCACAAAGGTGGATAAATCCCCAGGACCTGATCATGTGTATCCTAGAACACTGTGGGAAGCTAGAGAAGTGATTGTTGGGCCTCTTGCTGAGATACTTGTATCATCGATAGTCACAGGTGAGGTGCCAGAAGACTGGAGGTTGGCTAACGTGGTGCCACTGTTTAAGAAGGGTGGTAAGGACAAGCTAGAGAACTATAGACCAGTGAGCCTGACGTCAGTGGTGGCAAGTTGTTGGAGGGAATCCTGAGGGACAGGATGTACATGTATTTGGAAAGGCAAGGACTGATTAGGGATAGTCAACATGGCTTTGTACATGGGAAATCATGTCTCACAAACTTGATTGAGATTTTTGAAGAAGTAACAAAGAGGATTGATAAGGGCAGAGCAGTAGATGTGAATTATATGGACTTCAGTAAGGCATTTGACAAGGTTCCCCATGGGAGGCTGGTTAGCAAGGTTAGATCTCACGGAACTGAAAATGTGTTGCTGAAAAAGCGCAGCAGGTCAGGCAGCATCCAAGGAACAGGAGAATCGACGTTTCGGGCATAAGCCCACAGGGAGAACTGGATACAGAACTGGCTCAAAGGTAGAAGACAGAGGGTGGTGGTGGCGGGTTGTTTTTCAGACTGGAGGCCTGTGACCAATGGAATGCCACAAGGATCTGTGCTGGGTTCTCTACTTTTTGTCATTTATATAAATGATTTGGATGCGAGCATAAGAGGTACAGTTAGTAAGTTTGCAGGTGACACCAAAATTGAAAATGTGGTGGACAGCAAAGAAGATTACCTCAGATTACAACAGGATCTTGATCAGGTGGGCCAATGGGCTGAGAAGTGGCACATGGAATTTAATTCAGATAAATGCGAGGTGCTGCATTTTGGGAAAGCAAATCTTAGCAGGATTTAGACACTTAATGGTAAGGGCCTAGAGAGTGTTGCTGAACAAAGAAACCTTGGAGCGCAGGTTCATAGCTCCTTAAAAGTGGAGTCGCAGGTGGATAGGATAGTGAAGAAGGCGTTTGGTATGCTTTCCTTTATTGGTCAGAGTATTGAGTATAGGAGTTGAGAATTCATAGAATTCATGTTGCGGCTGTACAGGACATTGGTTAGGCCACTTTTGGAATATTGCATGCAATTCTGGTCTCCTTCCTATTGGAAAGATGTTGTGAAACTTGAAAGGGTTCAGAAAAGATTTACAAGGATATTGCCAGGGTTGAAGAATTTGAGCTATTTTCCCTGGAGGACTTTCCCTGGACCGTCAGAGGCTGAGGAGTGATTTTACAGAGGTTTACAAAATTATGAGGGGCGTGGATAGGACAAAGTCTTTTCCCTGGGGAGTGCAGAACTAGAGGGCATAGGTTTAGGGTGAGAGGGGAAAGATATAAAAGAGACCTAAGGGGCAACCTTTTCACGCAGAGGGTGGTACGTGCATGGAATGAGCTGCCAGAGGATGTGGTGGAGGCTGGTACAATTGCAACATTTAAAAGGCATTTGGATGGGTATTTGAATAGGAAGGGTTTGGAGAAATATGGGCCAGGTGCTGGCAGGTGGGGCTAGATTGGGCTGGGATACCTAGTCAGCATGGACGGGTTGGACCGAAGGGTTCGTTTCCATGCTGTACATCTCTATGACTCTGATTCTGTGACCTCCTTTGTGAAGCAAAACCATCTCAGTCATTGCACCTACTTGAGGTATAAATACTTCCTGAATATCCCAGATGGATACACAATCCCACATAGAGACTTCCTCCTCCTCACTCTGTGCACATCTCTTTTCTTGCTGTCATGTTCCAATCTAAGATGGACTGCAGCTATAAACCATGACGATGATACTGAGCTTTCTTCTGAAAGACCTTCAGATTCTAAGACTTCATTAAACATTTCAGAAACGTCCAGTGTCCCTCCCTTTTATCTCTTGCACATTTTCAAAATTGCTTAAACACAATATATCCACTCGCTCTACAACAGCCAAAGAAAATTAAAGTACACTTCCTCTGAAAGAGTATGTTGATCCATTTAAACAGAGCAAACATGGGTTTTCCATCATAAACCAGAAGGCATTTACAATAGAGAAATAAAAAGTCCTTTAAGTTCCAACATGATATGTTAGTGCCAGAACAGTGTCGATGAATTTAACAATTTGTACAGTGCACATGCTTCTGGCACACAAATGGCACACTGACGGTATCGTCCCTTTCCAAACATTGCACCGCCGTGCCACACAGTACAGACTGAAAGTTTGAGAAGAGCATTAGTCATCATTTTCGGCGCTCCAGACTCATACACGGCTGACACCGGTGGCACTACAGACTCCAATTTTGTGAACAGTTTCACATTCAGTAATAGAACAGTGCACCCTTTGATAGTCTGTGGGATGGCAGAAAATATTTAACTGGTCTCCATTTACCTTATAAGGATACTTATATTTCAACCAATGAGGAACATCAATGCCACATTAGCAGTCATACAACATCTCTCAAGATAATATCTACAGTCTCCAAAGAAAACACAGAATATGTGACAGTCTTACTCTGTGAGCTCAGACCAATTCAAACCTCTACGGTAACCAAAAGGTACCTTTCGATTTATAGCCCACAATGTAATACAGTGAAAGAGCAGTTGTTCTCCTTTGTGGATTCAGGACACAGCCCAACTTTGACTATTTCGCTCACTATTTTTATTGTACCCTCATGGGAACAGTCAACCAAGACTGCAATACAATATAAAATTGTCAGCATTTGTTGAACTATTTAAAATCTAGGGGATAGTTTTTATACAATTTGTTTGGTGGAGTTGTTTGAAGTTGGGCATCTGTTTTTCACTCCTCCCTGGTGCACATTCCATTGATGTCCTCTATTGAATTGGCTACCTTTCCAAACTTAGTTAAAGTTATCTTTGATATTTCATCTATTACCTTCTCAGTAAAAGCTTTACTCTTATATATTTAATAAGGAGAAGAAAAGTGCATAATCATGTGTCATGTTCACCAGAGTTTGAAGTGTTAAATTGCATTACAATACACAGAACGTCGCCACATTTTGGAACAGAAAGGGTCCATTTGATCCAAAAGCACTGTCCCTTTTCATTGATCAACCCCATCCGCCTCTCTGCTCATCAAATCCTTCCAGTCTTTCCCATCTAGAAATGTCTCTTGAACCAATTTATTCTGTCTATTTCAATGTACTTTCTTAGTAACTTATTACACATCTCTGTTACCACTTATGATACTACCCTAACTGTTTTAGACCTTTTTTTAATGAGCAAAATGTGAATGCATAGTGTCCTTACTCATAATGCAATAATCATCAACAGACATTCTACAGAATGAAGAAAGGAATTCAGCTGTCTACATTGTCATGACTAAAGTAAAACATGTATGTGTGAATATTTTTTCCTGATATCAAAAAATGAGTAAATTCTGATCGAACATTTGCATTCATTAGAAAAATATTGATGTTATTTTCAAGGTATATTTAATAAATTGCTGATTTCTGGGTGTGCCTGCAAGGATGAAATGATTAGTGAATTTAAATCCCATTTTACTAACCGGTAATCATGTTTTGCATGTGTTTGATAATAAGTCTACATGATTCTTATTCAGGGCTTTCTTTTACAAAATGATAATTGTACTATTAAGCAATTCGTCATGTCTTCAATCATGTTGTGTAGACTTGTCAATCCATCTTCTTTGCAGGGAAACAGTTTAATGTATATGCTTGCAAAGTAAAACAAAACAAAAATGGGGAAATTCCCTTTGAAAGATACTTATGTCTCAACTAACAACGTTCATACCCTGTGACGTCTTTATCTTTTTAATGTAGCTACACATTGTATCTTTTATGGACTGCAATAAAATCACTTAACTACTGGTAATAAAATCTCGCAATAAATTAGCTTTAAAAGTGTCAGTGCTCAGCGAGGGTCAACAAAGCCCTTCCAGCTTTCCCAATTTGAATGTATTTAAAGATAGGTAAAGACTTGGGATATCATTCTTTCATTTTACCATTCAACTATATAGACTGATTTTAGTCATATTTACTAAGAAAAGCAGGTTTTATAAAGAACGGTGTCACCAATGCTGACTATCTTGCTGCTCCTTCATACTTGATTCAAATTTTTGTTTTCTTTCCATGTACTGGAACTTCTGTCAGCACAAATTTACTTAACTCAACATCCTGCACTCTTTTGCAACCTATACCATTAAATGTCATTACAGAATTAGTTCTCTCCTGACTCATGTAACCAGACTGACTGACTATTATGTTGAGAAGATAATAGTTGTATTTGTTTAATAACTCATTTCACAACATTATTATTTGACAAGTATCTCTTATGAAGAATGTAGTGTTGTGCAAAGACTTCATTCCAATATGATAAGATTGTAACAGGAAGTGCAAATCAATTTGCTTTGTTTTCTCTAAGTTTTGCAACAATAAATATTGTTAAGTGTGACAAGGAAACAATTGGATTTGTTCATTGCCTTGCTCTTAATACTGAAGTCAAAATCTGGACATGCCGGAGTTGGACTGGGGTGGACAAGGTCAGAAGTCACATAACACCAGGTTATAGCTCAATAGGTTTATTTGAAATCACAAGCTTTTGGAGCAAAGGAGCAGCACTTTGAATGCTTATGACTTCAAATAAACCTGTGGGACTATAACCTTGTGCAGTGTGATTTCTGATCTAATACAGAAGTCAGCAATTTTAACATTACTCCTGAAAGTAATAGCTTGCCATCTCACAAGTTCTAACGGCACCAGACTGAATCTCATCCAAGAACCACTGAAGTACATAGTCACATTACAGCACTATCTTACCGTACCTGGTATTGATTTTATTCTTGATAAATGGATGTTAACTTATGATAATTTGTTTTCCAAATCATTTTTAATTTGTTATGAGAAATGAGTGCATGGAGAGTTTTAATAATAATATCATCAGCACAATGATCTCTTTTCATGGAATTTAAATTATTGGATTACATGTTTCTAAAGAAGTGAAAAATTAAGCTCATTAACTGTCTCTTCATGAAAGAATCTTTAACAATTCCATTTGATGTTTCCTCATAGTCTTATTGATCCTATAATCTGAATGCAACCACTCACCTGCTGGGCTTTATTATGGTTGACTTCTGACTGCAGAAATGGGGCATTGCAGCACGGTACTGAAAGACTGTTGCACTCGCAGTATGGCCATCTTTCAGATAAGACATTACAAAATAGCCGCGCCTTCCCTCTCACGTGCACATACAAAGTTTCAAAGCATTAGTTTGAAAAAGATCACAGGAAGTTATTGTGTGTCCTAGCCAATAGCTATCCTTCAAATACTCTCACTAAAACAGATTATCTGAATGTTACCACACTGTTGTTTGTGCGGCCCTGCTATCCACACTTCAGTAGACAGGCAGGAGGCTGGAAGAACACAGCAAGTCAAAAAGAGGTGGAGGAGTCAACATTTCGGGTGCAACCCTTCTTCAGGACTTTTGCATCTACACTTTAGTGGCCATGTTTCCTATGTATCAACATGACTACTTGGAAAAGTGATTCATTGATTGTTCTAAGGTTGCAAGTCATTTCTTTTACTGTCTTGGTTTAAGGACATCACCAAACACACATTTAAAGGAATAAATGCTAATCATTTGAGGGAACTTCAGCTCTCCATTAAAATAGTATTGAATAATATTGCGTGCCTTGAATATCTCAGGTTTTGGAGCGTCAGCTGTCAACATGCATGTACTCTGTGTAGCATTTGTACTAGCAGTACCTAGAATAGAATGATTTACAAAAATTACTCAAAAGGAATGCATAACTGAAGTAACAATATCCAATTTTTACAATCCAAGTTAAAACAGGTGGATGAAGTAAATAATTAGCAAATTCAATAAATGACCTGATTATTAAACATATTTAAAATAAGCCAGACAGTTTTTTTTAGGTTAGATTACTTTACAGTGTGGAAACAGGCCCTTCGGCCCAACAAGTCCACAGCGACCCGCCGAAGCGTAAACCACCCATACCCCTACATTTACCCCTTACCTAACACTACGGACAATTTAGCATGGCCAATTCACCTGACCTGCACATCTTTGGACTGTGGGAGGAAACCGGAGCACCCGGAGGAAACCGGCACAGACACGGGGAGAATGTGCAAACTCCACACAGTCAGTCGCCTGAGGTGGGAATTGAACCCAGGTCTCTGGTGCTGTGAGGCAGCAGTGCTAACCACTGTGCCACCGTGCCGCCCACTTTGCACTGCATTGTTGGTCTTCCCAAGAAAAACATTACCCTGCAAAGAGACTAAACGAATATTGAACAATTAACACCAGAACTAATTAATCATTTTCTCACAGGCACTAAAGAATGTATCAAAGGCAGAGAAATAGTTCATTCCTCAACACATAGATTCACATCTCATAACAGATCTTTTAAGTCTATTTGTGTTCAATTTGTTCACAAATGAACTAAGGTACAGAGAAGTTATATTAACCTATAATCTTTTACACTTCAATGGAAACTATGCATTTTGGTGGACAAAGCATTGATTGAGTATTGAGTGGCCTAAATGAGAGGTTCTAAAGGCAGTGGCCAATAGGTTTTTCTTTGTAACTGTTAATATTTACTGTACATGGTACCAAAGAAATACAGTTCATGAAAACCACTAACGTGATTGTGTTCAATATCTGTAATACCATAAAGTACATGTTACCTGATTCTGTTGAGTGAACTGCAGAGAAATTATTAGATCACATATGCAGAACATTGTAAACAATCAATAGCCCAACCACTTAAGGAATAGTATGGCCTACAATTTTGCCTAAAATAGGAATACTTCAAAAGGACAATTTATAAACATAAAACAAATGCAAGTTATTTTGGGCACATAGTGACTGTTTTACTACTTGTTTCTACTGAGTAATAGGCATAGTCTGCCTTACCGATTGCCTGTCTTTTTATCAATGATAAAGGACTCAAAGTTATGAATGAGTGCAGGGGGTCCTATATTGTTAATGGACCAAATATCTAAAAATGTTGATGGCATAGCAGATCATGCAGCAGCAAAGGAGCAGCAGTTCCTATGTCATTGACAAGGATTCAGTTATTGTTCTGAATTTACAAATGGAATGATTGAGACTGAAACAAGGACATGGAATCAATTACAAGGATATGAAGCTTGTCACTAAAGTGCTGGATAAAGATTTCAATCTTCCAATTTACCTGTGTTGATAATGTTAAACATGGACTATTAATAGTCAATGCCCATTGTATTTTACGCCTGAGACAAAGGCAGAGACAAACTGCTGACCTAAAATGCCATGATAACCTGACTACAGATTGAGGTGACCTTGTGAAACCAAATGTAAAATATACATGACCTGCCTGCCCTGAAATGACAATTTATTTGAAAAATGTGAAATCAGACAACTAAAGTCAGAATCACACAACTTTCATAACTTGCTTAATTTACATGTTGGTGAATGGAAAGGTTGCCTACAGAGCATTTATTTTGGAAAGACAATCTAGCTAAAGTCAAAAGTATGCAAATTGTCTTATCACAGAGCAAGGGGAGAGGGAAAATGATATTAAAAGCAAAAGCTGGATTTCTCGCTCTTCCTTCCTGTGTCTTTTCACCTCTCAAAAGAAATGCCTGGTGAAAAAGCAACTTTGAAAAAGAATTATTCACCTAAAATTGAGAGACTTGTCACCACTGATGAGGAAACAACTTGTGACCACATATTTCACTTTTGCAACTCAAGAACTTTTAAACTGAATTTAGAGTCATAGAGTCATAGAGATGTACAGCATGGAAACAGACCCTTCGGTCCAACCCGTCTATGCCAACCAGATATCCCAACCCAATCTAGTCCCATATGCCAGCACCCGGCCCATAACCCTCCCTATTCATATACCCATCCAAATGCCTTTTAAATGCTGCAATTGTACCAGCCTCCACCACTTGCTCTGGCAGCTCATTCCATACACGTACCACCCTCTGCATGAAAAAGTTGCCCCTTAGGTTCCTTCGATATCTTTCCCCTCTCACCCTAAACCTATGCACCCTAGTTCTGGACTCCCCCACCCCAGGGAAAAGTCTTTGTCTATTTATCCTATCCATGCCCCTCATAATTTTGTAAACCTCTATAAGGTCACCCCTCAGCCTCCAACGCTCCAGGAAAAACAGCCCCAGCCTGTTCTGCCTCTCCCCATAGCTCAAATCCTCCAACCCTGGCAACATCCTTGTAAATCTTTTCTGAACCCTTTCAAGTTTCACAACATCTTTCCGATAGGAAGGAGACCAGAATTGCACACAATATTCCAACAGTGGCCTAACCAATGTCCTGTACAGGCGCAACATGACCTCCCAACTCCTGTTCTCAATACTCTGACCAATAAACGAAAGCATACCAAACGCCTTCTTCACTATCCTATCTACCTGCGACTCCACTTTCAAGGAGCTATGAACCTGCATTCCAAGGTCTCTTTGTTCAGCAACACTCTCTAGGACCTTACCATTAAGTGTATAAGTCCTGCTCAGATTTGCTTTCACAAAATGCAGCACCTCATATTTATCTGAATTAAACTCCATCTGCCACTTCTCAGCCCATTGGCTCATCTGATCAAGATCCTGTTGTAATTTGAGGTAACCTTCTTCGCTGTCCACTACACCTCCAATTTTGGTATCATCTGCAAACTTACTAACTGTACCTCTTATGCTCGCATCCAAATCATTTATGTAAATTACAATGCCTTTATTTTCTGTTTGTATTAGACACCTTCCTCCACCTTTTTTATTTGACTTATTACTTGTGTTTGTGGGTGTAGAGTGATAAGTCAAATGTCTCCTTTCTTTTCCTAACTTTCTTGCAGCATAATAATTCAGCTGCTTGAAGCCAGCTTCTGTTCAATTTGAAAAGCACAATGACTTCTGAGGAGTTTAGTAAGCTGACTGGCCAGTAAATGCTTAAAAGTTATTTAGCATTGAAAACAGTATCAGCATTTATTAAAGACGGTAGAATTGTGATAAAAATTAACTATGTGACTGATTAAATTAATAAATGACATTTTAGATAATTAGCACACAAACAATGGGGAGACAGGCATTGTATCATTACTGAAGAATGTGGGAACTTATGGATCAAAAAGTGATCAGAGGCAAGTACATTTGTAACAAATACCTATGACGATAGGAAGTCAGAGGTCACATGACACCAAGTTATAGTTCAACATGTTTATTTAATACCACAAGCTTTCAGAGCACTGCTCCTTTGTCACCTAACAAAGCAGCAGTGCTCCAAATCTTGTACTTTCAAATAAACCTGTTGTATCATGACCTGGTGTTGTGTGACTTCTGGCTTCATCCACCCCAGTCCAACATTGGCACCTTCACATCACAGGAACTCCAAGTTATTGAACTGCAGATACTGTTGAAGAAATTGTGATGCATCACCTACCTGCAAGTTGGAGAGGTAGCAGACCTGCAAGGAAGCAGCTTGGAGTGGAACAGCATAAATCTGGGCTGAGATCTAAGGCCTAAATCATTTAACTGGGAATCTTAGGAAATACTGTTTAGTTGCTCAGAACTAGCCTATTCTGAGTCTGAAAGGAAAAAAATCAAATTGTGACATCACACAAGTGGCGGCACGGTGGCACAGTAGTTAGCACTGCTGCCTCACAGCACCAGAGACCCAGGTTCAATTCCTGCCTCGGGCAACTGTCTGTGTGGAGTTTGCACATTCTCCCCGTGTCAGCATGGGTTTCCTTTGGGTGCTCCGGTTTCCTCCCACAGTCCAAGGATGTGCAGGTTAGGTGAATTGGCCATGCTAAATTACCCGTAGTGTTAGGTGAAGGGGTAAATGTTGGGGAATGGGTCTGAGTGGGTTGCTCTTCGGACGGTCGGAGTGGACTGGTTGGGCCGAAGGGCCTGTTTCCACACTGTAAGCAATCTAATCTGATCAAAAGTTCATTGTTTGGCAAGAAACTGCTAACGGGGTCTGTCTTTAAATTGCTGTAAATTAGAAATGTGTATATTTCTTGAATAAGGAGCTATAGTATATTTAACTGAGAAACATCAGGATTAAAGGAACGTTAGGGCTAAGCCAATAAAGTAATCTAAGAAAACCAAAGCAGAATAAATTGAGGTAAGAGAAGCAAAGAGAAATAGCATGGCAGTGCAGCTCAGAAAAGTGGAATGTTTGGCCTGTAATATGAGGAAGTCATGGGTCCTAGTGGGGTCCGAGACAGCCACATGTGTAAATAATGCTTCCAGCTGCAGAAATTTGAACTCTAGGTTTCAGAACTTCCATGATGACTTGACTCATTGTGGCACAGCTACCAGGTTGAGAGCAATGTGGACAGCTCAAGGGAGTGAAACCAGTAAAGAAACAGATGGCATGCAGGCAGTCTAAGAGAAACTGGTAGGTAATACATGAGTCTCTTGGGGTCGAATAAACTGGTTTTACATTTTGGAAATTGGTGAGTGCACTGGTTCCAAAAGTGAGTGCAATCAGAGCTACAGTTATAGCACTGAGAGTGGCTTGGCTGGAAAGGAGCAGAGGAAGAAAAAAGGAAGTGATAAGAAGATTTGTTGGTTGGAGAGCAGATACGTGCTTCTGTGTTAGTAGTCATGACTCCAGAATGCTACGTTACCTCTCGTGTCAAGGGGTTAAAGATATCACTAACTGGCTGCAGGGCATTCTTCTGGAGGAGGGTAAGTGGCCAGAGGTAATGATCCATTGGTACCAATGAATTGATAGGAAGCGGGAAGTGGTGGTACAATCATAATTTAGGGAGCTGAGTAGAAAATTACCAAGCAGGAACTATAAATATAGTAATCTCCAGATTACTCCCAGAGGCATATGTAAATGAATACAGAAATTGGAAGATAAGGCAGCTGAATGAGAAGCTGGAAAGATGGTACCTATTAGCGATTTTTGAGAAGGTTATACAAGCTGGACTGATAACATATAAACTTGGACTGAGTTCCTTATGTAGCACTTTATTAGTTCCGTTGCATGTGCTTTAAAATAATTGAGCATGGATGGGAGAGCCAATGGGAATATTAGAGAATGCACAAAATAATTGGAGAGATATAGAACATAGAACATAGAAGAATACAGCGCAGTACAGGCCCTTCGGCCCTCGATGTTGCGCCGATCCAAGCCCACCTAACCTACACTAGCCCACTATCCTCCATATGCCTATCCAATGCCCGCTTAAATGCCCATAATGAGGGAGAGTCCACCACTGCTACTGGCAGGGCATTCCATGAACTCACGACTCGTGCTATATAGCACTAGTGTAGAGAATAGAAAATCAATAGGTAAAGTCAGAGTAACAGAGCAAGAAATGAAATCTAAATCAAGTTTACTGAGCATGCATATGAATGCATGCAAAATTGGAGAGTGACAGGTACAGATTGCCATGTGTAACTATGATGTTTTGGTGATAACAGAAACTTGGCTCAAGGAACAACAATATTAGGTGTTCATATAAGATAGAAAATGAAGGAGGTGGGGTGGCAATTTTTGTTAAGGAGTGCACTGGTGCAAGATTCTCGCCAGACAGCAGCAAGTTGCCAATTGTCAGGGGTTAATGCTTGTTAAGCTTCATGTTTCTGGCCCATTCATATTCTGGCTTCATTCGTAGAGATTTCAATCTTACTGAACTCAGCCCACAAACTATATGTTGGTAAAACTTGACATTGAAATCAATACATATCTGGTGGATTCAACTTACCACTTGTTCCAAATGATCTCCATGTTGGAAAACAAGGATCAACAACTGAGGGCAAGCTCCATGGGCATTGGCCACATATACCCCACATGCACAGGATATAACCTTCATTCAGAGTATCACAGTATGGTAATTCAAAGTCAGTCGCCAAACCTGCTCGAGTCAGGACCTTAGACGTGATAGGCAGCACATCACTTGTCTTGACTCTTGCTGCACTATTATGAGCTGTTTTTCTCCTTGAATGACAGAGGGGCAGATATTAAGGGGATGAAAGCTGCAGGCACATCTATTACTGTTGGTGCAGGTATGAATGTGCTCCAGGCAAATGAGGAGGCAGTGTATGTAGGACATGTCAGGATAGTGATTGTGGGGGGGGAACGGAGGAGGGGGGATTGGGAGCTGGTGAATGAGAATAAGTGAGGAAGATGTAGCAGTTGAAAGAGTAGTAGAGCAGCAGCCTTGATGGCAAGTGGGTACAGTAGCAAAAACACAGTATCAGAGAGAAGATGGTGACACTTATATTTGTGAAGTGGGCAAGGACATTGAAATCATTATGACAGTGCTGAGTATTCCTTCAGATAGCTGACACTGCTTCAGTTTGAGTGGTAACTTCAAACAAGACTGGGATAGACTAGTGTCATGGCCTGCACTGCTTGTCCTAGGCCAGTAGAAAGTCATACTTTGGAACCATCACATCCAGCAGGACCTCCAGATCAAGCCTGTACAGCAGGATGCTGATTTGCTCTTTCTGCCAACTCCTGGGCAAATGTCAGGAACTATGAAGGGCAGCTCCAGATGGGTGGTGTTTCTCTAGATGCACAATGGCACAGCTGCAAAGGATGCTGGTGACTTCCAGGATATCCACTGAGTGGTGAGTTATCCTATGGACACTGCTTGGCATGATGGAGCAAATGTCAGACATTAGAGATACTACAGGGATATGGTAGGTATTTAATGAGGCAGGTTAGGAATCAATCAAAATCAAATCAAAATGATTCAATCCATACCACTTGATATGATTTGTACTTAACCAAAAACAAAAGATTCAGCTCTTGGTTTTGTGCATTGTGAAAAGATCAATTAATGTTCTCAGAGTAAATTTTACAGCCAGTTTTAAAGAGAGAAGATCTCATCTTTTTGTAACATTAACATTTAAATTAATTCAATTACATAGGTATGAAAGCTGAGCTAAGACAAGTGAACTGAGACACTCAGCTAAGAAATGGCTTGGTCAAGAAGCAGTGCATTAATGGTCTATTTCAAAATACTCAGAATTTCCTACTGAACCTGCTGAAAAAAACACATTTCATTGATGCTTTTCATCTTCCATTCATCAGGACAATTTGCAAGAATGCCAATAAAGGGAAAACCAACACATGAGTGGCACACTTAAATGGATGAAAGCTACATATATTAATACACTAGATGCTGTTCTTTGTGAACAAAAATAACATATTCATGCAATGGGCCTCATTCAACCTAATATGTTAGGTGACAGCCATTTGCTGATACTTTTTGCAGTGCAGTTAGAGTCAACTTGCCTGCTCTGTAATGTAAAAAAGTCTTCACACTTCACAATAAATTACTGCTAAGCGTTGCATTTTCTGCGGCAACTACTCTACCAATCAAAGTCCATTTGCCAATGGTACTCTCTCCTCATACAGTGTGTTGGTTTTCCCTTTTATTGGTATTTTTGTGAATTGTTCTGCTGAGTGCAAGATGAAAAGCTTCAAAAAATGAGTCTTATTTTCAGAAGTATATCTACTGTAAGGAAAACATCCATCCACAATTAACTAAAGAATTGAAAGAAAGCATCAGATTTAAGAAAGAAGCATTTCATTGTTCAAAAGTGGTGGCAGAACAGACGATGATACACAATGTATAGAACAGCAGAGAATGACTAAAATTGTAATCAGGAGATATAGAGTATGAGAGAAAGTTAACAAGAAATACACAACGCATAGCAAGAGTTTCCATGGGTATTAATTTAAAAAGTAGAGACTTTTGGCCTTCTAGATAATTAGAATGAGGGTTAATGAAGATGGATCAAATTATTAAATATTTTCACAACACAGAACACAAAAACATTTTAGTAATAACTGTAAATCATGCATTGGGAGAAGAACTTGGTGAATTCACAATTATTAGGGAAGCAATTCTGAGTAAACTGATAAAGCTATGAGCTGACATGTCGCCAGGTCCTGATAGATCTCAATCTGGCCTCTGAAAGAACTGCAAATGAGGTCAGAGATTTGTCTGTACTAATTTTCCAAAGTTTGGTAGATTCTTGAAAGTCACCATCAGTCAAGAAGGGAGGGAGGCAGAGAAAAGGGAATCTATGGACTGAACCTTATGATTTTTATGTCTTGGTTCAGATAACATCAAATTTGGTGGAGCAATTCTTGCTGCTAGTCTAAGCATGTTATCTTAGCATACCTTAGCAAACTTGCCACATTAACACATTAGGTGAGTATCATGCTCAACAGCGGCCCCATTTTACTACTCACCATTCCAAGAACAATTTGACAGAGATTACAAATTGTCTCACATCTTTGGCACCCTCAATATCTTTAAATGGCCATTGTGCACCTGGGTGAACACAATCAGTCTACCGTGCACAGATCCTGCTGACTCACTTACTTTGGACACTTCCACATTTGCACCAACAACAACAGGTGTGCTGCCACTTTCAGTTCTCTTAACACGTGTTCCTCTCTCAGTCCAGGAGGATAATGGCTCAAACTAATGCAGAAAGAGTTAAGACAGGTGGTGTGCTGCCCATCTTTTGGCCCATTACCACTTATGAGGTGAAGGCCTTGGCTCAGCAGGGTCTGGACTGTATCAAAGACTGACTTTAAAGTACTCTGCTAGGAAACTCTAATATAAGGCTATCAGGCTTGACCTGATTGAGGCATGCATCAATCATTTTCATGTGGGAGGCTTGATGGAATCAATTGTATTCAGCCATTGGGGTGGTCAATCTTGGGCTTTTGCATGATCCCTCATAGAAGAGGTCCTGGCCACTGAGAGCTGCTGGTCAATCATGCTATCTGTACTAGCAAGGGCAGTGCCAATGCAACAAGCAGAAACCCAAATTCGTTGTGGGACTCAAGACAATGGGTGAGTAAGAACAAGATTGGGGTCATATTGTGAGAGCTGCAAAGTGAGAAAGGGGTCAAAGGCAAGAGTCAAGAGTGGTTTCCAGTATGTCCAATCCAATCTTGATGCTGTATCCCTCCATCAATTACCAGAATTTGCCCCATAGACTTGTATGCCTTGGCATTGCAAGTGCACATCTGAATACTTCTTAAACGTTATGAGGATTTCTGTCTTTACCACCCTTATAGGCAGTGAGTTCCAGATTTCCACCATTCTTTCAGTAAAAAAAGTTCCTCACACCTCCTCTAAATCTGCTTCCCTTTACCTTAAATCTATGCCCCCCAAGTCATTGATCCACCCCACTAAGGGAAAAAGTCCTTCCTGTTTACTTTATCTATGCCCCTCATAATTCTATACATCTCAATCATACACCCCCTCAGCCTCCTCTACTTCAGAGAAAACAACATTCTATACAATCTTTCTTCATAAGTGATACTCTCCAACCCAGGCAACATCTCCTCTGCACTTCTCCAGTGTAATCACATCCTCCCTAAAATGTGGATTGCAAATCTGCCCATAATACTCTGGCTGTAACCTAACCAACAGTTCCTGCATAATCTCTCTGCTCTTAAACTCTATGCCTTAGCTAATAATAAGTATTCCATAAGCATTCTTAAACCCTTTATTTACCTGTCTTGCTACCAGTTGACATACAAACGAAGGTCCCTCTGATCTTCCATGCCAGCTGGGGTCCAAACATTCATCATGTATTGCTTTGTCTTGTTTGTCCTGCCTCAGTGCATCAGCTCACACTTATCCAAATTGAATTCCATTTGCCTCTGATCAGAACACCTAAGCAGTGCATTTATATCTCTTGCCATCCAAAACTATCCTCCCACTAGTTACTGCACAATTGATTTTTGTATTGTCCGTGAGCTTATTAATCAACCCTCCTACATTCAAATATAATTAATTTATAGACACCATCAATGGCAACGGCCCCAAGACTGATCCCTGCAGAACCCCAGTGGACACAGACTTCCAGACACCAAAATACTCCTCAAACATCACCCTCTGCTCCCTGCCATTGTGCCAATTCTGCATCCAATTAGCCAAATTTCCTTGGATTTTTGGATTTCAAGATAAAATTTGAGAGCAAGCTAGCCAGTAATATAAAAAAGGATTGCAAGTTTTATTTTTGATAACTAAAAGGCAAAGTTTAATTTGTACCCTTGCTCTCTGGACATTAAAGGGTTAAACTGTGCTGTGGGGGCGACATTCATTCAGGAATGCGGATGACTCCCACTCCATTTAGACAGTCATTTGCCACTACTCCCCTATTATTATTAAGTTAAACTATCATTCAGTCCATTCCATTTTCAGAAATGCTTTCATAACATCTCCCCCCAAAGCTAGGACATATCAAACCTACATTGTCTTAGTGAATCACTGAGTCAGGAAATCGCTTGTATAATGATTCGCCAGGATTAAGGCGTTTACATTTACTTTATCTCAAGGATGATCTCATCCTACCATTGTAGCTGGGGTAACATGTGGATTTGGGGGGTGGGGGGTAGTGGCCAGAGTACCTGTGAGCATTACCAACTGACCTGTATAAAGGAGATGTATTTTCTTTGTTCGGGGCTTCTTTGACTTGACTTGGCATGCCTGCGAGGAGGGTTAAAGTGTTTACCTAGCTTGTACAGGCTTTAATAAACTTTAACTGTTTGCAGAAGTTGGTGTGCATGAATTGCATCTCGTGTGTGAAACCTTGGAAAAAGAACCTGACAAAGGCTTTGGAAATCTGAAGCACAAAGTGTCTTGGGAGTCCTAGTTCAGGATTCCCTTAAGGTTAAGTTAGCAGTTAGGAATGCAAATGTAATGTTCATATTAATTTTAAGAAGGCTAGAATACAGGAGCAGAGATGTAAGGCTAAGGCTGTATAAGGCTCTGATCAGATCACATTTGGAATACCATAAACAGTTTTGGGCCCCGCATCCATGGAACAACTTGCTGACCTTGGAGGGGGTCAGAGGATGTTTACAAGAATGATCCTAGGGATGAAGGGCTTGTCATAGGAGGAGTAGTTGAAGATTCTGCATCTCTGCTCGATGGGGTTTAGAAAGATGAAGTGGGATCTGATTGAAACTTACAGAATACTGTGTTGCCTGGATAGACTGAATATGGAGAAAATGTTTCCACTAGTAGGATAGACTAGGACCCAAGGGCAAAGCCTCAGAGAGAAGGGATGACCCTTCTGAGATGAAGAGGAATTTCTTCAGAGTGTGGTTAATTAGTGGAATTCATTGTTGCCGAGGGCTGTGGACACTAAGTCATTGAGTTTATTTAAGGCAGAGATAGGTAGGTTTTTGGTTGGTAAGGGGATGGAAGGTTACAAAGAGAAGGCAGGAGAATTGGTTTGAGAATCACATCTGCCATGATTGAATGGTGATGCAGGCTCAATGGGCCAAATAGTCTAAGTTTGCTCCTATATCGTATTGTGGCTTTATCTGTAAACAGAATACACTCATAACATTAGTTCATTCTTTCCAGGGAATATCATTGCAATTTTTAGGGGCATTGTAACAATTTTAATAATAATGATTATTCAGGGTACAATGTAAATCTTAATCTATCCTTTATCCTAACTGGCCATTTTTAAACTAAATTCCTTTCTCTTTAGAGAGAATTGGAGTTTAAAATTGCTAAACACAAAACAACTTCTGTTTAATTTACATTGTTCCTTTAACATGATAAAATATTTCAAGACATTTTAGTGCAAATCATCAAAACAATTTTATACTCATTCTCAGAAGGAAAATAGGTGTTTGACATGGTTAGCAAGGTTTGATGCCATGGAATACATGGCAAGCTAGCCATTTGGATACTTTCGAAGGTCAAAGACAGAGGGTAAGGGTGCAGGGTTGCTTTTCAGGCTGGAGGCCTGTGACCAGTGGACTGCCACAAGGATCAGTGCTGGGTCCACTGCATTTGTCATTTATGTAAATGATTTTGATGTGAACATAGGAGGTATGGTTAGTAGGTTTGCAGATGACACCAAAATTGGAGGTGTAGTGGACAGTGAAGAAGGTTATCTCAGAGTACAACAGGATCTTGACCAGATGGGTCAATGGGCAGATGGAGTTTAATTTAGATAAGTGCGAGGCTCTGCATTTTGGGAAAGCAAATCAGAGCAGGACTTTTACACTTAATGGTAAGGTCCTGGGGAGTGTTGCTGAACAAAGAGACCTTGGAGTACAGGTTCATTGTTCCTTGAAAGTGGAGTCGCAGGTAGATAGGATAGTGAAGAAGGCATTTGGTATGCTTTTCTCTATTGGTCAGAGTACTGAGCACAGGAGTTGGGACGTCATCTTGCAGCTATACAGGATATTAGCTAGGCTACTTTTGGAATATTGCATGCAGTTCTGGTCTCCTTCCTATCGGAAGGATGTTGTGAAACTTGAAAGGGTTCGAAAAAGATTTACAAGGATGTTGCCAGGGTTGGAAGATTTGATCTATTGGGAGAGGCTGAAAAGGCTGGGGCTGTTTTCCCTGGAATGTTGGAAGCTGAGGGGTGACTTTATAGAGGTTTATAAAATCATGAGGGAAATTTTAGATTACATTACAGTGTGGATAGGATACATAGACAAAGTCTTTTTCCTGGGGTGGGAGAATCCAGAACTAGCGGGCATAGGTTTAAGGTGAGAGGGGAAAGATATAAAAGAGACCTAAGAGGCAACTTTTTCACACAGAGGGTGGTACATATATGGAATGAGCTTCCAGAGAAAGTGGTGGAGGCTGGTACAATTACAGTATTTAAAAGGTATCTGGATGCGTATATGAATAGGAAGGGTTTAGAGGGATATGCCGGCAAATGGGACTGGATTAGCTTAGGATGTCTGGTCGGCATGGATGAGTTGGACTGTGCTATACATCTCTGTGACACTATATAACTGAAAAGAATATCAAGTTAAAGAATATCAAGAATTTTAAAGGAGAAAAAAAGTGAACGGAGGGGACATATTATTTTAGGAAGGCAATTAGGAAAGCTGCTTAGGTACTTGGCAGCTGACGTCTCAGCCACTAGTAGTGAAACAACTAAAATCAGAGATGAACAACAGGTCAGAATTTAAGGAATACAGAGGACTGCAAGGCCACAAGGTATTAAATAGGTAGGGAGGATGAAGACCATGGAAGAATTTAATTACAATTGTATCAATTTTCAATTGTGATGCTGTTTAACTGGTTCCCAGTGTAGGTCACTGAGCAGAAGCCTTGATGTAGGTTAGGACATGGAGTACAGAGTTCAGTGTGACTTCTCCAAAATGGAAAATGGGAGGCCAACTAGAACTTCACTGGGATAATTATGTCTGAATCAGGGTACTTTGTGTGAGCTGCTATATTTCAATTTATTTTCTCTCCCAGAGGCTGGTGAGTAAATTTCAAAAATAATTTCTGAAATCAGCCATACATGTAAATAAAATAGTGACTTTCTATCTAGAAGAGGGTAATAACTTAGTGTTGGTACAAATATATGGCCAAGATCTCAGGGTCAAATACAACATCAAGCTTTAATACTACGTCATAACTAAGATTACACAAGTTACAGTTCAAAGTGTGCAAGGTATTTTGATATCTAATCATGGAAGTCTTTTCTCAAAGTATTTTTATCAGCATATTTTCAATTTGGGATGAAATCAAACATTTGCAAAGTTTTGAAAGTATATAATTGCTCTTGACTCTGCACTCTTCTTTCTGAAGTGCACTTTGGCTAATTTCTATTACAAATTATATTATGTAATTTACATTTCGTTGAAGCTTAAACAGCTTCTTGTGGAGACAATTAAAGAATAATGAGTGCTAAATTTACACTAATCTAATGCCTAATGTTTTTCCACTTGGGATTTTGAAGTGCACAATATCAAAATAACATTTTATTGTACAATGTGTTAATTAGGGAAAAATATACCTTGTTTATCAGAAGATTATTAAAGTATGCTTTTTTTTCACTTTTCTAACCCAAAAATAAATTCTTGAATTATAATCATATATATTTAAAATAACACAAGCATGCTCGATGGTAATCAAGAACAGATTTCACAAATCACCTATTTAGTTTTCCATCTCTTAAAATTCCATGAGGTTTTAGTTAAACATTAAAGAGCTGGAGGCTGGTCATGCTTTAAACTAGTAGAATAGGCTAAGCTTTCACGTTGGCCAGCTGAGATATCAGCTATAAGCTGACATGTAATTAAACCAACATATCTTTAACAACTGTCATCTTTCATTTCTGTGTAGCCTGGATGTAAAGCAAAGGTAAGCAGAGCAACAACAAAAAATGACTTTACATTACTGAGCAACTGCTGAGTGTCTCTAGCTGAACAGTTTAGCAGACTTGGGCATTTTAGAGGATTGTGGCAAAGATCAAAAGGGTCAGAGATCCTTTTACCAATTAACAGCAGGAAGAAAAACATCAAATAAGGTGTAAATTTCAGCTCTGCAGTTTTGAGTAAGCCAAGCGTGAAATGCATTCTAATACTCTCAAGTGGTAGCGGCTTTTGACCATTGGTGATGTCACTGTTGCACTTGAGGAAGCTGACATGCACTTATTGAAACCACTGCACCATATCTAGATGGTAAAGCCTGCTTCTTGTCTTTATGATAACACATGAGTGCAGCCATTTACCACAATCGCAAACTTCTAGCAAGATCAGTGAGGTCTGCCAAAACCTGCAGCTGACAACAAAGAACAGCAGCTAGTGACCAACCCAGCAATGTTGTCTTTTGAACAGCGAGTCTACGCAGACAGAAGTAAATGACGGTTAATTACAAATTACATTCTGATCAGGACTATGGGGACCCACAGCTTGAATAACAATCAGAGCCTGAGGCACTCACCTGCTTGTAAAAAGAACATACGGAGACACAAGCTGGGGCACTATACAAGTTCCAATACAAGCTGCGATGTACAAGAGCTGATTGGATTACAGAGATTTTAGTTTGGGGGAGGAAAAGAAGTATTAAAATTTCAATTTTAGAGAAAGTGTGATTACAGATTGTGAAAGATTTTTTTTTCAAAATTAAACTATTCTGAAAGATTTGGGACTTCTCAGTACTAGAGTGCCAGCAACAATAAGCAATGACAGACTGTAGATAACATAAATCCAGGATAGCCTGAGGCATCTAGTTGTAAATTCAAGATGGTCAAGCATAGTCAAGAAGAACAGACATTATTAACATAGCTCAAGGGCCATTCACAGAGGGTTCTAGCCCACTATATTGTTACCCCAGATTAAGCTGCTTATGCAGATAAGACACATCATTAATAATAATGTGATGAGAAGATGTGTGTGTTACTGTTGATTATCATTCAGTTCATTTACGTGCATATTAAATCTCAATAGCTTTTTTTGCCAAAATATAATCCAAATGCTTATCATCAATGTATTTTCATAACTATGACATAATCCACATTGTCCTGTCTTCAGTATTTTATAGCTGCAGTAGTCAAGTTAATTTTAAAAGAAATGAACATGCATAATTTCCTCAGATGATAAAATGATAATCAAGGCTGATTGCGTGGGAAACGTTGTTATGGACTGTCCTTTACCTCACCCTCCTCTGTAGGGAAAGGGAAAATTCCAGATACATGGGCTCCCTTTATAATCAGTAAGTGATACAGCCAACTGAAGACATGCATAATTGCTGGATTACTTGGCAGGGTCAAATAGGTTCCTGTCTGATTGATCCAGGCAATGGAGATATTGAGTAATAAAGTCAGTCATTATATCATACAGTATGGAAACAGTCTAACTCCCGACCGACCAGACATCCCAATCTGACCAACTCTGATTTGCCAACATTTGGCCCACATCCCTCTAAATCCTTCTCATTCATTTATCCTTCCAACTGCATTTTAAATGTTGTAATTGTACCCACTTCCATCACTTCCTCTGACAGCTCACTCCATACATGCACCACCCTCTGCGTGAAAAAGTCACCACTGAGGTTCTTTTTAATTCATTACTCTAAAACCTAAAACTTATATCCTCTCGGTTTGGACTCACTCACCCGAGGACAAAAACCTGGGATATTCACCCTATCCATACCCCTCATGACTTTATAAACCTCTATCAGGTCACCCCTCATATTCCAACACTCAGGAAAAATAGTCCCAGCCTATTCAGCTTCTCCCTATAACTCATACTCTCCAATCATGGCAACATCCTTGTAAATCTTTTCTTTACCTTCTCAAGTTTAACATCTTTCCCATAAAAGGGCAACCAGAACTGTACACAGTATTCTAAAAGTGCCATCAATAATGTCCTCAAAGAAATGTATAGCACAGAAAATTGCCCTTCAGTGCACTGTATCAATGCTAGTCAAAAACAGCCACCCAACTATTGTAATCTTACTTAACCAGCACCTGGTTCAAAATCTTGTATGCTTCGGCATCTCAGGTGAACGTCTACATACTACTTAAATATTATGATGGTTTCAGCTTGTATCATCCTTTACAGGCAGTGAGCTCCAGATGCTTACCACCCATTGGGTCAAAAAACTTTCCTTTTATCTCTGCTAAACTATTTGCCCTCTCTTTAATTATTTCTGCATTTACCCTGTATTCAACAGAGGAAGAAACCACATTGCAATGTCATTTGATTAAGCAGTTCCTGGATATTGTTAGTAGTCAAAAGATCAGGGCCATGTATTCTGTTTGTCTGCTCCTTCAAAAAAGTTTGCCACCACAGACCGTCATGTGATGAAATTATCATGGCTGATTTCTGATTCTCTTCCAATCCCTTGTATATTTCATTGTAGTTGTTCCTGACAATTGGGTGTTGATTAAATGGAATTATTTGTGAAAAAACTTGTTACAGATCGTTAAGCATTATGAAAGCTAAATGGGTGTCAATGACACCTTAAACATTTGAGAATCCAGTAACTTGATAGTGGACTGTAGTTTCTTCAGTTATAACCAGTATCTCAAATTGTCTGGAATTCTTTATGAATGTAAAATGAATCTCCTGGGCAATCCTGCTAGCAACTGAAAGAAAACTAGCTACAGTGTCTTATGTTCTGTGTAGTTCTTTCATAACTGAGCATTCCTTTTACTACCTTAAGTTGCTCCAAACTGCTTAGCAGCCAATTAATACTTTTGCAGTGTAGTCACTGTTGTAAATTATTCTGCTGTTGATCTCACAAGAAGACTATTAGCCCAAAGACTAAAGTGTTAAAGGGGTAGTTTTATTTGGGCTGAATCATGTTTCCCTTTCTCTGTTAGAATCCTTCAATTTTCTGAAAATAAATTTCCATTAAACGCTAAAATACCTTCGACAGCTGAAGCCATTCAGATAGATAATTTTGCTGTCAGTTTCAAGCGTGCAGAATGACATTGGCTGATGAAAGTAAAATTCAACCTAGTCTGCAAGTAGGTGCTGCAATGTTTGATCTACACTCTTGTGAATGACTATTGAATGTAACAATACATCAAGGATGGTAGGAGAAGACATATTGTCTGGAGCCCTACAGACTCAGTGTCCAACTCCATATGATCTGATGTCACTGTGACCTTGCTCGTTTTGCAATTCTCACCTGTACTGAAAGATATAAATTATTTTCCCCTACATCTCCACCCAAGATATGTTACAGGATCTCTCTGAACTATGTACTTCACTTAACTCACCTGCCCTTCATTCTTCATACAAGTTTCTTTCACTTGAAGGATTGACTCTCAGTGTGCTCAGTTCTCATGGAAAACACATAGGACAATTATACTCTTCTGTAACTCCTCTTACTCTTCCTTTATCACACACTTCTCTTTCGGGAAAGGGACAAACCCACTTTCCGGCTGCATGGGTTTCGCTTTGCAACTTGTGAGACTGGAGTCAAACAGAATCATACTTTGCTTGGTGCTGTGGAATATGATCCCGCCCTGTTGTCCAGGCAGCAGAGAGGAACCTCGATTATCTGGCATTCAATTATCTGAATATCAGATTATCCAGCAAGATCGCAAGGTCCCGATGCTCGGCTAAACTATGTTATCTGGCATTCGATTAACCGGAGTTCGATTAACTGAACGAAATACTCCCCCTGCCTGTGTCCTTTGGACATTCGAAGTTCCTCTGTATTCAGCAGGAGCACAAACTCATCGCATTGTCACTTTGTATTGGAGTGGAATGACAGCTTGCCCTGATCACTGGTCTTTGGGCTGTGATATTTGCAGATAGTTGAATGTCGTGATAATGCACATTAATGAAGAAACAACTGATTCACAGGAGTATATCCAGCATTCAAAGCATCAGAACCTCTTAAGGAAGAGAAAGAATTGACATTTTCATGCTTTTTAAAAATCTTTGCTCTCTAATCTAGGAATAAATGTCATAGAGTCGTAGAGCTGTACAACATGAAAAATGACCCTTCCATACAACTTGTCCATAATGACCAGATATCCTAAATTACTCAGTTCCATTTGACTCATATCCCTCTAAGCCCTTCCTATTCTTATACCGACCCAGATGCCTTTTAAATGTTGTCTCCATCACATCGTCCAGCAGCTCATTCCATGCACATACCACCCTCTGTGTGAAAAACACCTTCTTCACTATCCTGTCTACCTGGAACTCCACATTCAAGGAACTGTGAACCTACACTCCAAGGTTTCTTTGTTCAGCAAATCTGCCCAGGACCTTACTATTTAGTATATAAATTCTGCCCTGATTTGCCTTTCCAAAATGCAGCACCTCACATTTATCTAAATTAAACTCCAACTGCCATCCTTCGGCCCATTAGCCCATCTGATCAAGATCCTGTTGTAATCTGAGGTAACCTTCTTTGCTGTCCACTACATCACTGATTTTGGTGTCATCTGCAAACTTACTAACTAAACCTCCTATGTTCACATTCAAATCATTTATATAAATGATGTAAAGCAGTGGACCTAGCACTGATCCTTGTGGCACACCACTGGTCACAGGTCTCCAGTCTGAAAAGCAACCCTGTACCATCATCCTCTGTCTCCTACTTTTAAGAAGTTCTGTATCCAAATGGCTAGTTCTCCCTGTATTCCATATGACCTAACCTTGCTAACCAGTTTACAATGCAACACCTTGTTGAATGTCTTCCATGTAGATCACGTCCACCACTCTGCCTTCATCAATCTTCAAAAAAACTCAATCAAATTAGTGGGACAAGATTTTCCATGCATAAAGCCATGTTAATTGAGGAAACAAAAGGGGTGTTTTGAATTTAGTGCTGGAAGCGAGGAGAGGAAGACCTCTCCACTACCTTTTTCACAGATATTACTCTTTCTTTAGATAGGGGAATTACTTCAACATTTGCTGCAACATGAAGCTGCTAAGGTGCAGGCAGGAACATCTTGGGAACTTAATGAGAAAGCAGGAGTGCACCATCATGGACAATAGAATAATCTGTCAGAGCAGAATCAATAGGACTAAGCTTTCCTGAGCTCCTCGTATTCTCCACGTCAACCTTCGCTTCTCTACCCCCCCACTTCCTCTGACAACTTCCATTCTATCTAACCCAGTATTATCAAGGGCTGAACTCAGGACCCATTCTGAGACTAAATAATGCTTACTGATGAATTAACTCATATAAATAAACCTTCATTTATAAAAAGAAAACAAATTCACTACATTTTAGTTCCTTTAATTCCTTACAAAAAAGCATTTCCATTAATAGTCCAACTTCAAAGTGTTGATAATCACTTTGAGCTGTCAATCAATCTGTGAAATGACAGGGAACTCAACAATATAATAATACACCCCAATATAATAATACACCCCAGTCCAACACCGGCATCTCTGAATCATGAATATAATAATAGATTGTGACATCAGTAATCTAGTAATGACAACCTCTGGTTTATATCAACAGGCATCCTGACATAGCAAGCAATGATTTTTGAATAACTGCACTCAGTTCTTTCCTGCAGATATTTAAAGGGCAGATGTTTTATACACTTGGACAACTTGACCACTAGCTTTGACAGCTCTGTTGACAGTTCCATTGAGCTTGACGATTTCAATATGCTTGTGCATTTTTATGCACATTTACATTTAGTTTTAACAATCCAAAACAAAAACAGCTGGCTGTTCCCAAAGATGTCCCTTAAGCATGTCCAAAAGAGTACCTTACAAGTCCAAAGAAATACTCTACTTAACTGAATAATTCCACAAGAATAGAGCTGCTGCTACCAGATACAGGTTGCATGCATTGTATTTCTTATGCCTCGCTTGGTGAATGTCAGAGATGACTGAAGACTCTTTCTCCTCTGTTTCTGGTACACAAAATCACAACACTAGTGCTACTTTCCTCTCTCACCTGGAATCAAAATCCTGGAATTCCCTCCTGAACAGGGTCTATCTACTGTAGAAGTTCAAGGAGGCAGCTCATCACCACCTTCTCAAGGGCAACTAGGGATGACCAGCTAGCCTTGCTCTCGCCCCATGAGAGAATAATACAAGTGAGAAAAACCTGTCAATTTTGCTTCCAAACTCCACCTTGCTCTTGCACCTGGAGTCACTCTGACTCCTCCCTTCCCTTCCTTGACATTTCTGTTTGTATTTCTGGGATAGGCTGGCCACCATATCCACTACAACCCTACAGAATCCTCAGACTTGAGTCCAATAAGGATTTCATTTCATTCACTCACTCAGTGTATCTCCATCATAGCTGTTATGATGATGTCACCTTCTGCCACCATTTTCCTCAACTGAGGATTTCCTGCTTCTGGTTCACAAGCCCCTCAGCCGTCTCCAACTATTTCCCGCATTTCTGTCCTCACCTCTCCCCTCCCACAACAGTGAAAGGGTTCCCTGGTTTTCACTTTCCATCTCACCAGCCTCTGCATCCAAAGGATTATAAGCCACCACTTCTGACACCTCCAGTAAGATGCTATCACAAGAAAAATATTCCATCAGCCATCCTATGTCGGCATTCCACAGGGATGGTTCTCTCCAGAACACCCTTGTCGACTCCTCCTCTACTACTAATACCTCCCTACACCATCAAAGCACTTCCTATGCAATCGCAGAAGTTGTAACACTTACCCATTTACCTCTTCCCTCCTCACTATCCAAATCCTCAAACACACCATCCAGGTGAAACAGCAATCTACCTGCACTTCACTCAATCTAGTCTACAATATTCACTGCTCACAATATGGTCTCCTCTACACTGGAGACAAAGTCGCTATTCGGGTGACTGTTTCATGGAATATCTATGTTCTGTACACACATATGACCTCATACTTCCAGTTGTCTGCCATTTCCACACACCGCTGTGTTTCCTGGCCAACATCCCTGTCTCAGGCCTGTTAAAGTGCTCTCGCGCGGCTTAATGCAAGCTGAGAAAACAACTTACCTTCCGCTTTGGGACATCACAGCCTTCAAGACTCAATATCAGGTTTAATCATTTTGAAGCATAACTCATCTCCTTCCATGAGAAAGTGAGGACCGCAGATGCTGGAGATCAGAGCTGAAAATGTGTTGCTGGAAAAGCACAGCAGGTCAGGCAGCATCCAAGGAGCAGGAGAATCGACGTTTCAGGCATGAGCCCCTGAAGAAGGGCTTATGGTGGAGTGCCTGAAGGGTGGAGAAATAAATGAGAGGAGGGTGGGGATGGGGAGAAAGTAGCATAGAGTACAATAGGTGAGTGGGGGAGGGATGAAGGTGATAGATCAGGGAGGAGGGTGGAGTGGATAGGTGGAAAGGAAGATAGGCAGATAGGACAAGTCATGGGGACAATGCTGAGCTGGAAGTTTGGAACTAGGGTGAGGTGGGGGAAGGGGAAATGAGGAAACTGGTGAAGTCCACATTGATGCCCTGGGGTTGAAGTGTTCCAAGGTGGAAGATGAGGCGTTCTTCCTCCAGGCGTCTGGTGGTGAGGGAGCGGAGGTGAAGGAGGCCCAGGACTTCCATGTCCTCAGCAGAATGGGAGGGGGAGTTGAAATGTTGGGCTGAATGGCCTTACTTCCACTCTTAAGTCTTATGGTCTTACAACCATCAAATGAAAAAGATCACTGTCCACCCTGTATAACCCTCTGATTGTCTTATATGTCTCCATTAAGCCGCCTCTCAATCTTCTCTTTAGCAAAAACAGCCTCAAGTCTCTCAGCCTTTCCTCATAAGTCCTTCCCTCCATACCAGGCAACATCCTAGTAAATCTCCTCTGAACCCTTTCCAAAACTTCCACATCTTTCCTACAATGTGGTGACCAGAACTGTTATGCAATACTCTAAGTGCGGCCGTTTCAAAGTTTTGTACAGCTGCAGCATGACCTCGTGGCTCCAAAACTCAATCCCTTTATCAATAAAAGTGAACACACCATAAGCCTTCCGAACAACCCTATCAACCTGGATGGCAACTTTCAGAGATCTATGTACATGGACACTGAGATCACTCTGCTCATTTACACTACCAAGAATCTTACCATGAGCCCAGTACTCTGCACTGCTGTTACTCTTTCCAAAGTAAATTACCTCACACTTCTCTGCATCAAACTCCATTTGTGACCTCTCAGCCCAGCTCTGCAGCTTATCTATGTTCCTCTATAGCCTGAACAGCACAGCAGGTCAGGCAGCATCCAGGGAACAGGAGATTCGACGTTTCGGGCACAGGCCCTTCTTCCTGAAGAAGGGCCTGTGCCCGAAACGTCGAATCTCCTGTTCCCTGGATGCTGCCTGACCTGATGTGCTGTTCCAGCAATAAAGTTTCAACTTTGATCTCCAGCATCTGCAGACCTCACTTTCTCCTCCTCTATAGCCTGCAAGATCCTTTGGCACTATCCACAATTCCACCGACGTTAGTGTCATCCGCACATTTCCTAACCTATCCTTCTACACCCTCATCCAGGTTTTTTATAAAAATGACAAACAACAGTGGCCCCAAAACACGTTCTTGTGGTACAACACTTGTAACTGAATTCCAGGATGAACATTTCCCATCAACCACCATCCTCTGTCTTCTTTCAGCTTGCCAATTTCTGATCCAAACCACTAAATCCAGCTCCATCCCATGCCTCCATATTTTGTGCAATAGCCTATCGTGGGGAACCTTATCAAACACCTTACTGAAACCCATTAACACCACATCAAGTGCTTTACCCTCATCCACCTGTTTGGTCACCTTCTCAGAGAACTCAATAAGGTTTGTGAGACATGACCGACCCTTCGCAAAACCATGTTGACTATCCCTAATCAACTTATTCCTCTCTAGATGATTTTAAATCCTATCTCTTATAACATTTTCCAACAGTTTACCCACAACTAAAGTAAGGATCACTGGTCTATAATCATCAGAGTCATCTCTACTCCCCTTCATGAACAACGGAACAACATTTGCTATCTTCCAGTCTTCTGGCACTATTCCTGTAGACAATGAAAACATTAAGATCAAAGCCAAAAGACTTTACAATTTCCTCCCTGGCTTCCCAGAGAATCCTAGGATAAATCCCATCCAGCCCACACTTTCCAGAATTGCTAACACCTCCTCCTTGTGAACCTCAATCCCATCTAGTCTCGTCGCCTGTATCTTAGTATTCTCCTCGACAATATTGAAGCTGAAAAATGTGTTGTTGGAAAAGCGCAGCAGGTCAGGCAGCATCCAAGGAGCAGGAGAATCGACATTTCGGGCATAAGCCCTTCTTCAGGAATGAGGAGGGTGTGCCAAGCAGGCTAAGATAAAAGGTAGGGAGGAGGGACTTGGAGGAGAGGCGTTGAATATATTTCCAAGGATATATTTCCCTCCCCTCCCCTATCAGCATTCCAGAAAGACCACTCCCTCCGCGACTCCCTCGTCAGGTCCACACCCCCCACCAACCGAACCTCCACTCCCGGCACCTTCCCCTGCAACCGCAAGGAATGCAAAACTTGCGCCCAGACCTACCCCCTCACTTCCCTCCAAGGCCCCAAGAGATCCTTCCATATCCATCACAAATTCACCTGCACCTCCACACACATCATTTACTGCATCCGCTGCACCCGATGTGGCCTCCAGGCCGCCTACTTGTGGAACGTTTCAGAGAACACCTCTGGGACACCTGGACCAACCAACCCAACCGCCCCGTGGCAGAACACTTTAACTCCCCCTCCCACTCCACCAAGGACATGCAAATCCTTGGCCTCCTCCATCACCAGATCATGGCAACACGAGGCCTGGAGGAAGAGCGCCTCATCTTCCGCCTAGGAACCCTCCAACCACAAGAGATGAATGCAGATTTCTCCAGCTTCCTCATTTCCCCTCCCCCCACCTTATCTCAGTCCCAACCCTCGGACTCAGCACCGCCTTCTTGACCTGCAATCTCCTTCCCGACCTCTCCGCGCCCACCCCCTCTCTGGCCTATCACCCTCACCTTAACCTCCTTCCACCTATCGCATTCCCAACACCTCTCCCCCAAGTCCCTCCTCCCTACCTTTTATCTTAGCCTGCTTGGCACACCTTCCTCATTCCTGAAGAAGGGCTTATGCCTGAAACGTCGATTCTCCTGCTCCTTGGATGCTGCCTGACCTGCTGCGTTTTTCCAGCAACACATTTTCAGCTCTGATATCCAGCATCTGCAGTCCTCACTTTCTCCTCGACAATATTGTCTTTTTCCAGTGTGAATACTGATGAAAAATATTCATTTAGCGCTTCTCCTACTCCTTGGATTCCACACATAACTTTCCACTACTGTCCTTGATTGGCCCTAATCTTATTACATCATTCTTTTATTCCTGGTATACTTATAAAAAACTTTAGGGTTTTCCTTGATCCTTCCTGCCAATGACTTCTCATGTCCCCTCCTGGCTCTTCTTAGTTCTTCAGGTCTTTCCTGGCTACCTTGTAACTCTCAAGCGCCCTAACTGAACCATCACATCTCATCCTAACATTAGCCTTCTTCTTCTTCTTGACAAGAGATTCAAATTCTTTAGTAAACCACAGCTCCCTTGCTCGACTACTTCCTCCCTGCCATACAGGCACATACTTATCTAGGACATGCAGTAGCTGTTGCTTGAATAAGCTCCACATTTCTATTGTGCCCATCCCCTGCAGTTTCCTTCCCCATCCTATGCATCCTAAAACTTGCCTAATTGCATCACAATTGCCATTCCCCCAGCTATAACTCTTGCCCTGCATTATATGCCTATCCCTTTCCATCACTAAAGTAAACATATTGAAATTGTGGTCACTATCACCAAAGTGCTCACCTACCTCCAACTCTAACACCTGGCCGGGTTCATTACCCAGTACCAAATCCAATATGGCCTCGCCCCTTGTTGGCCTGTCTACATACTGTGTCAGAAAACCATCCTGCACACATTGGACAAAAACTGAACCATCTAAAGGATAGTATTTTCAGTCAATATTTGGAAAGTTAAAGTCCCCCATAATAACTACCCCGTTACTCTCATTCCTAACCAGAATTATCTTTGCTATCCTTTACTCGACATCTCTGGAACTATTCGAAGGGCTATAGAAAACCTCCAACTCGGTGACCTCTCCTTTCCTGCTTCTGACCTCAGCCCATGCTACCTCAGTCCTCCCATGTCCTTTCTGCAACCATAATACAGCCCTTGACTAACAATGCCACACTTCCCCTCTTTTACCATCTTCTCTGTTCTTATATAAATCCCAGAACCTGAAACAACCATTCCTGTCACTGCTCTATCCATGTCTCTGAAATGGCCACAACATCAAAGTCCCAGGTACCAACCCATGCTGCAAGTTCATCCACCTTATTCCGAATGGTCCTGGTGTTGACATAGACACACTTCAAACTAACTTCCTGCTTGCTGGTGAACTCTTGTGACCTTGAAACCATATTTCTGCCCTCACTCCTTTCAACCTCCTGGATATTGGAACTACAATTTAGGTTCCCATCCCCCACCAAATTAGTTTAAACCCTGGATGTAGTTTTGCTTGCTGAGCTGGAAGGTTCGTTTTCAGATATTTTGTCACCATACTAGGTAACATGATCAGTGAGCCATTGGATGAAGCACTGGGGGTCTGGCCTGCTTTCTATTTATGTGTTTAGGTTTCCTCAGGTTGGTGATGATGTTACCTAGTATGGTGATGAAATGTTTGAAAACGAACCTTCCAGCTCAATGAGCAAACCTACATCCAGAACCTCAACCTGAGCTAAACATCTTCTCAAAGCTCGCTAGCACTTATAGGCACAATATGCTAAAAGTAGTTTAAACCCTCCCGAATAGCACTGGCAAACTTCCCTCCCAGGATATTAGTACCCCTCTGTTTCAGGTGTAGACCATCTTGTTTGTAGAGGTACCAGATTAAGCTCCAATTATTAAGGTATCTGGAACCCTCCCTCCTACACCATCCCTATAGCCACGTGTTCAACTCCCCTCTCTCCTTATTCCTCACCTCACTAGCATGTGGTGAGCAAACCAGAGGTAACAACTCTGTTTGTTCTAACACGAAGCTTCCACCCAAGCTCCCCGCATTTCTACCTTAAATTCCCATCCCTTTTCCTACCTATGTCAGTTTGTATCTATGTGGACCACGACTTGGGGCTGCTCCCCCTTCCCCTCAAGGATCCTGAAAACACATTTGTGTAATTTTCATCCTCATCTGTGAAAATGGTTGGTACCATGTTTGAGAAACAGACTGCAGCATTTGGGCCTCTGGAGTCACTCAAGCTCTATCAGAGGATCACTGTGCCCAAGATAGTTGGGTATTTTAGCAAATAGGGGAAAGGAGGAGTGTGTGTTCTGACTCAGAGACTTAAAACTGTTAATGTACCAAATCCAATTTTGTGTAACTCCTGTCGTCCACTCTATGCGCTGTATTAAGAGATATCAAAATCACTTCAAGATCACAAATACTCTCCAGCATGTTGCATATATTCTTTCTTCTGTAACAGAATAACCGTGACTGCTCAGGGTGAGCAGGTCTATTCTAGCTCCACATATCTTCCAATAAACCAATGATGAATAAATAACCCACAATTCACAAGACTGTTTCTATCAAGCAGTCTGATCTGCCATCATTTTGTTTACTTTTATTATGGTTCTTCCTGTTAAGCATTCCTTTGTTGACTGCCAGTAACTTAAACAACTCCCGCAGTCACAGGTGATGCTCAGAGACTGGCGGTAAAAGCAAGAGGCAAAGAGGGAGCGTCTCCAGTTTGATTACCATACCTAACACAGTTTAAGTACATTGATTATTTAATTGTGCTAAATTTTCAAATGACCACTTAAATTACTGTCATATACTTTTAGTTTGAACAGGCCAGCTGTGCTTTATTATTATTAATATGCATTTCATGGGGATGGGAACATTTGTAATTGCCATGATGCTACTCATTCAGCTGGAACAAAACAACAGCCCGAATCTTTCAAGGAGCAGGCTGCCTCTCCTCTCCAATGTTCTTTTTTCCCCGCAGCGACAAAGCACTGCATTTCTGCCCATGAGTTCCAAACCTTCTGAGATGCAGAGCACATATTAAATTAAAATCCTTAACCGTAACATGAGATCAATAGGGAAGTCAAGCAATGTCCCCTTATTATTTAGGGCAATTAAAGGAGTTCTGGTAAGTTCATTCACCACCGCATTGAAAGATCTTGGGACATTCTGTCAGTGAATGAGTGCAGATGAGGTAAGTGTGTCAGTGGTTGAGTTGGGTGGTAGGATAGCAGAGTACCAGCTGAGTAGAGTGTCACGTTAGAGTAGCAGAGCAAAAATATGGGTTGAGGGTCAACACGGACATTAGATTAGATTAGATTACATTACATTACAGTGTGGAAACAGGTCCTTCGGCCCAACAAGTCCACACCATCCCGCTGAAGCGCAACCCACCCATACCCCTACATTTACCCCTTACCTAACACTATGGGCAATTTAGCATGGCCAATTCACCTGACCTGCACATCTTTGGACTGTGGGAGGAAACCGGAGCACCCGGAGGAAACCCACGCAGACACGGGGAGAACGTGCAAACTCCACACAGTCAGTTGCCTGAGGTGGGAATTGAACCCGGGTCTCAGGCGCTGTGAGGCAGCAGTGCTAACCACTGTGCCACCGTGCTGCCCACTGTATCCATGTGGATACAGTGCCAGCTAAGTAGGCTGCTTGGAGAGTGGGGGACAGTTACATCTTCCCAGGTAATTCCTGCAGAAGCACTGTATAGCTACCGGAATACCTAGACTGATACCTTACGAATGAAATGCTCATCAATGAAGTCTGCTCAGACTCTATATTGAAAGTTTGAAAAGTTGTTGTTGCTCATTGATAAATTTAAACAAAACTTATTCTTGAACCTTTTGACAAAGCAGCAACTGCAGGCCTGTGTTCTTATTCCAGTGTTTGCTATTGTCCTCTTTTAAATTTTATCCTTTCACCTTATTCCCATCTTCAGTACCATGTCACCAATATCACAAGATGAAACCTCTACCCTTCATCAAACTAGAGGTGACAACCTAAATTATTACCCTCTTTTGTTGGTGCAAGTTTATTGACCTTGGGAAATAAATGTGAGCTCAGTCAATGCTTGTAAAGCACATAGGGCATCCAAATTCAATGCAATGGTGACTTTTGGTGCCATGAATAAAGGATGCTGTGTTACATACAATCTGCAGACTAAAATCTCATCAAAAACACAACTCGGTGACAATCTCCCGACTGATGCTAACTGTCAAGGTCCTCAAAAGTTGATCTCAAACATGGAAAGTTCTGAGATATCAGAATATAAGGCCTATCGAATTCTGTTGGCAAGCAATAAAGAATCCTCCATCCACTCTGGGAAAATCCCGCATAGGTCATTCTCAAATTTCCTCTCACTTTACAACATTCTAAAAGTCTCCCAAAAACTTCCTTACACATGAGTACAGATCTCAGAGCAGCACTTAATCTATCTTTTTAGATTAGATTAGATTAGATTACTTACAGTGTGGAAACAGGCCCTTCGGCCCAACATGTCCACACCGACCCGCCGAAGCACAACCCACCTATACCCCTACATTTACCCCTTACCTAACACTACGGGCAATTTAGCATGGCTAATTCACCTGACCTGCACATCTTTGGACTGTGGGAGGAAACCGGAGCACCTGGAGGAAACCCACGCAGACACGGGGAGAATGTGCAAACTCCACACAGTCAGTCGCCTGAGGCGGGAATTGAACCCGGGTCTCTGGCGATGTGAGGCAGCAGGGCTAACCAGTGTGCCACCGTGCTGCCCACAAAGAGCTCATGCTGCTTAACCAAGGTAGTCTGTACATAGTCTTGATGAGAAATTATTTTTGCGTATGACTAAAAGCAGCTGCTATTTGATATGGGCACCTGCCTCTGCGAACCACATAGGTACAATTTTGAATTAGCCACCATTCCTCAACTGTGAAAGTGGTCGGTACCATGTTTGAGGGACAGGTTTCTGCATTCGGGCCTCTGTACTCATTCAAGCCCCTAACTCCGTCAGAGGATTACAGTGCACAAGATAGTTAGGTGTCTTGTCCATAAGAGGAAAGGAGGGGCGTGTCTTCTGACTAGGATACATGAAACCATTAATGTATAAAATGCAATTTTGTATAATTCCTGTAATCCACTCTATATGCTGTTTTAGCAGAAATCAATCACAAGTAGGGTCACAAATACTCTCCAGCATGTTGCATATATGCTTTCTTCTGTAAGGGAATAACAGTGACTTCTCAGGGTGAGCAGATCTACTCCAGCTTCACATACCTTCCAATATACCAATGATGAATCCAGCTTTATCGTCCATATAGATCACTTGCTGCCAAGTGTGCTTGCTTCTCCACACTTAAAAGCAAAACACCCTGCAGATGTGAGAAATCTGAAAAAGGAACAGAAAAAGAAATTCACTGTTCATAAGAAGTGACTTTGCACTCGAGTCGTTAACTCTGTTTCTCTCTTCACAGATGCTGTCAGACCTGCTGAGTTTCCCCAGCATTTTCTGTGTTTTTTTAAAAACGGTTTCTCCCCATTGTTATGCAGTTCATCTCCAAATTGCTGCTTTCTATATTGGTACTTGCAATATCCAAAGCTGATGGTTGGTCCTATGATAGAACTGTTGCTGTGATGCTTCTTACTCAGCTGGAACAAACCAGTGGCCTGAATCTTCCAAGGAGTGGCAATGACTGCCAGAGTCTTTGAATGCTGCAGTGACCAAGCTTTACATTTCTGCCTGAGAGTTCTAAACTCATACTCTCCAGAGTTGACAGCTGCTTCCCAAGTGGCAATACCTACACTTTTATTTGTAAACAGGTTTCACTAGATGAACACTGTGAAGTGTTCATCTAGTGAAACACTTCACTAGATGAACACTTCACTCACTATACTCCACAAAACTATCCGATCCTCCACATTTGAGGGACCATTTTGTTGGTTGAAATGGCAGAGGGTTAGGTGTTGACCCTTCCAAGTGTGAGTTCTTTTCTGATCTCTTGAAGCCTCTCTGTATATAGAGCATTTCAAATATCTCAGCATTAGAATAGATTTGATGAGGCCTTTGCCCAGTAACGAAAGGTGTAGGGGATGTACAAATAAAGTGATGAGGCAAAATGAACTGGTAATAAAGCATGAATTAAAAGAACCCTGGGTTCCACTTGAAATTACATTTTCACTAAATGTGATAACATAAGGATTTAATGTGAGTGGTGGTGCCCATATTTTCGTGATGTGACTAAACAAAAAGATATATTTGTGTACTTTTGGCCTAATTTATTGATGCTGCCCATAGAATCTTTCCTTAACCTTGAGAATTTTCTGCATAGATGATTTAATGAATGTGGGAGACAAAATTCACTCTGTTCACCATCTCTCTTACCATGCCAGTTGCACATTAATTTTGATATAAGTGTTCCTCTCTGCACTCAAAATTGCACACTTCTCATGAGTACCATTTCTTCTTACCATAACTCCCTTTTTTAAGTGAAGATTCTTCCAATTTATTTCAATACCAGTTGGGCTCTGCTAAGACAGAAGTTTCCTTATTTTCAGTGCAGGAGCTCTTTAAGCACAGCCAAGGGAACAGTGCTGACAGCAATTACACAATTCTCCTGCACTGAATGGCACCCACATATATAAATGTTTCAACAGCATAATGGATCCAGAGGTTTGAGAGACTTACAAATTTTCACTAGATCAAGTCTTTCCTGTACTGCAGCAGACTAAATGAACAGAGTTAATTGCATGACATAAATTGTGCAGGCCAAAAAAGTGTCATGCTGCTTATTCTAAGTTTAGTCTTCCTTGCCAGCTGGCGTCAACCCATGATGTTGCTAATAAGAAAACACTTCAAGGAGCAAAACATCTTCATCTCATTCTTCAACCAAAATTCAGATGATAGTTTAATGTGCTCCAAATAATCAGTTTATAGTGAGTCAAACTAATTCAGTCTGCGCAAATTATTTTGTATGGCACATGGTTACTTTCCATTATGGTGTAAGTAATGTTATTGTGGCTTTTGTATATCGACATTTTGTTAAAAATCTTGCATAGGACTCACAGCTCCTGTTCACAATCCTATGTTTATTGTTATGATTTTTGTGTCTTTCTGCCAATGGTAACCACACTAAATTATATAAACGTTTCCCATTCAATTTGACTTTGGCTACTTGGTGGCTCTCTGAATTCAATTTCTAATTTATTTTAACTGGCTTTATCACTTGTCTTTATGTTAAAAAATAACTTAGTATTTATCAAATTCCATGGACAGCACCACGTTGAATTTACTTTTATCTTTAATGATAGAGGACAAAAAGTTAGACAACTATGATTGATGGATATGTTTAGACTTGTGTGATGTAAGAAGTGGCAGACCCCAAACCGATGTTAAAACCATGGCTCTTCCCAATATATGTAAAAAGGATCTACACTTGGGTATAAGAAGATGAAAATGGGAAATTTAAAAAGCTTGATTTTGCTCACAGTTGCTTACCATTTAGAAAACACAAAACCAAGGCCTCAGACCAATGTATGTTATCATAGGAACAAACAACCTTTGCCCCAATTTTTCTCTATTCTACAGAAGACATCGATTCTTGCAAAGAAACATTTCCAGAAGTGTTGGTATTTATTTTGCTCAAGGGAGCATATTTCATGCGTGAAACTAAACAGTGCAAGATCGGAGGCACTCTGACTAAGAGGGCATTAAAATTAAGTCTTAGATTTTTCCTCATTGTTATTGACACATAGCACTTTTGGGAATGGATACATTGAACATAGAACAGTTTAGCACAATACAGGCCCTTCAGCCTTTGATGTTAAGCCGAACCTCTTATCCTACTAAGCTACATACCGTTCATTTTAGTATCATCCATGTGCCTACCCCAGAGTCACTTAAATGTCCCTAATGTATCTGACTCTACTACCACTACTGGCAGTGCATTCGACGCACCCACCACTTTCTGTGTAAAGAACAGACCTCTGACATCTCCCCTAAACCTTATGCCAATTACCTTAAAATTACGCCTCCTCATGATAGCCATTTCTGCCTTGGGAAAAAGTCTATGACTATTCATTCTATCTTTATATGCCTCTTGTCATCTTGTACACCTCTATCAAGTCACCTCTCACCCTTCTTCGCTTCAATAAGAGAAGCCCTAGCTCCCTCAACCTTTCTTCATAAGACCTGCCCCCCAGTCCAAGCAGCATCCTGGTAAATCTCCTCTGCACCATCTCTAAAGCTTCCACATCCTTCCGATAATGAAGCGACCAGAACTGAAAATAAGATTCCAAGTGTGGTCTCACCAGGGCTCTGTAGAGTTGCAGCATAACCTCACTGCTCTTAAACTCAATTCCCCACTAATGAAAGCCAACATACCATATGCCTTCTTAACAACCCTATCAACTTGGGTGAGAACTTTGAGGGATCTATAGACCTGGACCCAAGATCCCTCTGTTCCTCCACACTGCGAAGAACCCTGCCTTTCACTTTGTATTCTGTATTCAAATTCAATCTTCCAAAATGAATCACCTCACACTTTTCCAGGTTGAACTCTATCTGCCACTTATCAGCCCAGTTCTGCATCCTGTCAATGTCCTGTCGCAACCTACAACAGCCTTCCACACTATCCATCACTCCACCAACCTTACTAGCCCACCCTTCCACTTCCTCATCCAAGTCATTTATAAAAATCACAAAGAGCAGAGATCCTAGAACAGACCCCAGCAGAACACCACTTGTCACCAAGCTCCAGGCAGAATACTTTCCATCTACTACTACCCCCTGTCTTCTGTGGGCCAGGCAATTCTGCATCCAGACTGCTGAATTTCCCTGTATCCCATGCATCTTTACTCATCAAACACCTTGCTAAAATCCATGTACATGACATCCACTGCTTTACCTTGATGCTGTCAAAAGGTCACTGAGGTTTGTGAGGCATGACCTGCCCTTCTCAAAGCCATGCTGACTATCTCTAATCAAACTATGGTTTTCCAAATAATCATAAATCCTGTCTCTCAGAATCCTCTCCAATAATTTGGCCACTGCTGACATAAGACTGATTTGTGTGTAATTCCCAAGATTATCCCTGTTCCCTTCCTTGAACAAGGGAATAACATTTGGAACCCTCCAATCATCTGGCACTTCTCCAGTGGACAGAGGACGCAAAGATCATCGCCAAAGGTGCAGTCATCTCTTCCCTTGCTTCCTGTCTGGCCCAGAGGCTTATCTATCCTTAGGCTTTTTCAAAATTTTCAGCACATCCTCCTTCCTAACATCAACATGTATGAGCATATCAGTCTGTTTCATGTTGTCCTCACAAACTAGGGTGGCACGGTGGCTCAGTGGTTAGCACTACTGCCTCACAGTGCCGGGGACCCAGGTTCAATTCCAGACTCAGGTGACTGCCTGTGTGGAGTTTGCACATTCTCCCAGTATCTGCTCCAGTTTCCTCCCACAGTCCAAAGATGTGCAGGTTAGGTGAATTGGCCATGCTAAATTGCCTGTAGAATTAGGTGTATTAGTTAGGAGAATGGGTCTGGGTGGCTTACTCTTCGGAGGGTTGGTGTGGACTAGATGGGCCGAAAGGCGTGTTTCCACACTGTAGGTAATCTAATCAAATCTAATCTAAAACATCAATGTCCCTCTCAGTAGCAACCATTGTGATTCTTTCTCATCCTAGTCAAGAATGTTGAACTACATTGTACATTCCAAAATGGTGCCTCAGTTGATATGGCTTACTCACACATGCCAGGGGATAAACTTGAGGTGCTCTAGTGAGTAATGCTAATTAATCACAAACAGGGGGTCTGTATTTTCCTCGTGCAATATTAGAAATAATGAAAAGGTTTGTTAGCCGAGTGAAAAGTCTTGTTCATGAATCAGAGTACAAAAATAACAGCAACTAAAATCAACTGATGAAAAAAATATAAATAATATCAACCCTGGAATTTCATTTCCCACTGTAACCTATAGAAATATGGTGCCATTAGCAAGCAATTGGATGACATCTGAGAGCCTTTAGTGGAATTTTATATTTGTCGTTGGCATCCTGTCATTTGCATAATGCAACAAATAAACTGGGCAATGCATAGTTTTACATGGTGTATATTTGCTGATGACTAAAGAGATCAATCCATTAGGGACAATCACTACCACAAATGTGGTTTACAAAGTGACTATGAGATGCTTTTGTGGGGTACTGCTTTTGGTGGAGCTTGTTGCCAAATTACTGTAAGCACTGACCACCGTGATGGTGTAAGCAACACTATTAGAGGGCCTGCTAATGCTTCTAATGACCATCTTGAAGTGAAGACTTCTGCAAGATAATGTAAATGTTGTCAGAATTTCCTTTGAATACCTAGTGAGTCAAGACAGCACTGTACTACATGAAAACAAAAATTGCAACTTGTGGCCATTTTCAGCACAGTACTATTCCATTGCAAGACCACTTGTTGGCAGCCATAAATTAAATTACATGATAAGCCTAAAGGACATGATTTATTGAAGAGAACTGAATATTAAATTGAATAGACATGCCAATGTTTATTAGCACTCCAAGTCATGCATATGCTAAATCTCTGATGACGGAAATGTCAGCCCATTTATTTCTGGTTGTGAGCCATTCTTTAATTTTTTTCATTTCTAAGTTTCTGAACTAATTTATGAAGTGAATTTTAACTTTTGATGTTTAAGGAGAACAAGCTTTGCTGCATTGTCTGACCTTTACAATCACAGTCAAGACACTATGGATTCAATCTAACTGGCAGAAGGATTTGAAAATAAATTTTTCACTCAGATGCTAGTGAGAGTCTGAAACTACCTGAAATCCACATTACATTTCAAAAATTTGTGGCCATATAATTGAAGTGCTGCAACCGAAAAGCAACAGACAGGGAACAGGAAAATAAGATTAGGCTGGATCACTTTTCTTTGACTGGTGAAAACACGATGGGCTAAAGCCTCCATTTATGCTGTAAATGTTCTGTGCTTTTATGTAGTATTTTGTGCACATGTAGTTCTCTAACCATTGCTTCCATCTGCTTCTCTCCTGAAGTTAGTGTTCCAAGTAGGGTATGAGTCCATAGGGGGCTGCAGCCCACTTGTACCTGAGCCATGTTTTCATTTGAGCCTGAGTAATGACTGCAGGCTATTTAATCGTATGAGCTTACGTAGGCAAATTGTCTCCTCACCTTGCATCCAAATGTACAGACTTTCAACATGTGCTACAATTACTGTGTCGTAATTGGTATCAGGAATCATGGCCATTTTTTTCTTCTTCTTCCTACCCTAAGGATTCTTTCTCTCTCTTACTTTCTCTTGACTGTGCCAACTGAGCACAAATTCAGGCTGAGGCCTCACTGCTGTGTGCTTCAGGGTCACACATACCACATGGAGCATCTACCTGAAAAAATATGGGAGAAGAAATTAATCTTTTAAATGACTTTTGATAAAAACAAAATTCTAAAAGGTCGTGACAATGCTGAATGTATAACAGAGAATTTTTAAAGGAGTGATTACTATCAGTTTTTAAGACATGTCTGTGTCAATTTAATTTACATATGACTTCCATGATATTATTATCCGGATGCAGTTAAAAAAAATGATTTCATAAAGTTGGCACCTTTACTACAATTGCTGGTTAATTACTAACTGCCAAGATTTCCCAGTGACAAGGAATCTAATGGTGCCTGCCATTAGTCAACTGAGCATGTTTTTAAAATGTATGCGTCCCAAATTATTGCATGTTTGAGCTCATTGCTATAGTAGTAACAAGGCATCTGGGAACAAAGTGAACGTCACAATTAAATGTGTATCTCCTAGGAGCAGGTAGAAGTTTTGTGAAGTGCAGCACAAAGACTGAGAAGTGATTGTAATTCTGGATGTGAAATTACCTCAGTTAGGGCCTTGCATCCATTTTCATGCAGGCTGCTAGTTCTATCCTGTGCAGCATGTATGGCATTCATTAAAAAAGTATGGAACCAAACAGCAACATATTTTGCATATACAGCTTGATTCAGCGCTGAGCGGGTGTCATACAGTTCAACCAGCCGAATGGTCTATGGACTCTAAACTGGGCAATGTAAGTGCAGGATGTCTCTTCACCGTTTGTTCGACCTGGAAAGGAAACAAAACCCTGCAAGATGCACTGAAGTTATTGAAAGATCCAGGTTCCTCACTTGCAGGTAATTTCTTGCAATGTTTTCCAGTTGCAAATTGTCTGGATGTACACTGCCATATTTTGGAAGTGTTTTGTGCTATCGATACAAAGGCAGCAACAGCTAGAAGGGCAGCTTGATACATAGGTTGTGGAGCCTGCAGAGAGGGCAAGTTTCACACCATGCCCTTTGACAGACAGCTATCTGGCATACAAGGCTATGTACTTATTATCTTGGTCTGCATGCCCAATGTGTGCTCTTGGTATGGCAGCCACATTAATGTCCTCTGCAGTAGTACCTGTGGGTCACTTCCTGTTTCAGTGAGCTGGTACACAAACCTTGACCCTAGGTCAGGGTGCAAATATCGGTCAGCTATTTTGTCTTCCAGTGAAGTGGAGCATCTGGAGGTTATGTAGAAATCTGAAACTCAGGGAGTTTACTAGTTGAAGATGGGGTTTGGTGTTTTGAGCAGTATAAAAGGTTGGTTTTGTGGATAGAAGATAATATGTGAGGTAAAAACAATAACTGCAGATGCTGGAAACCAGATTCTGGATTAGTGGTGCTGGAAGAGCACAGCAGTTCAGGCAGCATCCAAGGAGCTTCGAAATCGACGTTTCGGGCAAAAGCCCTTCATCAGGAATTGGCTTTTGCCCGAAACGTCAATTTTGAAGCTCCTTGGATACTGCCTGAACTGCTGTGCTCTTCCAGCACCACTAATCCAGAAAGAAGATAATATGTGAAGATCCTTTTCCGACTTTGACCACCAATATGAGAACATTAGACTATACACACACACACACTTGGATGAAAATGGTAAATGGGTGGGTTAGTAGGTTTTCAACTGACACAAAGATTGGTGGAGTTGCGGACAATGTAGAAGTCTGTAAAAGGATACAGCAGGATATAGATCAGTTGCAGATATGAGTGGAGAAATGGCAGATGGTGTTTAATTCAATTAAGTGTGAGGTGCTGCACTTTTGGAGCTCAAATGTTCAGAAAAAATATACAGTTCATGCTAGTACCCTGAGCAACACTGATGCACAGAGGGTTCTTGGGGTTCAAGCCCATAGCTCGCAGAAAGTAGACTGGGTGGTAAAGAAGGCATATGGCATGCTTGCCTTAATTGGTCAGGGAATGGAGTACAAGAATCAGGATGTCATGTTGCAGTGTTATAAGATTTAGGTTAGACCATACTTAAAATATTATGTTCAATTCTGGTCGTCACATCACAGCAAGGATTTAGAGGCTTTGGAAAGAGTGCAGAAGAAGTTTACCAGGATGCTGCCAGGATTAAAGGGTATGAGCTATAAGGAGAGGACAGAAAATTTCAGGTTGTTTTCTCTGATGCAACGGAGGCTGAGGGAAGACTTGATAGAAGTCTATAAAACAATGAGATGCATAGATAGGTTTGATGGTCAGAATCTTTTACCGCATGATTGAAATGTCTAATCTAGAGGACATGCATTTAAGGTGAGAGGGGAAACTTTAAAGGAGATGTGAGGGGCAAGATTTGTTTTTACACTCAAGAGTGGTAAGAGTCTGGAACATGCTGCCAGGGATAGTGATGGAGGCAGAAACAATATAGGCATTGAAGGGACATTCAGGCAAGCACATGAATATGCAAGGAATAGAAGGATATGGACCAAGGGCAGGCAGGAGGGGTTCGTTTAATTTGGCATCATGTTCGGCACAACATCGTGGGCCAAAGGGCCCCATTCCTAAGCTCCACTGTTCTATGTTCTAATCTAACCTACCTTGCCGTCTGCTCCCACTCCCTTCTGAGAACTATTTTCGATGGTGCTATGGTACCCCATGGAGCCATGTCATCTATCCTTCTGCCCAAATGCACCACTAATACCTCACGCACCACATTCATTAATCTGGAAACTGCCCTGTTTTCTTTTTTATTCATTCATGGGATGCAAGCATCGTTCAGTAGCCAGCATTTATTGCCAATACCTTGTTGCTCTCAAGAATGTGGGGGTGAGCTACCTTATTGAAACACTGCAGCCCCATGTTATTGGTAGACCCACAATGCCCTTAGGGAGGGAATTCCAGGATCTTAACCCAGCGACAGTGAAGGAACAACAATGTATTTCCAAGTTAGATGGTGAGTTGCTTGGAGGGGGTCTTGAAGCACATGCTGTCCCCTTGTGTTTAGTGCCCTTGTCCTTAGATGGAAGTGGCCATTGCCGAAGAGTCTTTGGTGAATTTCTCCAGTGAATCTTGTAAATCATACTTACTGCTGCTACTAAATGTTGGTGGTGGAGGGAGTGGATGCTTGTGAATATGGTGTCAATCAAGCGGGCTCCTTTGTCCTGGATGCTGTCAAGCTTCTTGAGCGTCCTTGGAGCTGAATCCATCTGGGCAATTGTGGCATATTCCATCACAGTCCTCACTTGTGCCTTGCAGATATCAGACAAGTCTTTGGGGAGCCATGAGATGGGCTACTTGCCACAGTATTCCTCACTTCTGACATGCTCTTGTAGCTACGGTGAGTCCAGTTTCTCGTCAATGTTAAATCCAAGGATGTTGATAGTGGGTACTCGGTGATGGTAACACCATTGAATGTCAATGAGTAGTAGTTAGATTGTCTCTATATGGAGATGGTCATTGTTTGGCATGTATATGGTGCAAATGTTACATGCCACTTGTCAGCCCACGCCTGGATATTATTCAGATCTTGTTGCATTTGAACATGGACTGCTTCAGTATCTGAGGAATCATAAAAGATGCTGAACATTGGGCAATCATTGGTGAATACCCTCATACGGACTTCACGATGGAGGGAAGGTCATTGATGAAGCAGCTGAAGATGGTGGGCCAAGGACACAACCCTGAGGGACCCCTGCAAAGATTTCTGGAGCTGAGATAATGGACCTCCAACACCACGATCAATTTTCTATTTGTCAGGTATGATAGCAACCAATTGGCCCGTTATCCACTGATTCACGTTTTGCTGATAAATTCCACACTCAGTCAAGAACAAAGAAAATTGATAGCTCAGGAACAGGCCCTTCAGCCCTCCAAGCCTGAGCTTGAATGTGGGTCTTGATCAAGATCTATTGCTCTCACCTTACCTCACCTCTGGAATTCAGCTCTTTTATCCAGGTTTCTACCAAGGCTGTAAACAGAAGCTGATTAGCCCTGGCAGAATGCAAACTGGGCATCACCAAGCAGGTTATTGAGGCATTAGTGCTGCTTGATAGCTGTTGATGACACCTTCCATCACTTTATTCTACTCTCATCAGTAAATGATGCAATAATAGGCTAGAGGGAATTTGTCCTACTTTGTGTACAGGACAAAGCTGGGCATTTTCTACATTGTCAGGTAGATGTGAGTTTTGAAACTGTATTGGAAGAACTTGACAGGGCAGCAGCAAGTCTTCAGTACTATTGCTGGAATGTTATCAGGGTCCACACCTTTTGCACTATCCAACTGCTTCTTAGTATCACATGAAATGAATTGAATTGGCTGAAGACTGGTATTAGTGTTTCTGGACATGACTGGAGAAAGCTGAGATGGACCATTAACTTGGTACTTTTGGCTGAAGATTGCTGGAATGCTTTAACCTTATCTTTTCCACTGAAGTGTTGGGCCCTTCTACCATTGAGCAAGGGGATGTTTGTGGAGCCCCCTCCTCCTCCAGTGAGATGTTTAATTGTCCACTATTATTCACTAATGAATGTGGCAGGACTGCAGAGCTCAGGTCTGATCTGGTAGTGTGGGATTACTTAGCTCTGTCCATCACTTGCTGTTTACACTGTTTGGCATGTTGTTTCGGACCTTCTGTTCGGTAGCTTCACCAGGTCAACACCTCATTTTTGTGTATACCTGGTGCTGCTCCTGGCATGCTCTCCTTCACTTTCTCTTGAACCAGAGTTGATCCCCAGGCTTCATGATAATGGTTGAGTGCAGGATATGCTGGGCAATGAGGTTGCATATTGTGCTCAAGTGTAGTTCTGCTCCTGTGGCCCACAGTGCCTCATGAGTGCCCAGTCTTGAATTGGTAGATCTGTTTGAAGTCTGTTCCATTTAGCATAGTGATTGTGCCATACAATACGATGGAGGATATTCTTAATGAGAAGGCGGGACTTCATCTCCACAACGACTGTGCAGTGGTCACTTTTACCCATACTATCATGGACGATACATCTGCAGCTGGCAGATTAGTAAGGATGAGGTCAAGCATATTTTTCCTTCTTGTTGGTTCCCTCACTACCTGCCCATTATAGCAGCTATGACCCTTAGGAACTCAACAGCTCATTCAGTAATGCTGCTGCCATGCCACTCCTGTCACCCTCAGTGCTTTCTCCAAGCACTGTTTAACATGGAAGAGTACTGATCCATCAGCTGAACGAGGACAGTATGTGGTAACAAGCAGAAGGTTTCCTTGCCCAAGTTTAACCTGAAGCCATCAGGTTTCACGGAGATCAGAGTCACAGAGCAACTTCTTTCCAGCAGTATACCACAGTGCCACTACCTGTTCTGGGGTCTGTCCTGCTCGTGGGATAGGACATATCCAGGGAATGGTAATGATAGTGTCCAAGACATTGTCTGTAAGGTATGATTCCATGACTATGGCCTGATTGGTCTGTGAGACAGCTCTCCCAATTTTGGCACTAGTCCCAGATGTTAATAAGGAGGACCTTGCAGGGTTGACAGGGCGAGTTCTGCTGTTAACTTTTCCAGTGCCTAAATCTATGTCAGTTCGTCCTTCTGGTTTCATTTCTGTGCTGTCTTTGTAGCAATTGGTACAACGGAGTGGCTTGTTAGGCCATTCCACAAGGCAATTGAAAGTCAACCACATTGCTGTGGATTGGCAATCACATATAGGCTAGACCAGGTGAGAATGGCAGGTTGGCTTCTCTGAAGGACATGAGTGACCCAGTTGGCTTTTTTCAAACAATTGACAATGGTTTCAGTCATTAGTAGTTTCTTAATTCCAGATATGTTTTATTGAATTCAAGTTCCACTGTGGCACAATTTGAACCCAGGTCCAGAGAGCATTAGTTGAATTGCTGGATTAATAGTCTGTTTTCCCCTTCATTTTGCAGTTCTTTACACAACTTCGTGCAGTCTACTTGTAAGATACAGTCTGTCTTTAAATAAACAGGGTGACTGTAATAGGTGATTAGCAATTCTGATGAAGGGTCACTAGACCTGAAATACTAACTCTGACTTCTCTCCACAGATGCTGCTAGACCTGCTGAGCTTTTCCAGCAATTTCTATCTTGGTGACTGTAACAGGAGATTAGCAAACCAATAGTCCAGAGCCCCCTACATATGCAGTTTGAAAGGAGGAAAGTGACATTGCAGCCACTCAGTCAACACTTAAGTCATGCAGCTGAGGTAGGGACACAAAATTTGTATGCTCCCCACACATGCGTATGGGCAAGTTGCAAATCGTAATCCCTGTGTTCAAACCAAACCAAACTAAATTTGAGCAACCAAATTGTTGACCTCAATGCCAAATTGAAAGCAGAAAGAGGAAAGAGAGGCAACAAAGTATTGGATTAGCAGAAAGAGAGAGAGAAAACAAGACAAAACAATCAGAAAGGAAATGACAGAAATGTTACAATTCTTAAAATTTGCAACACTAATCCTAGTGTTGAAAACCACTAAAAATCTGAAATAATGAAACATTACACTTGTAATAGTAAATTTTCAGTGTCAGGGAGTTTGATTGGCAGCAATAAAGACTTGTCACATAATTAACAGGTATGCAGATTGAAAATGGACAAGGCATAGCTTTCTGTGGTGAGTTCTGTTCATACCAACTGTGCCGATTTAACATTTACACTGTTTTGTGCATTCCAATTTTAAGGCAGCAAGCAAGATGCCATTTTTACAAAGATAACAGCAACATAGCGTATCTTGGACTGCAACTTTTGGATTTCCATTTTTAACCTCGCATCTGCTCTAGCCTGAGGTTGCTGCAGTACTTGCACGTAAATAATAGTCAGCACTATTAGCCTTGTCATTATTTTGACAGCAAATTACGGGTAATTGTGTTTACTATGCACACAAGTTGAAATAAGTCAAAGAGTTTGTAGCTAAGTCATCCTTCATAACTTAACTGAAAGAGATAGGAAGGTTGCAATAAGTATAAATGCCCCAATCAAACTCTTATGGTTTGGATCAGGACTGTTCAAGTATTTCCTTCCTTCCCTGAACCTCACTCAGAACATAAGGTGGAATTATACTAAATAAAATTTGTGCCTGGAAATAACAATGTACATCCATAACCATAAAACTGTTTGGTTTTATAATTGCATGTTCCAGTGCTCTATATCACCTTGAAGTTTCATTTATGAGTGTATATAATTAGCTGATTACAACAAACAGAGATTAAGAAAATGGTAACTACTTAGCATTTTATTATACTTGGAAACAATGCATATAGAACTGAGATTACTTTGGTGTAAAATTAAATTGTTTGTGCCACATGATCACAGAACAGTTATCAGAGCTGCATTTTCACTTATACATGGCAGAAGTTTCCATTTTAGAATATAAGTATGGTGACAGGCATATCTGGGGTCATCATTTCCACCCGGCCTGAGATTGCTTTCTTGCACATCCATGCTTTTTTAACTCAGTTTGCATGCATGTGAATTGTTTTGCAAGTCGAAGGTCAAATCTTATGTGACATGTGAGTAGATATTTCTCATTCCGTACAGGATATTTCAAGGTTAAAGGTCAGATATGGACATTCAGACAGCCTTTTATTCGCTATAAGCTTCAACATCATTGGAGTCTCCTGCCTCTCCCTGTGCCCTGGAGGTATCTAAAGTCAAACAAGCCCAATTCCATGATTTAGCAATACCTCACTAGGAGTTCTGGTCCAAGAGCCATTAAAGAACGGAGGTCCTCTTTTCTAGGATGGCAGCGCACAGAAATGTGCACTCATGAGCCACCCCATATTGTCAATATTTTCATATTTTCCATTATTGCGTTTCCTAATCACTTACTGGGACGGGTGAGGAAGTAGCATGGCTATGCATGCTCATAAAGTGCTCATGCACTTATTGTCATCACATTCAAAAGTGCACTTGGTCTGCAGAACAAAATGGCCCACAAGAGGAAGGCACAAGTCCAGACTGATGAAGGAGTGTCAAAGACACAGATCATCATCCTTGACAAAGACCAGGCCACAGAGCTGTCAGGGGAGAACTGTGATAATTCTTGCACTGATGGGTAAACAGAAAGGTTACAACAAACCAGTGAGGACGCTTTACTCTGCTGTTCTCAGATGTGTAAGCAGTGTCAGACATTGGTCTACAAAAGAGACTGCATCTTCAGCAATTAAATCTTTCTCTTCTCCACTACTGGTACTAGCAGTTAGCAGACTAGGGGGAACTTATAACCAGCCTCACATGTGCATCATTAGCAGTTCTGGTCCTGACGATGATGACTTTCACATTTCCTTGTTTACCTGCACACTCCACCACCACAGAGACATTCGGCTTGGTAGGACACAATCGACAGAAGGGCTTGAAGTCACAACCTGGTACACATATGATGGCTGTGAATTGGCAACCTGTAGAAAAAAACAATGGCCAAAGTCTCTGATGCTTGGAGGACTGCTGGAGACCCCTACCTCTGAGCTCCATTCAGTTGAAGTGCCTCTGTATTTAGCCACAAGCAATTCACTGCTCTTTATTATTGGGGAATTAACCTCAGCTGATTGTGATTCTCCATCCACCAGGCTTGTAATCAATAGGATGGCCCCTTGGAGAACCAGAAATCCTAAGCTTGAACACTGCCCACCCACAAAAGTATCCATTTCCCATTTTGGGTGTTGCTTTTTCAAAAGTGAATGGGATTTTTGTGAATTAATTCAAGATGGTGAAATTTGCTTCTATCATTTGAACTGATATATTCAACCCTCCTGGTCACCCATTACATTTCCCCCATTCCGAATCTTCCAATAGGTCTTACACTGCCCATTTCTTCTGTGATCCTGCAACTTCCCACATAGAGTCATAGAGTCATTGAGATGTACAGCATGGAAACAGACCCTTCGGTCCAACCCGTCCATGCCAATCAGATATCCCAACCCAATCTAGTCCCACCTGCCAGCACCTGACCCATTTCCCTCCAAACCCTTCCTATTCATATACCCATCCAATGCCTCTTAAATGTTGCAGTTGTACCAGCCTCCACCACTTCCTCTGGCAGCTCATTCCATACACGTACCACTCTCTGCATGAAAAAGTTGCCCCTTAGGTCTCTTTTATATCTTTCCCCTCTCACCCTAAATCTACGCCCTCTAGTTCTGAACTCCCTGACCCCAGGGAAAAGACTTTGCCTATTTACCCTATCCATCCCCTCATAATTTTGTAAACATCTATAAGTGATTATTCATTTTCTCATTTTATCTCTCAGTCTGAGTCCAGGTCTCAATATCCCTATTGACTTGATAGCCTCCCGTTAGCAAAGCTACAAAGTTTATTACATTCCTTCACCTCCTAACAAGACCATACAAAATCCCACCCAACCAAGATACAATCACCACATGACTGTGACACAATCCACAACTCTGACACCACTGGACATATGAGCTTCCCACAGGAGGACCTTACCTTGGACAGCAATCTCCCTGTGACTTTCCCCTTCCTGACATTATCCCAGACTCCCCAGGATTAGGTTAGAAATTGCTGAGAGGTTCACTCTTCCATCTCCAGACACACAGAGCCTATGCTCACATGACTGATCTCTCCTCAGCTATTTGAACTCCCAACATTGCCCATGGATACACCCTGCCCACTCCTCTTTAACATTTCAACTGTACTTGTAGAGCTCGCAACACAACTCAGTGTAACCACCATTTAAAGTCACACTACCATAAGGACATAGCAGAAAATATGTCCCCCAAATTGATGAGTGAAAGAAATTTGAGTTATGAACATTTTCTAATATTTAATTGCTCCAGTGACTACAATCTCAACAATGCCTCTTCTTCTGATGGCCGGCGTTGACTCCACAATAGTGGCTAAAATGTCCAAGCAAACCTGTCCTCCAGTTCACTGCTGCTGTCTACTGTTACAAACCATCTCTTCCAACAGTCAAAAAGCAATGTATGTCAGTGAGTGTCCAGTCATGAATTAATATAATAATATGGAGCAGCAGTCTGTCATTTGGCCGTTCAAGGTAAAAACAATGACTGCAGATGCTGGAAACCAGATTCTGGATCAGTGGTGCTGGAAGAGCACAGCAATTCAGGCAGCATCCGAGAACAGGCAAAATCGACGTTTCGGGCAAAAGCCCTTCATCAGGAAGGGCTGTCGACCCCCCTCCCCCACTCCAACCTCTCACCCTCACAACGCGCAGCCCTCCAATCCCTCTGCTCCAATCCTGACCTCACCATCAAGCCAGCGGACAAAGGGGGCGCAGTGGTAGTCTGGCGCACTGACCTCTACATCGCTGAAGCCAAACGCCAACTCGAGGACACCTCTTCCTACCGCCCCCTTGACCATGACCCCACCCCCCATCACCAAACCATCATCTCCCAGACCATACAGAACCTCATCACCTCAGGAGATCTCCCACCCACAGCTTCCAACCTCATAGTCCGGGAACCCCGCACTCCCCGGTTCTACCTCCTTCCCAAGATCCACAAGCCTGACCACCCTGGCCGACCCATTGTCTCAGCATGCTCCTGCCCCACTGAACTCATCTCTACCTACCTCGACACTGTCCTATCCCCCCTAGTCCAGGAACTCCCCACATACGTTCGAGACACCACCCACGCCCTCCACCTCCTCCAAGACTTCCGTTTCCCCGGCCCCCAACGCCTCATCTTCACCATGGATATCCAATCCCTCTACACCTCCATCCGCCATGACCGAGGCCTCCAAGCCCTCCGTTTTTTCCTCTCCAGACGTTCCCAACAGGACCCCTCCACCGACACTCTCATTCGTTTGGCCGAACTGGTCCTCACCCTTAACAATTAAGCTTTATTCCTGATGAAGGGCTTTTGCCCGAAACGTCGATTTTGCCTGTTCTCGGATGCTGCCTGAATTGCTGTGCTCTTCCAGCACCACTGATCCAGAATTTGGTCCTTCAAGCCTACTCTGCCAGTCAATAAATTAATGGCTCAACTTCTACCTCAGCTCTACCATTCCATGCTATCTCCTTTAATTGACCTAATATTCAAACAGCTAACAAACTTGAATAAGCACAACCACTGAGCATCCTCAGTCTGTGGAGTAAGGAATTGCAAAATTGACAAATCTTTGAGTAAAAAACATCTCTACTCAATTTGCAATGGTCAACACATTATTCTGAACTTGTAAAATCATGTTCTAGGGATTCTCTATCCAAAACAAAACATTTTACAGTACCAAACCTGCCCTTTACCAATATCATTCTTGTAAACTCCCAGGAACATAGGCCTAATAATCCCTCTCTAGAGATAAATCCCATCATTCTAGAAACCAGTCCTCAGAGCATTTTCAATGATACTTATAAGGCATAAATGTCCTTCCTTAGGCAGGGGATCTGAATTATCTATAGCACCTCGGTGTGGTCTCATCAAGACCCTGTACAATTACAGTAAGTCTTCTTTTCTCCTGTACACCAATCCTTTGTAACTGAGCCATCATACTCTTGCATTCTAATTACTTGCTGTACCTGCACATTAACTTTCTGTGATTCTGTTTAGAAGGACACCTAGATGCCTCTAAGTATAAACATTTCCCAATCTTTTATCATTTGAGAATGTCTTATTTTATGTTTCCAACGTCTGTGGATAACTTCACCAAATTAGATTTGATCTACCATGTTCTTTCCCACATATGGAACCTGCATGTTCTTCTGCATGCTTCTTGCATCATCTTCATTCCTTGTTTTCCCAATTGGCTTTGTATCATTGTCAAATGTTGATATGTAACATGCATCAATACCATAGATTCTAAGTAATTGAGGCCTGCCTACCGATCCTTGACCAATTGGTTGAAGTCTGCCATCCTAAAAGTATCCCTCTTCTCCAATTTTTGTCTGTTAAATTTCTATTCATATTAATAAAATTGCTTGATAGTACAGAGCTTAAATATAACTGAAAAAACTTATTTGATGCCAAAAATAATATTGCCTAAAAGAAATACAATAAGGGAAAGCAAATATTTAGAGAAAAATACTCTATAACATGACGGAGAAGTGAGGGTTGAGGTGTGGGAGGAGGGTAGGTGCTCAAGGTCTATAGATTTGTTAAAGACATATGAATTCTAATGTCAAAGCTCATGGTGCATTCATCCTAACATAACTGTTTGTAAAACGTACCCAGCACACCATAAAGTTTGTCACAATGTCAACTGCTTAGCATTGTTATTTTACTAGAATATTGCTCCATAATCTAAATAAATCAAATTTTAGGATAACAATTTAGAACATTCAGACCAGGAAGTAGGTGGTATGTTAATGTAAAGCGCTGACCTTGATTCTTCACCCTACCTACCAATTATAGGAGACTAGAAGGCTGCAGTTCATAGCACAATGGAGGACAATATAAATATCTTGGAAAAGGATTTGCTTTGAAATACAATATAGTTTTTCTCATTGGTTTCTATTTACAGATTTAAGTATGTTTCTTAGGAAGCAATTAGAGGAAACCATTCCTTTGGAATTACCTATTGCAAAACAACCCAAGAAATGACACATGTTTGGCTATGATCCCATGAGAATTGACAGTGGAACTGTCAGAACTGAGAACTTCAAACTGTTTTGGTACTTTAATTGATCTGTCAATCACTAGATCCTGTGAACAACACATTATTAAATTGTTATTTTCTTAATTCCCATGTTTTTCACCCATGTACCTCCTCTAGCTCCATACAGTTCACTATGCTTTGAAGAGAGTGCCAATGTTTACTAAAGTCACTTTTCAGTCATTTTTTGGAAAGTGAGCAGACGGCATCTAATTGGCACTTCCTGTGAGAAAGTGACCAGTGTACTTTAAACTATAAATCTGACAGAAATGTACAGCAATAAATGAGCATAAAGTACACTTTGAGGAAAGAAAACATGTTGCTTTATTTTGAGGTGTCTAATCATATAACGATATGGAATAGAAATGAAATAAATTAGACCATATGCTTGAGTTTTGCCACAGATGCTCCATATACTGAATCCTAATTTTTACCTGTCCATTACATAGGGATGACCAGTAGCTCTTCAAGCTTTCTTACTGTGTTTCTTTTAAGTTGCTAAATTAATACGCTATATTCATGATCTTCACCTGCATTAACATGGCGTTGAAATCAGGATTTCATTTTACTTCTGTCATCTTCTCTTGCTTATCTTTTCCAAGGCATTTAAACTCTTTACTCTCTCAATTTCTATTGTGAAAGAAGTAAGGACACTTAAAGCAACCTTGCAATGAAGTCACAGAGTTGTGTCCTACCGAGCTCAAATAACAGTGTGTTTGATATGGACCTAAAGATGTAAGATGGAAGATCAACAGCATTCACAGAACAGTTTCCAGCTTCTTCTACAACCTGCAAGCATTTAAAAGATAAACTTGGCATCAACTTGGCACTCTCTTCAAGATAAACTTACTAATATGCTAAACTCTGTCTTTTTCAAGCGAGTTTGTATCTTGCATCTTAGTCTTGGTTTTTGCAAAAATTTAAGAAAAATTACATGACATGTATAAAAGCACATAAAATCAGTCATTCCCTAGCCCTGACCATTACACATACATAGAGTCAAACATGTGTGAACCTGTACATAAAGTTCCAATTCGAATTGTATCATGACAGACATATTTTTATAGCCATGCTAATTTGAATGTTTTATTTGAGAATTATTGAAAGCATTTGGCATGTCAGTACAATGCTGCATTTACTTTCCTTATGGGAGAGTGAACTGGTTTGGTGGAATGAATCATGTACATACTTAGCAAAGCAGGAAGCCTGAATTTAGTAGGTGAACTGCCTTCAGCTATCATTTACTGCCAAGGGACTTTTCATAAAACTTCTGTAAGATTTATTTCTACATATATTTGAGCAGGTGGCAGTCCCACTGGCATGTCCTGCAGGCTTCCCTGTTCTTTTAAGCCACATGATGGAGTGTTGAGATTTGTCCCTCAGATAATTCAAAAGCTCATACAAGACTGCAATTACAACTAAGGATTGAATACCACTTCACATTTTTTAACTTACAAATAAAACTATAAAAGGTCTCATCACCTAATTGCCATGTACTCCATGCTGAATTAATGAACTTGCTAAATCCAAGTACTGATATTTTAAAATTATACCCTATAAGATAATGTTTAAAGTTAAGCCTGTTTGACATTGATCTTTTGGCTCTCCGGGGCACTGGGCTACGGGGGGACATTGGCAGAGGCCTCATGTTGATGACGGCAATGAAGTGATGACTGTGAGGGATGGGAGTGGGGGACAAACCTAGGATGGAGGTGGGGAAGGAAGGGAGGGGGAGAGAGAGAAAGAGAGAGAGAGACTCAGGATGATAGAAGTTATGTGGGAGAGTGGGTAAAGAGGGAAGTTAGAGATATAAAAGATGGAATAGTTGAGTTAGGCAAGAGAGAGGTGACCAGGTGAGAGGAGGAGGTGGGCAAAGAGTGGGTTAGAAGAGATGTCGATAAGGAAGGTTAGAAAAGATGTGGATAAGGAGGGTCAGGAGAGATGTGGATAAGGAGGGTCAGGAGAGAGGTGGATAAGGAGGGTCAGGAGAGATGTGGATTAGGAGGGTCAGGAGAGATGTGGATAAGGAGGGTCAGGAGAGAGGTGGATAAGGAGGGTCAGGAGAGAGGTGGATAAGGAGGGTCAGGAGAGATGTGGATAAGGAGGGTCAGGAGAGATGTGGATAAGGAGGGTCTGGAGAGAGGTGGATAAGGAGGGTCAGGAGAGAGGTGGATAAGGAGGGTCAGGAGAGAGGTGGATAAGGAGGGTCAGGAGAGATGTGGATAAGGAGGGTCAGGAGAGATGTGGATAAGGAGGGTCAGGAGAGAGGTGGATAAGGAGGGTCAGGAGAGATGTTGATAAGGAAGGTTAGAAAAGATGTGGATAAGGAGGGTCAGGAGAGATGTGGATAAGGAGGGTCAGGAGAGAGGTGGATAAGGAGGGTCAGGAGAGATGTGGATAAGGAGGGTCAGGAGAGAGGTGGATAAGGAGGGTCAGGAGAGAGGTGGATAAGGAGGGTCACGAGAGATGTGGATAAGGAGGGTCACGAGAGATGTGGATAAGGAGGGTTAGGAGAGATGTGGATTAGGAGGGTCAGGAGAGATGTGGATAAGGAGGGTCAGGAGAGAGGTGGATAAGGAGGGTCAGGAGAGAGGTGGATAAGGAGGGTCAGGAGAGATGTGAATAAAGAAGGTTAGAAAAGATGTGGATAAGGAGGGTCAGGAGAGATGTGGATAAGGAGGGTCAGGAGAGAGGTGGATAAGGAGGGTCAGGAGAGAGGTGGATAAGGAGGGTCAGGAGAGAGGTGGATAAGGAGGGTCAGAAGAGATGTGAATAAGGAGGGTCAGGAGAGAGGTGGATAAGGAGGGTCAGGAGAGAGGTGGATAAGGAGGGTCAGGAGAGATGTGGATAAGGAAGGTTAGAAAAGATGTGGATAAGGAGGGTCAGGAGAGATGTGGATAAGGAGGGTCAGGAGAGAGGTGGATAAGGAGGGTCAAGAGAGAGGTGGATAAGGAGGGTCAGAAGAGATGTGAATAAGGAGGGTCAGGAGAGAGGTGGATAAGGAGGGTCAGGAGAGAGGTGGATAAGGAGGGTCAGAAGAGATGTGAATAAGGAGGGTCAGGAGAGAGGTGGATAAGGAGGGTCAGGAGAGAGGTGGATAAGGAGGGTCAGGAGAGAGGTGGATAAGGAGGGTCAGGAGAGAAGTGGATAAGGAGGGTCAGGAGAGAGGTGGATTAGGAGGGTCAGGAGAGAGGTGGATAAGGAGGGTCAGAAGAGATGTGAATAAGGAGGGTCAGGAGAGAGGTGGATAAGGAGAGTCAGGAGAGAGGTGGATAAGGAGGGTCAGGAGAGATGTGGATAAGGAAGGTTAGAAAAGATGTGGATAAGGAGGGTCAGGAGAGAGGTGGATAAGGAGGGTCAGGAGAGAGGTGGATAAGGAGGGTCAGAAGAGATGTGAATAAGGAGGGTCAGGAGAGAGTGGATAAGGAGGGTCAGGAGAGAGGTGGATAAGGAGGGTCAGGAGAGATGCGGATAAGGAGGGTCAGGAGAGATTGGATAAGGAGGGTCAGGAGAGAGGTGGATAAGGAGGGTCAGGAGTGAGGTGGATAAGGAGGGTCAGAAGAGATGTGAATAAGGAGGGTCAGGAGAGAGGTGGATAAGGAGGGTCAGGAGAGAGGTGGATAAGGAGGGTCAGAAGAGATATGAATGAGGAGGGTCAGGAGAGATGTGGATAAGGAGGGTCAGGAGAGAGGTGGATAAGGAGGGTCAGGAGAGATGTGGATAAGGAAGGTTAGAAAAGATGTGGATAAGGAGGGTCAGGAGAGAGGTGGATAAGGAGGGTCAGGAGAGAGGTGGATAAGGAGGGTCAGAAGAGATGTGAATAAGGAGGGTCAGGAGAGAGGTGGATAAGGAGGGTCAGGAGAGAGGTGGATAAGGAGGGTCAGGAGAGAGGTGGATAAGGAGGGTCAGAAGAGATGTGAATAAGGAGGGTCAGGAGAGAGGTGGATAAGGAGGGTCAGGAGAGAGGTGGATAAGGAGGGTCAGGAGAGATGTGGATAAGGAGGGTCAGGAGAGAGGTGGATAAGGAGGGTCAGAAGAGAGGTGGATAAGGAAGGTCAGGAGACAGGTGGATAAGGAGGGTCAGAAGAGATGTGAATAAGGAGGGTCAGGAGAGAGGTGGATAAGGAGGGTCAGGAGAGAGGTGGATAAGGAGGGTCAGGAGAGAGGTGGATAAGGTGGGTCAGGAGAGAGGTGGATAAGGAGGGTCAGAAGAGATGTGAATAAGGAGGGTCAGGTGAGAGGTGGATAAGGAGGCTCAGGAGAGAGGTGGATAAGGAGGGTCTGGAGAGAGGTGGATAAGGAGGGTCAGGAGAGAGGTGGATAAGGAGGGTCAGGAGAGAGGTGGATTAGGAGGGTCAGAAGAGATGTGAATAAGGAGGGTCAGGAGTGAGGTGGATAAGGAGGGTCAGGAGTGAGGTGGATAAGGAGGGTCAGGAGAGATGTGAATAAGGAGGGTCAGGAGAGATGTGGATAAGGAGGGTCAGGAGTGAGGTGGATAAGGAGGGTTAAGGGAGGCCTTGCCCTACCCCCTGGGGTGAGCTGCTTCTTGGCAAGGAGAAGAGAAGCTTTGGTTTCAAACCTCTGCTGCCTTGCGATCAGAAATACACATGGGAAAGGCTTCAGGAGTAAACCTTGAGGAAAAATCCAGAGCCAGGGCCCTGAAGGCAGTTCATCATTACTTGCAACCTCATTCTGGCAGCTCCTGTGATGCCACTGGTACCAAACTGTAACGGCTTTGCTGTTCCTTTGGTTTAGCCAGTGTCGTGGAGTGGGGTGGGGGGGGGAAGGTGGGAGTATGCTTCATGGGCAACAGCTTGTTCCCCATACCACACCGTCTAGGCATGTGTCATACCACCACTGCCACACCTGGAGAGGGCACTGCAGCTTCACCTGCAGTGTTGACACAACACAAGGGACAGCAGATACCGCTAGAGGATCAGGAGAGTGCGATGCCAGGGGTTGCTCCCGATGGTGGGAGTGACTTTCTGATCCCACTGGACAGCTATTGCCTGCCTCAAGCTGGGCAGCCCCCAGCCAGTAAGCTGCTGTCCCAACATAATCTGCTCTCCTCATAGGGTGTATGGGGATTAGGAATTATCCAAACAGCAGATTGCAATCACCACACCAAGCAACAAAAGAAAACAACAAAAGAGACCAGCTCCAAAACTGAGAAGTTGGAACGTCCGGACAATGATGACCCGACCTCTCAGAAAACCTCCAGGATATCAGCGACTCGAGGAAATCAGCTGTCATAAATAACGAGCTCAAGTGGCTCAACGTGGACATAGCCGCCCTCCAGGAAACAAGGCTGGCAGAGGCGCTCACTGAAGGAGAAGGGCTAAATGTTTTACTGGCTGGGGAAGGGCTCTAATGAGCCCAGAGAGCATGGGGTTGGCTTCGCACTGATGAACAGCCTGATGAACACAGGAGAACCAGGCAGTAGTGGCTCAGAGTGACTCATGACTCACCTCAACACCAGCGCAGGCATGGTCCCCTTGTCAGTGTGTATGTCCCAACGCTGTCCTCCATGCCAGACACAAAGGATGAGTTCTACGACAATCGTGCACCCTCATTAGCAGCATCCCTAAGAAGGAGCAACTTCTTCTTCTGGGCTACTTCAATGCCAGAGTGGGTGTAGACCATGACTCGTGACCTTCCTGCCTTGGGCATTTTGGTGTGGGCAATATGAATGAGAACAGACAGTGACTGCTCGAGCTGTGTACTTACCATGATTTGTGCATCACTAACTCCTACTTCCAGACAAAGCCTCAGCACAAGGTTTCCTGGAGATACCTCAAAGCATTGGGACCAACTCGATCTGATCTCAGTTAGGCACGGCACCATTAAACACGTTTTCCACATCTGTTCTTACCACAGTGCGGACTGTGACAGATCACTCCTTACTGTGTTGCAGGATTATCCTA